>NC_049214.1:19799558-20112058 GCF_013347855.1 Anguilla anguilla | reverse complement strand
TTTGTTTAAGAGACATTGACATTGAATCTGAAACAACTCTGGATGTCTTTTGTGTCATTATTTTTCTTCTCAGGCAGCTCTTCAGTGTCATAACTGAAGGAGATATTATTGCAATGTATCTTTCTTTGCACATCATCTTTTGCTTTTAGTTGAATCAAACGTTTTGGAAGCACTAAGGCAGTTTGGTAACCTGAATTGAGCTTAAAAAGGCTGCTTATGTCTGTCTTACACTGTATGTAAGAGTACAAGTGTGATTGAACCATTCATAACTGTTCATATAAGAGGTATTGGTGCAGTATTATGTGTCAAGCCTGTCCCTCTCGGTGTATAGCTAATTTGCATGGCCCAAATTTGTGTGAGTTTAGTTGACTTCCGCTGCTCTTGAGATGAACTATGAACTGACATACTTTGTATCCACATGCCATATTGTCTCTGCTCATTGTGTAATCTGCCATGCCCCAAAACCCACACCTCTGGCAGTGCAGGCTATATGGACTATGGAGAAGGAGGTGATATTGCAGTCTAAATGGTACCATATTCTCTTGGTACCATGGTAGATAATTATACTGAATACACACTCTGTTCCAGTTCATCTTTATGCTTGTCAGTGACTGCAGCTGAGATGCTTATTTTCTTCAGTTTCCTGGCTATTTCTGTTAGTGTACTAGGCTCACACTGTTTGGCTCAGTCAGGCCATGGTCTGTGCTGATCGTGACGTGGTGGTCTCACCTCTTTCCCAGCACTCTTTAAAGCACTCCTCTCAAATGGGTTCAGTCAAGACCAAAATCGGACGAGCGGTCCAGGCTCTCCAGTGAAACTACTGTTCTTCTGTGTCTTACCAATTATCGGAGAAGTATTGTCAGAAGAACTTCCAGAACTGTAGCATTACTTTACTGTTAGTACATTCTGTGAATAGTGAACAGTGGCAAAGGCAATGAGCAGGTGTTTATTTTATTTTTAAAAGGAAAACTTGCCTTCCGAAGTTAAGGATGTTCATGTAAATGTGAAACTGGATACGGTTGCCTGTTCTTAGTCGGCAAATTAGCTGTAGCCACTCCTCAATGTCTTTAAATCTTGAACAGTGTTTTACATTTTAAAAGAGAAACTGACAAAATATGACGAAAAAAAACGACTTTATAATTGTGCTTTTCTTCGCTCTGTTTTCATTTTTACGTCATATATTCCTTACAAGGACACATCGTTTTTGATTTTGTTTCATGTCTTTTTTACTTTTTAAACTAAATATTTTTACGTAGAATTATAACTGCATGAGAGAAGCCATTAATGGTTGTTATCCGTTTCTTAGAATGTGTCTTGCTGCTGTTAAGTAGAGATGTCAAATGTTCCTGTTTAAATGGTTATTGGTGTCAATAAATGAATAAACCACCAAGTTCAGAGTCATACAAGACGTACTATCTAAAGCACGACACACACCAGAATCTGATGTGGCAATTCCTGATGTGATGTGATGGTTGGTAAGAGCATGTAGGCCTGTGGTATCACCGCAAGGTTGCCTGTCTTGCGTCAGTAATTGGTGTAAAAAGTTTTTTGTTTTGGGGAAAATGTTTCACCGATTAAAACTTTTCCTTGCTGACCGATGTAGAGTTTGTTAAATCCTCTGCAAAATGTCACTGCTTAGAAGAATATGAACTTCTTTACACATACTAACGGCTTCCACGTTCATCCCTAAATGAGCTATGTCAGTATACATGTCGGTATAAGGTTACTGTTAGAGTTGTGTGGTATGGCAAGACTTGGCACAGTCCTTAGGGTGGCCAACTCTCGTAGCATCTATGAGTCTGTCCACATGGGTGGGGGTTTGTTCATCTACCATGGCTCCTTCTGAGCTGTAATCCTTCCTCTGTTACCCTTGTCTGAATGGAGAAAAACATATCAGGCTCTGTCCTGTTGTTTCTATTTGTTGGAGTTGTTAATGAAGACCATGCTCAACAGGCCTTAATCTTCTCTATTAAAATAAAAAGCTTCATATCTGACCATTGAACATGGACTGATTGCTGAATGCTTCAACCTCTTGCTCTTATCGTCATCATTGCTGTTAGCTGTAATGGTAAAGAAAGCATCCGGCTAAATGCATTTTCTAATTTTGAAATGGCCTAGCATATCTCGTCAATTATGCGTACAATTTACACACGGATTTGTAAATCTAGATTGTGTGACCGGAAGTGATTGCTTTGTGGTCATGTGTCTCACGAATGTTATTTAAACCACAGAGATTTTCCACTAAGAGTCACATCTCAAGATGGCCCTGGTGTGGAGCATTATCCTACTCTGCTTAACAGTCTGTTCTTGCGAGCGTATTGGAAACGTGTCACAGAAGTGTCTAGATGACACTACAGTGTTTCTGACGGAACTAGATGAAGCAGAGCCAAGCAAATATGCAGTACTAAGTAAGTACACAAGTTACTGTAACGCTGTTATTTGCTTGCCTTTCTTTTTTTTTAATATGATGTCTGAATATAAAAACATAAGAGCAGCTGTTTCCATTCTTGCTTTGTGCTGCTACATGTCATTATTTGTTGCCTCTAATGTTTATGCAGGTATGTACCTGTATTATCTTATTTATTTATGTACATAAAACTGCATGCTTCTATGTGGCTTTCTGTGAACCCTTTAAAATTACTTTTCTACTTTATTACTTTTCTTTTTTGCAGCAAATGTCTTGATTGCAAATTTTCAAACTTGATTTATTATGATTATATGCTGTCATAGACTGTGTACTTAATTGCAAAGTGTTTTTTTTTTTTAATTCTGCTTTGTTTTTTAAACTGTAAAATAATTAAGTCCAGCGAGCCATGAAAACTGGTGAAATCAATGCCACGGTTTTTTTTTTTTTGTTTTTTTTTTTGGTTTGGTGTCTAGTAAGATCAGATTCTTCCCTGCTGGAAGAAACAGTAAAGATTTAATTTCAGGAAAGCATTTGAAACATAAAAAACATAGATTTAAAAAAATGTAGGAAACTTGGGCTCTAATGTATATCACACAGTATATATCAGAGATAATGATGTCTAACTGTGAAACTATTACAGAATATTCTGTTCCATATTTGCCTAACTGGGCTCAGAGTAACCCTTTATTCACTAGGCAATGACCAGCTATTCCCTCAATTAATTCCAGTTATTTATATCAGAATGATATATAGCATTTATAATCTACAGATATGAATATTATGAATTTTTACATAATAAACGAAGAACACATACATTTTCAGAATACCAAATACGTTCATCTTTTCATCTTTTTCGTTCACAGTGAGCAAATATGTACCTGCATTTAACTGCAATTTTGTTTGTGGTCAACCCAAGTCTGATATATAATTTATAATATATCTAGTTGTGATTATTCAATGTGAATATTTTTGATGTTTTGCTGCATAGTGTACGATGCCTTTGGCAGAATAGGCAGTGACATTGAGAGTGGAAATGTGAACAGACCAGGATCACGTGAAGAATGCCAGTTAGCCAGTGGACCTGGTTTCAGAGGGCAATATTGCCAGGTGTTTATAAAACAGGTAAAGGCATCTCCGCACCATCTTGAACTGGTTGAATTATTCTTGATGTTGATTCAAGCCATTAAATCTTGGCTGATTACATATTTCTGATTCTGACTACTTGTGAAACAGGCCCCAATCCAGTACTTTGTTGGCATCTGTGTCCCTGACTCATGTGAGGAAACAGAAGTTCAGACATTGGTTGTTTATGGTAGGTTGCTTGCATCTCTTCTGTAATTCTAATTGTGCTTTTAATTTTGGTAGTGGTGGTTTGTGATATCATCGTTTCAAATCAGAAAACTAAAAATATCGACATCAATCAATTTACCTTTACTAGGCCTATAGCACACTTAAAGTACAAACCAGTGTAACTAGTCGTAAACTTGGGGAACATTTAATACATTTAGGGCCTGATTTACTAAGACCTTTAACATGTGTAAGACCTATTAGCACACGCAAAACCAATAACATAACCAATGATTGGTCATGGCATTTTTGCACCAATCATGGGTTGTGCTATTAGTTTTACGTGTGCTAAAAGGTTCTGCACATGCTGAAGGCCTTAGTAAATCAGTGTTATGCTTGACTGAGCCTGGATTACTGTGATTACCATTGCATTGTAAGCCTATTTGCTGAGCATTGATATTTCTCAAATGCTTTGAATATTTTTTTTCATTTTTCATTTTTTTGTTTCCAGAGACATTCCAGCTAGCTAGCAAGTCTCTGATCCCCCCTGTCCCGTCTGTGATTCTACCTGAGTCCACACAGGGGATCTACATGACTCAGTGTTTCACTAGTACTCCACTGGACTTTGCTGTCATTATCAGCTTGTGAGTGAGAGCCTGTTACATATACCTGGGAATAATGAACAAGTATTGAGTCACACGATGTCTTTGAAACGCATTCCTAACATGCTGGATCACATGAAGGAACCATGTCCGTTACCAGTGCATTCTCTCCGCTTTCTGCAGGTTTGTGTGCTCTTTGCTTATCGCCATTCCTCTTGCGGCGACCGTGTGCATTGCCATCGTCCGTTGGAAGCAGCAGAAAGAGATAGGCCCGCAGACCGATACAGCCCTGAACACACACTTCAACCACTACGGTACGCTCATGTCCAACGGCTCCACCATGACCAACAACAACGGCTGCATATTTCCAGAGTCCACAGAGAGCTACAAATCCAAGGAAGACAAAAAGAGAAAAAGCAAGTACACAGAGGCTTTCTGAGATCATTTCTTGGGACATTTATTATAATGCTTGTAGCTCTATGTTGCTCTCTTTATTACTGAAAATGTGATTGCAGGCAGATATTACTGCCAATTTTGTAAAGTTTGTAAAGTAACTTAATCTATTGAAAAAAAATGTTTACAATGTAATATAAATTTAATCCAGCCAAACAAATCAATAAATTATATGAAAAGTATGTTTCTTCTTTTTTATTATTTTATTTTATTGGGAAAGTGCTATGTATGTCATCTAGATGCATGTATATGTATATGCATGTGTAGTATTATCATTATTATCATCTTCACTTTCTTGTCAATAGCAATACATGTTGTAATTAATTAATTAAATGTAGTTTTGATATGAAAAACATGTTTCAACCAAGGTCTTCTGAAAAGGTTCAATATTACTAGCTTCATTTGTCAGTCTGATACTGTATGATTCTGGGCATGTCTGGGGCCTTCGTCATTACTAATTGCTTTTTTGACAATTGGCAACCTGGCATTGTGTAGGTGATCCTACATTGTACCATTGCTTATCCATGCCTTTGTGGTAATTGCTGTAGTACAGGCTGTTTGGATGTCTGATGGACACATGGTCATCTCCGGCAGGTTGTCTGTACAGGACCATGCAGACTGTCTGCCTGCAGAGCAATGTCGCAGGCCTGCTGAGCATGGTCAACGTGGGAGGGAACTACGCCTCTCTGAACGGCATCCGCATCCTGAGTCTGATCTGGATCATCAGTGGTCACAATATCCAGTTCAGCGTCCGAAACAACATAGGTGAGAAGACACTGCGATCATGTGACTGTTCATTATCATTATATCAGATTGCCATCAAGAGAAGATGCACAAAAGATTTCATTTGCTTAAGTACTGTATATGTGCAGAGAAGTTATTTTCAAATGTATTGTTCTGTGGTAAATCAGATTATGTGCTTTTCATAAAGTTATATCAGTAGTGTAACTTCCCTATTGTAGGCTACTTTCTTTCTAAAGAAGGATAAACTACATAAATCAAATGCCATTTGAGTCTCAAATGTGTGAGATTTATACTGTTGTTTTCCTATACACAGATAATTATAAAAGATGGAGGGAGACAGTGTCTAACAACCCCCTGTATGTAGTTGGCTACAGTGGGCCAGTCTATCTCTCTGTTGACACCTTTCTCCTCCTGGGGTAAGAAGTGGATCATGGATATACATTACATTAAAAAAGTATGTGGACACCCTTCTAATTAGTGGTTTTGGCTATCCAAACAGGCTATCCTGTTTTCAGCCACACCCATTGTTAACAGGTGCATTGAATCAAGCATACAGCCATGCAATCTCCATTGACAAACATTGTCAGTAGAATGGGTCGTACTGAAGAGCTCAGTGACTTTCAACACGGCACTGTCATAGGATGGCACCTTTCCAACAAGTCCGTTCGAATTCTGCTCTGCTAGAGCTGCCCCAATCAGCTGTCCTGTTATTGTTAAATGGAAATGTATAGGAGCTACAACAGCTCAGTTGTGAAACAGTAATCCGCACAAGCCCACAAAACAGGACCACGAATGCTGAAGCGTGTAGCGTGTAAAAATCATCTGTTTTCGGTTGCAACACTCACTACAGAGTTCCAAACTACCTCTGGAAACAATATCAGCACAAGAACTGTTCCTCAAGAGCTTCAGGAAATGGGTTTCCATGGCCGAACAGCCATACACAAGTGTAAGATCACCATGTGCAATCCCAAGCGTCAACTGGACTGGTGCAAAGCACACCACCATTGGACTCTGGAAAAGTAGAAACACGTTATCTGGAGTGATGAATCATGCTTTGCCATCTACCAGTCTGACAGACAAATCTGGGTCTAGTACCAACCGTACAAGCCCAAATAGTGCCAACTGTAAAGTTTGGTGGTGGGGGAATAATGGTCTAGAGCTGTTTTTTATGGTTAGGGCTAGGCCCCTTAGTTCCAGTGAAGGGAAATCTAAAAGCTACAGCATATAATGACATTCTAGAAATGTACGCTTTCAACTTTGTGGTAACAATTTGGGGAAGGCCCTTTCCTGTTCCAGCATGACAATGCCCCCGTGCAAAAAGCAAGGTACATAAAGAAATGGTTTTCTGAGTTTGGTGTGGAAGAACTTGACTGGCCTGCACAGAGCCCTGACCTCTACCCCATCAAACACTTTTGGATTAATTGAAATTTTACATGTGAGGCAGGACTTAAGCCCAACATCAGTGCCCAACCTCACTAGTAGCTCATTGTGGCTGAATGGAAGTGAATCCCCACAGCCATGTTCCAAAATCTACTGGAAAGCCTCCTCAGAACAGTGGAGGCTGTTACTGCAGCAAAGGGTGGTCCAACTCCATATTAATGCCCATGGTTTTGGAATGAGACATTCAACAAGCACATATGGGTGTGATGTACAGGTGTCCACATACTTTTGGAAATGTAGTGTATATGGCCATAGGTTTAACAGATGGACTGCTGTGGTATAGAAACTGCATGTATATAAAATAAGTCATTTTATTTTATTCTGCTTAAATGCAGTAAAAATAACATTTATATAGTGATCTATTTTATACACCCTAAAGAAAACCATGGAGAAAATAAACATTTTTGCTGAAAAAGTTGCATGCATCACAACAAAGACTGAGCTGTTCCAAAAGCAATGTCTTTTATGCATTCCAAGATTTCCCTGCTCTAAACAGCCTTGTGGAACCATGATTCCCTGCCCCTCTTCCCATTTAAGAGAGGTCAGATGGAAAGGCCAGAGGTCAAAGGTAACCTTAATGGCAGCATCTTGTCTGACATCGGTCACTCTATTTTGCCCCTCTCAGTGATTTGGAAAGCCATTGCATCACTACTTCAGCAGCCATTTTCCCAACAACATTTTTAGTAACAGGGATGGCATTGCAATAGCACATCTGAATAACCTATGCTTAGTGTTGTTAAATGAGTTGTGATTTTGAGTAAATCTCAAGAAACAAACGTGATCTCCATTTCTTTCACAGAGGACTTCTGAGTGCAAAGTCTTTCCTGGGCTTAGTACAGAGGGCAGACGATACAATAAGTCTAAGGCTTGTTGCCAGTTTCCTGTTCAAGAGGTTAAGAAGGTGAGTTAGTCACAGAAGCATTGTTCATATTTTAAGATTCCAGATTGCATCTCTCACTTTGAATGTCTTTACGGTTTTACATAATGTAAGACATTTTTGTATGTGTACGTTCCACATAAGGCTGTTTCTCCCTGAAATGTCTCGAGATGCAAGATGCCATGAAATATGCATTTTGACATGGTAATTCAGTGGCAAGTTAACATTCTGTTTACATATGATTTGCCAGCTGTAAAAATTGATTCATTTATTGGAGTCAGATAATATATTCATATTTTTTAATCAGTAAAAAAATAAGCTGCTTTTCAATCCTATATACTTACAATTATGTCATGCTGAAAAAAATGGAATGATTTACTCTTTTGTACATACAGTATCATTAGCTGTATTCAAGATTTATTCATGTCTTGTTTGAGACCCATTCTAACTCTAGAGAAACAAGATGCTATTGTACAAGATGGTCCTGTCAGGGTTTGGTTGAGTTAGGCCCCAAGCGCAGAGTAAAAACAGGAAACTCAAAAGGTAGATTCAAATGAGGACTTTGTAAACTACATTTACAAACCAAACAAACAGGGAACCAAAAAACAAAGCCCACAACAGGCAAAGCCAAAAACTCAAAAGTCCTTGAAACAGAAAAAAAAACCATAGAGGAAAACAAAACACTAGAGGCTTGAAAACAAATGAACACGTAGAGGACCTCAAAATCTAGGCACACATAGTGAGGACAGAAAACAGTAGGATCCAGTACTGAGTGACAGAGAAGCAAGACTTAAATACACAGGGTAACAAGACACACTTGGAGACAATCACAGGAATGTGATAACAATTAAACCATTACCACAACAATTAACAATAACCAGACACAAAACACAGGCAGACCAACTAAGGGGCGCGAGACAGAACAAAAACTACGGGGAGGCAGGAACAGAGGAGGCACAGGCGGGAAAAGAGGAGGCACAACCGTGACAGATTCTCATTCAAAGCCTGATCCTGTATGGTGTATCTGTGCTGACATGACTCATCCAGTTACCTTCTGGAATTTGTCAGTGTGCTGGTGTTCTGCAGGAGTAACACTGTTGGTTTGTTACATGTTTCCCAGGGTCCAGCCCCTCCACATCTTCATTGTGTGTCTGACCATCGGCCTCTACTCCATCATTACGAAAAACTCCTACTATTTCGTTACAAATGACCAGATACAGCACTGCAGGAAGTACTGGTGGTCCAACATTCTGCTTGTGAACAACCTGTTGCCTGTTTTTGACATTGTAGGTATTTTTCATGGACAGGTTAACATGATCAATGCTGTTAGAACAATATTAAGTGGCCCCTAATTGGTGCTATCTTACAATGATACAATATATATGGGCAAAAATATTTACTAAGTCTTTATATACATAATAAAAGTAGATTTACTGCCATATAATAAATTAGTAAACAGCAAGGGTCCCAAAGCAAGACCATTTAACCTTTCAGACTGGTGTGGTGTTAGAGCTGAAATAAATATCCTAAATTCTTAGCCTGATAGCAAGCTAGCTAACAAGTAATTATCTAAATGTTAGTTAGTGAACCAACACTAAAATCGGCCAATTTCTTCCAATCACTGGAAAACAATTCCTGTTTCAGTGAATGATCTCATCCTGCTGTCTAAGAAGATTTGTAAATGGCCCATTGTGAAAATGGTTGGGGATCCCTTGGTATACAATGTCAAGACAGATTTAACTAGAAGAGTTAATTCTCTTTTCTTTATACAGACTTAGTTGAAACTAAATTATTTTCTTGCATCCAAGTGTGTTCCCTGGTCATGGTATCTCTCCGTGGACATCCAATATTACACCACGACTCCCCTTCTGATTTATCTCTACAGACGGTAAGCACAGCCATGGTTTTCAAATCACACTAATAAGAGTGGATCTGTATTCTAACTTAAACTGCACTTTTTTTTTCAGAAATAAATATGTCATGGCTGCTGTTGCAACCGTTCTCCTGATGATCTCCATTCTAGCCAGTGCCTTTATAACAGCCGGAGCGCAGCTCCCAGTCCACCAACCAACAACACTGTGAGAGCCAAAATTATTCACAAACATTTCACATGCATTAGAAATGGCTTTTAGTCTACGACTGATAAATATCAACCTGAAATAGCACACTCAATACCTAGTGCAATAAGGAATAAATATTTTGTTTTGTTTTCATGAATGCTGTGTTTCAGAGACTATGCATCCTTTTATGAGTATTATTACAACAAACCTTGGACGCGGTATGGTCCATATTTGATTGGGGTTATTCTTGGGATATTCCTGAAGACGAAGAGATCTCACCTTTTAAAACATAAGGTATTGTGACTGGTAATAAACTTTTAATTTTTTTAAATTATTTTTCTTTTTTCATAAAATCTTTGCCAGGCATCTCTGCTTGAACCATTTCACTGCACTTGTTGGACACAGAATTCATTTTGACGACATTGCTTTTGATACTCTGTCAAACGCTTTTCAAATATCCACCTTTTTTCCACACTAAAACACTGGTTCCAGCAGAAGTGTACTGTGAGAAGTTCCTTTGCTAAAACCATATTGACTATTTGTCATGCTATGGTGTACATGATAAATTGTACAAAGTTACAGATTTGTTCTCCTTAAAAGTGCCACTTGGTTTTGGACCCAACATGTTGGATGTTGCGATGATTCAATTCTAAATACTGTGATACATCGTCCATACAACATCTATACCTGAGAATTGCTTTCATTATAATTGATTTAAGTAAGGATAAATGTTGAATCAATAGATTGGATCATTTCAAGACCAGGAGAAACACTGCTGTAAGATTGTTCCCCCTCCCCCCGCCCCAATTGTGTCTTAGTGGCAGGCTGCACTGGGCTGGATCGCCTCGATGTTGGTAGTGGCACTGCTCATAGCTCTCTCATATGTTCTACGGGACGTCCCAGACCGGCCCTCAGTGCCACATGCTGCCTACCAGGGCCTCCACCGTACCCTGTGGGGTCTCTGTGTGGCCTGGGTCATTCTGGCCTGTGAGGAGGGGTACGGAGGTGAGTGGCTCAGGAACAAGTCCATTTCACAGGCACATTGTTAGAAGAAAAGTTCATTTAAATTGCAGCTTATAGTTCAGCGTGCAAACCTTGATCTCAGAATTAACCACAAAAATTCAGCAACTGGAAGGAGATGCCAACATACTGTATATATAACAATCACAGCTAATGCCTCCACATTTCTGTTTAATTCTTTACGGCATGCATGCTGGTGAAATTAGACCATATCACAGGCATGTCTTTTGTGATTGGTAATGGTAAAGTCACATGCTGAGATGGAATTTTTACACTGGCTAACTAATGAAACCCATTTGTTCCTTTAATGCATGAGCTCAGTGAACTCTTTTTATTTCCCCATACAGGATACATCAATAAGATTTTGTCACTGAAATTGTGGGTTCCTCTGTCAAACATCAGCTATGCCTGTTATATGATTCATCCTCTTCTTATAATACTATACAACGGAAAGCAAGATACACCTATACATTACAATGACATCAACTTTGTGAGTATCAAGCTGATTTTACGGTTTAATTGGAGGGAGAATCTAAACAACCCTTCAATTCATTGTTCTACACCAGATGTATGTACAGTCAATTATAAAAAAAGTAGTAGTATTTATTTATTTATTTGTTTGTTTATTTGTATTATTATTTTCACATGGACATTACAGTATTAAAATGTATTTTTGACATAACCAATCCAATGTAATTAATAACTGAAACATGAGTTTAAAATTATGAATTTTTTGTGAATAGCCACTTTCGAGCACTTTCCAAAACTGCAAATAATTTTATTTGACTGACAGTTAATTGGTCAATTTATTATTTTTTGTGACATTTTGAGTTCATATAACCACAAAAACTGGGAATGTGTGTGTGTTTGTGCACGTGTGTGTACATGTGCATGTGTATGTGTGTGTGTGTGTATGTGTGTTTTGTTTCATCTCCATATCTTCACCCTTTTTTCTTTATAGTTCTACCTGTTCTTGGGCCACACGGTGCTGACAGTGGTTGTGGGATATGCGCTGACTGTACTAATCGAAAAGCCATACATGTTCCTGAAAGGATTACGAGGATAAATACGGAATTATCGGACACAGGCCTGCCCAGACAGAGAAAACTGTACTTTTTTCCTTCATAGATTTGCGTTGATATATTGTGATTTTCTTGTGCATTTTTCGGCATTGTCAATATCACTTCCAATTTTAATTAATTTGTGATTTTAAAAGTGTAAAATGTTGATTGTGCCACCAGATTGTAAAGAATAGTTTTGTCATTAGATCTGCATCATTTGTATATGTGTGTTAGATAGTGGAGCGATGTTTTATGGTGCAACAGTACAGTATTTTGAAGGATGAATTTGAAAAATATGTGTTTGTGGGTGTTTATTGCACTAAGGCCTTTTTGTAGCACCACACAAAGGTGTTTTGGCTAGGATTATTGTGTGTCAAATTCTTATGCCAGGGTAGTATTGTAATTCAGTAGGCTTAGTGTCCAGCTGGGCATCAGTGTAAAACATTTAAATCCAATGCCTTTGAAATCAGAGCCCATACTGGAAATAAGCAAAATTACAGGTAATGTCAGCACCCAATGAAATTCTAACAGGACTCTCATCTCTGAGTGCAGGATGGAGTTGTGAATGGCCGTGGGTAGACTAAAATTGCTTGAGAGGAAGAGGTGGCATTGTAATTAATGGTTTCGGAACTGGGCTTGTAACCAAAAGGTTGCAAGTTCGATTCCCAGGCAAGACACCTGCTCTTCTCTTGAGCAAGGTACTTAACCTGAGTTGCTTCAGTATATATATATATATATATATATATATATATATATATATATCCAGCTGTATAAATCGATACTATGCAAAAGTGAAAAAGTCTTGTCTGTTTCTGGATATGAGTGTCTGCTGAATACCTGAAATGCAATGACAGATGGAATGAAGAGGAAAAACAATTCTAAACTAGCCTGTCAGAACACGGGTGAGGCCAGAACAGTCGCCTGGCATCGAGGTTCTTCGAGGTTCACATGTCCATGTCCCATTCCCGAACCCGCAATACAAGCCTACTGTAAGTCCACACTTTGACATCTTTCAGCATGAAGCACTGGCTACTCTGACTCATCTCCCTCAACTGCCTAACATTTGTACTTCTAATATATTTTCTCGCTGAAGCCTGCTGATTCCAATGCAGTTAGAAAAGTACTTCCAGTAATTACGATACTCTTTTTCAGGGGACCTCCCGGCTGTGATAGCTCTACAGTGGCTTGAATAATAGCACTTTCTGAGTAGTGGCTTGTTGTGGCAAGTGTGGAAAGTAAACCTTAATCATCAGTTTTCCTGACTCTAGAATCAGGCTTTGGTAGAAATGGAAGAAATGTTTTAAGTACAGCAATTATGTGTGGACCCAATGCAGCGCGCTTAAGGTGTGCAATTATAATTTATTATAATTTCCCTGTGATTTTAGTTCAGAAGTTTAGTTCATCAATTTTCATCAACAATTTTAACGAACGAGAAATTCCCATTCATGTGGCATGGCCTTTGATAAACAGTGACCTCTTGTGGGTTTTCTGAGAAAAAACGGCAGACTGATGGTTACTTAATACATACAGTACATAATGTTTCTTCCTCTATCCCACTGGCTAAACACTGAAGATGTACAGCCAACCACGTCCATTATTTATGTGAAAGAAAAGGCAATATCCAACAGTACAAAAAGCTGCACTGGACAGTACAGCACCACCTCAAACATTTCACAAGGAACAGATCTGAGGTCAGAAGATATATATCACTCCCACCTAGAGGATCATTACTGTATAATTACAATATATAGAGTTTCTTCCAAAAGTATTTATACTATTGAATAGTTTTCACATTTTGTTGCCTCAGGGGCTTGAAATCATGATGCTGTAAACAGGAATTCATATTTATAATCTTCACAAGTTAGCATACACTGCGAAAGCATATATTGATTATATATGAGAATAATGTGGGGTGAATTCCATTTCAGTTCAGGAAATTCAGGAAATAAATTGTTAGTCATTTCATGAAGTAAAAAAAATGAATAAAAATGCCCTAATGATCTATGGATGCTTTTAAATTGATGAATTAATGAATGCAAAAATGGTTCAAAGTAAGCAAACCACACACTCAAAAATCAGAGGACCAATCTTAATGCAAATTTGTGTGGGTGTGCGGTTTGCTTACACTGAACCACAAGGAATTTTTTTAAATTATTGACCTGATACTCCACACACACACACACACACACACAGACACAGAGACACACAAACACACACTCACATGCACACACAGCACCCTCTTAAAATATTCACACATGATAATTGATAAAGATATGAGCCAAGAAGGAAAATGCAAGTAATAAACCACACTGTGTGTGTGTGTGTGTGTGTGTGTCAGGAGCATTATAGACATTAGAAAAGCTGAAAATAGATGTACTCATTTAACTTGTATGTATATTTTGGCATTCCCTCTGTTGCCTTAAGAACTGAGGCCTTCATCTAAGGGCCTACAGGGACCTGGGGGCAGCAGAACCAACATCAAAATGTGCAAAAAGAAAGAAATGTGCCTGAAATAAAATGTATTTCATTAACATTCGATTGTGCACGCATCTGGTGTATATCCTAAGTGAATATATACATATGACAAAGTTTGATATTTTGAGCACGTGGGAGCAGAGGGGTTGAGCAAGACTGGGCTCTGCACCCTCCCAGTCAAAGGGCAAACCCAGCGCTCGTCCCGTTCAGCAAGTAAGCGGGATCAGGCCTGGAGGTGAATACCAAGGCAAAGCAGGGTTTTATATAACCACGTCCAGAAAGCCGACACCCACAACTGCGTATCCTTGAAGATCCAAGAAGTCCAGTCCTGGGAGTGATCCTTCTGCAGTTCCACGTACTCAACGACATTATATCTGGGAGGAGCATTCGGCGATCGGAAAATTACTGTGATTTACCGATTCCAAAAATCTTAATTGTACATTAATTGAACTTAACTAAATCTTGAAATTAATGATTTATTCATTTGACCCAAGGGGAGTGTTTAGCTGTATGACACTGCCAGGGAAGATTTTAAAACGTTTGGCACGGCCTAACAAACACATTCTTTGATTTTATTTTCCCACAAAACCACCCTTTGTGGCCTTTTAAGAGATACAGTACTCTTAAGTCTACATCTGTCAAGTGAGTTTATACTTAAGTTCTGGTCTAGACTTGAACATGTGGTTAAACACTGTCCAATAAGTTTTGAGGGGGACAGCTATTGAGTTTTTTGGTTTAATAGAAAAGTGACAACCTCCTCTCAATAAAATCATTTTGTCTGCCCCTACTGGACAAGCGCAAATACATTTCTTGAATACCACTCACAGTTGACCAATGAAATTGGTCAATTGTTCATCAGACATAGGCTTCATTAATGAACTATCACTACTAAATATTGTCACCTATACACCTGTTAGTATTCCTGTGACAATTGAACAATGAGGAGTCATGAAGAATTTGCTCGTGAAAGTGACCAAAATTGTTACACAGAGCCATTGCTGCAATAAAGTTATATATAAGCTATATAAGCTCCATCTTTACCTCGTTACATTTTCCAAGGAAACTAGAGTGAATTTCAGGCATGTGTGTGAAGTGTTAATTGTAATAGGCTAAACGGGTCATAAAAACAGCACTGAGAGCAGCCGGTCTAAACACGATAAGTGAGGAGGGAAACGGTAATCAGCGTCACCGTGCTTGACCTTGAGGTGTTGCAAAGACACAGAGATGGCATGGGCTATGATGCAAAGTCATGATGTGGAATGGAGGGGTGTGTGGGTTGGGGGATTCAGAGCAACAGACACCTAACTTCCAGCATAGGGTACTTGAAAATTCCCTGGCTTGAAGCCAGAGTGATCTATTAACAGCAGGGAAAGCTTTGGGCTTGCGAATGTAACCTTGATAGTTTGGGAGTTTGTAAAACTTGCTTTACAAGCACTAACCTTACAAAAATTGAATATACTGCAAAATATTGAAAGAAAATATATTCTGAAGATCAGAAAAAATACCTTACAATACAGCATATGGGGACGTATACTTATTATTGCCACATTTAGATATTGTAAGACATTTTAAATACATTGAATCATCAGATCTCATTGACCACAATGATACTGAATTGCATGTTATTTGCCATAATAAAACATGCATGTCCTAGATTTAAGAACCCAAATCTCTGATTTTCTGATTCATTTGGGGTAAAATTTCTCCTTTAAGACACTTAACATTGTATTCAACAATTACTCATGAATATACAATGTAGCTGTCTTTCCATAAAGTGAGAATAAAGTATTTTCACGAGACTTATTGTAAAAACGTATGATAAACACAACAGTAATAAATAAACACGCTTGGGTTCCTTTCCATTTCCGGCAAGAGGAAGTGATAGTAGGAACAACGTGTTAACGAGCTGAAGAGCTTTAGACCGAAGACACTGGTGCTTGGCTCTTTAAACACAGCCAAACAGGTGTTTTGTCTGTCAACAAGGATTTCCCTTGTTTTTCTAATTTCAGAACTTTCCATTCAGCAAAACTAAAATGTTAATAACGAGCAAAGCTAAATAAACATTTAATTTGTTTACGTTTTTTTTTTGTTTTTCTTCCCTAAAACTGGGAATATTGGAGTAACCCATTTCTTTCATTGAATAACTGATATAAATTATTAAGAGATAAATATAATTCACATCACATAATTCAAATATCCACATAAAAACTCAGTTCATAAGAAAATGACTTGTCTTGATGAAAGACTTCAGTCTTGGCTACTTGAATGATCCTACTAAGTATGACTGCTGCTAGGTCAAATGGCATAAAGTATGTATCAATTATCCCTAAGATGCTCTATAGGATTAGATAACACGCTTCATTTATTGTTGTTGATCAATCCACACATGACCGTGTTGCATGTTTGTAAGCATGTACTGTAGGTCATGTAAATATAGATCTGTGGTATTAAGTGTACAGGAACAGCACATGTTCATGCTATCAGGTAACTGACTTTGTACTTGGGGGGAAACTGAAGTTAAATATAGACCCAGTTCCTCAGCTTTGCTTGTACACATGCTTATCTCCTACATCATCAGTTATCATTATCAGCTCTTTGGATCGAAAAAAGGTACGTAAAAACTCTCTGGAAAGACCCTCAGGGGAAGTATCTTGACTCAGTCGCTATTTTAATTCAGCCGTGAGTAATGACAGAGGTACATTTCGTTTCGTACTCACGGGGAGGTCTAAACTGAAATACTTGGAGTGTTAGTTTGTGATGACGTGCTTTATGGGCTTTTCACCTCTTATTTGGAGCTGCAAAGACTTTTACTAAGGACAAACTATTTTAAGTTACACCTGCCTCTGCAATGCATCTGACCGATTGACTTTGTAATTTATGTGTCTGTGTTTATAATTACAGTAGTGTTTATGTCCTCTAACTGTACAGCGAATTTTATAAAAAATTATTTAAATTTTTATTTTAATTTGGGTTCAAGTTAATCAGTAGGCTATGTTAATTGAGCTTAATTTAACTGTGTTTCAATTTACTATGCATATTTGGGAAGCAAAATATATTCAGTCTTCATGATAGAACAAATACCTTGGATAAACAGCAGCGACAACAACAACAAAAAAACAATTAATTACAAAATAAAACCAGCAGGTAATATGTATTCATTTAAAGATGGGAACTGTTTGTAGCTCAGGAAATCTATGTTTTTGTTTTCATAAAGTAGCTATGAATCTAAAACAGCTTTTCCAGAACTTGCTCTAACCTGTACAGCATGGAAGACAAATAATTAGATATCAAATGTACTGAAATAGACTACTTTATCAAAATTTGTAAGTTAATAAAATATACAGTATATAAGCTTGTGCTTGCTGATGTCATGTGTAATAATATATTGCGCAAATTGAGGGACGGTTAAAAAAACAATATTTGTGGATATAAATCAGTGCAGGCTTTTTTTCATTTGCAACTGTAAATCATCACCAGTGATTCCTTTCAAAATCATGGGCTTTCAAATAAATCATAGACAAATTATAGTATACATTTGTTTAAGATTTTCCACTGTCAGTCTCAAAGCATAATTTCAGCAAATTAAAATAAATTGTGCTGAAAGTGTAAATAATTCAGTTGAAGGTTTTCAAAGGGTATATTTGATAAAATAATACTTATCACACTAGCTTGATTTTTGATGCCCTTGCAGCTTCATGGACAGATTTAATGTACTAACCCTTATTCTCACTTTGCGCAGAAATACAGTGTGTAGATAGTATATATAGGCCAGCTTAAAGCCATTAATAGCCAGTAACTAAACCTAAACCTGTTAAATATTTAGCTGTAGTCCTAGGCCAATAGGAGCCAACATGAGCCAATGATTGTCTTTCACCGTTGGAGCAATTAGGGTCCCAAATCGGCATGCAATCCACAGAAAAATGTGGGTGCCTCAAGTAAAAAAATCAAATATCATTGTACTTATGTACGGGGACGGCAGCGTAGCGTAGTGGGAGGAATTGGGCTTGTAACCGAAAGGTCATAGGCTCGATTCCTGGGTAGGACACTGCCGTTATACCCTTGAGCTAGGTACTTGACCTGAATTGCTTCAGTATATATCCAGCTGCATAAATGGATGCAATGTAAATGCTATGTAAAAGTTGTGTAAGTCGCTCTTCAAATTCAGAAAGCCAGATTTGTGTATGTTCATGGTCATCTTCGCAATTTATCAGTGCAGCAGACAAGCATATGATCTATTCCAGAGCATGTGATGGAGTTCTCATCTAGGTAAGGTCACATAGACATTGAGTCGGAGGCGGTCACTTCATGCAAAGCCTGTGCAGGCAGGCTGTGGGCATCCAATTGGCAAGAGGCAGTTGATGGTGTGCAAGGAGACACAGATGTCCCACCAATTGAGGTCCCTCCCTTTATGGGCCAAATTGTGGTACTGCAGGCCATAGCATGCTGGTCCCAGACCATGGGGTCCATCCACACACTACTGGCACACCAGGAGGAGCCACACGGCAGCTCCACATTCCGTTTTGATGTTGACAAAAGACAAACACAATCAGTCAATTATCATGAATCACTGCACTGAAGTGTTAGAGATTCCGATAACCACTTTATCAGCTATAATTAAAGGAAACAGTGATGAATATTACAGAAAAGGATTAGTCATCCCCTTATAAATGCATAAATATCTACTTGGCCTGATTTTGTTTAATTAAGCTGGCAATAAGCTTAATTAGTGTGCGTGTGTGCGCGTGTGCATATGTGTGTTGATTTTGATTATTATTGAACTTGTTAGATTGATAAATTGTTTGCAAAAAAAATATTCATGATTCAGTAAAGCTTCCCACAGCCAACCAATGTTTCATAATATATAAGTCCTTTTCATGTCTACAGATATTTACAGGATATAGTCACATTATATACATAATTTACATTATGTATCTACTTTATTTTGTTAGTTGGAAATGATAATTAAAATTACTAAAGGAAAATCTTCATTGAAATTATTTACAAATATTATTTGTAAAATGTTGAATATAATATAAATTATACTGCTCTCATTCTAATTGTATTCAAAGGGACAGGTATTAGCTAATACCTTAAAATACCTTGAATTTATAAAGGTTCCTTGATATATAAATCATTGTGTAGATAACATAATTAGCAAGATTTATAATGAAATTAAAATGTAATATTTTTGAATGCTTGTGTTATCCATAGGTGAACCATAAAAGATGCTGGAGTACACAAGAGATCAGTCATCCAGAAGCAATTAGGGCATGCCCTGCTTTTGAGTGTGCTGGGGTATTCATCACCACTCACAACCTGATCAACTGCATACCGAGACAAGTGCAAGAGGGGAAATGACAGCGAATCAGGAGGACCCCAATGTCCCAAATAAACTGCTGATGGCAGATGCAACAGCTGATCTACCTTGGCATGAACCACCAAGCAAGGAGCAGAACGAGGATGACTGCAACCTGCGTGATGACAGCAGAGCATATAGCTCTTGCAGTGCAGCCGAAAGCCTTTTGCCCTTTACAAGCTGTCTGACAGAGAAGAGCATAAATGAGAGTGACTCAGAAGCACACAAGATTAACAGTAAAGGTGACGTGGCACAGTCGCTGCCAGGGCTTAGTGCACCTGTTGTTCCGACAGATTTAAACAGTAGCTGCACTGGGACCCAAGACATTTGTTTAACACAGCCAAAAACAGAAACTGGTTGTTATGCATCTGATGAGTTGTGGCTACATGCAGACCAGGTGCCCACAGGTGAGGAAGAACATGCTATTTTAGGCAAGCAGAGCAGGTACTCTGACGTCACAGTCTTTGGCGGTGGCCACAAAGAAGGCAGAGAGGTGTCCGGTTACCCATTGGAGATGGTGGCCGCCATTGGCTCACCAGTTGATGACTCATGGTTCAGGATGCCACCTGTTAAAACATGGCCATCCATGGACAGCTGGTCAGGCACACGCTCCAACATAGTTCACATTGTCCTCTCCAGCCCGGAGGAGCCTCCAGCAATAGTAATACAGACACTGGAGGTCATGGCTATCAAAGACAAAGAAGTGAAGCCACACCAGGCTCAGGAGGACACAAAAACAGTAGAGCAGATGTGCTTGATCACAGCCAGCAAAGAGGACAGTGAGCTGACAGCAGAGAGGGGGGTGGAGAAAGTCCAGACCTTGCTCAAAATCCAGGCTGGGGATTCAGACGGGCATTCGCCACACTGTGGAGATAAGGGAGACAGAGAGACGCCACTCACTGAAGAGCACAGTTCTCATGTGACCTCAGAAGAAGCGAGATGCTCAAGCCTCCCCTGTAACATAGCTTCTCAAAACCTCCGTGAGTCGGACATAACTGACATGTTGCCCTCCCCTGAATGCATTGCAACTGCAGCGCTCTGTGCTAGTGCTGAAGACATTGCTCCTTTGTGGGAAAAAATGCCCGTTGGTGAGGAAGACATGGAAATTTACTGTGAGAAAAGAACTTCTTCACAGGTTCCTGTGGAAGAGAAGGTCAGTAAATCCAAATGCCAAAATTCTTCAGAGGAACTGCAGACACCTGAGGTGAGATCATAAAACTGGTTCACATGCATACAGTGATCTGTTTACAGTATAAGTCCTAGGGCTGATCTAGCAAGAAAATAGAGAATTAGACAAACGCTATGTTACACAAACTGAGGTTTTCAGGGTCTCCTGAAGCTGAATACTGGCTCATTATGAAACACCATTGAATGCTTAACCCTAATCTTGGCTGAGAGCTTCTTTTACCAGTGAGGAGGATTTGAACTGCAGCTGTGTTCAGAAGTCTTCAATCTAGCTGTCAGGACCTGGCAAAGACCCCAGGGGGGTGGGGCTATCTACTCCTTTGATTGCACACAGAGCCAATAACATCAAGAGTGACAGCTACTGCTGCAACGGAAATGCGTAGTTTTGAAAAACCACAGATAAACAGAAATGCCAACTAATTATAGAAAGGTCTGAATGATAATAGAAAGCATTCCAAGGGGTGGGGGCAGGGTGGAAGGGCACAGCTGAGTGCTGTAACAAGATACCCACAAAACTTAACCCCAGCCCTTGTCCCACAAACAGTCTGATGAAGCCTATGAGGTTGGTCATGATTGGTTAAGCCACAATGTGCTTGAGTGGCGTAGCTGGAGCTTTCATCTATAATTGTGACAGTCACTTGCTCAGTCTGAGTATTCAGAGGGCTTCTCTACACAAGCATGATGGGTTATGAATATATCCCAAGTAGACTGAGGTATGTACACTAAAATACTGTAAAAGGATGGGAATGTGAAAAGTGGGACAAGGTGGTAGTTGTACTGTACCCGTGTTCCATTTTGCATCTCAAAGCTAGCATTCTTACTGCACGTTTTTTAATCTCAATATTTTTCTAGTCTGTGGTGACTCTAAAATGCCTCACTTGTGACTAATAACTGAACCAGTTGTACACCGAGGAACTTAAAATTAACCTTTCAATATTTCTCTTCTCAGCTGGAGACTGATGCACTTTGGAAGGTGACAGAAGACCCTCTCTTTCCACTTTATGCGGACGTTAAGGAAGGTGCGATAAGAAGCAGAAGCAATGAGTCCCAGATATTCTCGGGTTACTCCAGTGAACCATGTGCTGTGAAGCCCATGCGTGGAGAAGAGCAGGGTCACTCTACCGAAGGTCTGAGCCCTGACACAGTTCTTCAGGGAGCAGCTGAGATCTTCCAGGGACTTGCATGCGCCCCGGTTCAAAAAAGCCCTCAAACACAAGACTACACACTGGCTGGAGAGACAGGCTCAGCAGGGCGACACAAGGACAAGCCTCTCCATGGCAATCTCCAGGGGGACAGGAACGAGAGGCTCAATTTTATTATGCCGTTAGCACCAATTTGTCGAAGGAGTATTCACCTTAATACAGATACGTATGCCACTTTGAAAGGGGACCAGCAGCAAGCCAAGTTTTCAGAGACTAATAGGAACTGGACTTTTGACACATCAGGGGCATTTTCTTCACGTAATCAAACAGAACTGTTAGATTCTGGCACAGGGAAGACAGCATGCCCTGATTTCCCATCAGGCCAAGATGACCACGATGAAAAGTTAGCATTTTGTTGTGCTCAAAGTCTTGACGAAGATCTTCTCAAGCCTTCATCTCCTGGAGACACACAGCAACATTTGTCCGTGGACGAAAGGAGCTATAAAACCTCTGGCACAGTCGTCAGTAGTAACTTCAGCAAGGAATTTTCAAAATTGCTCATGCTCACTGGTGACGCATTTCTTGTCTGCGAGGAAAACAAAACAGCATACATCACTCTAGACCTGAATGATCCTGTATGCTATGCAACATGGCCTGGTTCGGAGAATGGAAACAGGACTGATTATACATCCGCTTTAGAATACATGAAAACAAACAAGACTCGGTGTGTTTGTGAAGGTGAAGAAAAGGGACCGAAAATGCCCCACAAAACCTTAAGGACATCTTCAGGGAGTAAAACATCAACAGGCCACAAGAGCAAAGAGAAATCGGCCGGCCACCGGGAGAAATCCAAACAGGCAACTGCTCAAGCAACAAAAAAACAAGAAACTCCAATTCCTGAGTCACTTGTCACTAGTGAGTCACCGACAGCTAACTTGGGATGTAAAGCTCTGTCTGTGACAGATGTGGAGACAAAGGAGATGATAGAAAAGTGCCCCAAATCCCGTGGTAAAAAGAAGAAAAAACAGTCCCAGCATTCATCTGGAAAAGCCGAGGCTGAGACTTCGATAGAAGTTGAAAGCGGTGCCCGACCAAAAACTGCCGAGGGCAAAACTGACACTTTTGATGCAAGTCTAACAGGGCAGGCCGGGGGAAGTGATAAACTGTCAGCTCTTACCTCCCAAACAAACTGTTTACTAATACAGAAACAATCAGAAGTAAAAAATGTGACAGCTAAAGTCAAGGGAAAAGGGACCGTATTTGACAGTCCAGTGACGGCCACAGACACAGTAGAAAGCCAGTCAGCCGGCCTTGCTAAGCAGCGAGGTCAACGTATTTTGAAGTGTAGACATTTATTTGAGAACAAGGATGGGAAGCGACCTGCCGAATCAAAGCCTCAGAAATCTTCTGTCCTCGTGAAGAAGGAGGAACAGGCTGTGGCTGCGGCAGCAGGACAAAGGAAAGCTTACAGTGAAGTGGTCAAGCAGAAGCCTCAAACACACGAAGGTAACAGGATATGTGAATGTTTCATATGGCCATTACTTGATGTCTTTAGCTCTGGTAACAATTGATGCCATGTTTTTTTTATTGCCTTATACATGTGACTCCCAGGGAAAGAAAGCACAACCACCTGTGTTTGCTTGTGTTCTATTTAGCCCCAAAAGTGCTACAAAACATTAGAGCAGAGAAGCTTTCTGACGACCCTGGGAGCATCGGCCTTCGGTGCCAGTTCAGTGCTCTCTCAGTGGAGAGCTCTGTGGTGTGGACAAAAGAAGGAGTCATTTTGGAACAAGTTAAGAGGAGGTATGCATTTGTTTCTGCCTGCATATCGCATTTGTAAAGATGCCACCATTATTCGTTACATTTGTGGGAGAAAAAAGACACTTTGCCACCACTTGGAGGAGCTAATTGTTAAGTCTTGCTAGGCCTGAATCTTGGCAGACTGTAGACATGACAGCAGTGTGGTGGTGATTCAGCCAGAGTGGGGGCAGTATTAGATTTTTATATAACCATGATTCAGACCTGCTATTGATTTTCTGTTACATAAAAAAATATTACATTTTTAGGAAGACTGTCGGATCAATGACCAATACAATCACATACATGTACTGTAACTATTACTCTAAAGCAGGTTCTCTCCATAATTGTAAAATCACAAAACCAGTATAAGATTAATTTTGCAGTAATGCAGTGCACATGTACAAATGTTCTCTATTTAGGTACTTTAATTTTGCGAACATGTTATCTCTATTTTTTTCTTTTGCAGGTAAGTGATCACATAATAACAGAACATTAATGACTGATGACCAAAAAAAAAAAAAGAAGCACTCCATTTACCACAGGGCATGTGAGGTGAATGTATGTGACAGGTGTGTACCGATAGGCACCTGTGGATTTTAATAAAAACTCTATTTAAGATGGTTCTTGCTCTTTACAGTGCATGTGATGAAAGTCTACTTTCCTTCACAATCTCCATACCCTCAAGTAAAGACCTTGGACGTTACCAGTGCTGTCTAAGTTGCCCTCTCGGAACCCTGAGCTCTGAGTTTTACCTAACGTCTGATGGTAAGGCTTTGTGAGTGAATTATTTAACTCAATACTTCATGAGCAGTTAACACTAAACAATGTCACCTTTGTTTCTTCAGTACTGAGTGAACTCCTCCCATCTCAAGACCACCATGCAGGTGAGCTGAGGCCCCTCCTTGTGAGGTTTTGCTATGTTATTTATTTGTTTTTCTATGATACTGGGTCTGAAATATGGTCAATGTTTTGTTTCAATAATTCAGTAATTTGTCATTTATATTAAAGAAGCATTATGATGAAATAAAAAACAGGAAAGAGAACAGAAGACAAAACTAAAAAAAGAACAAATGAAAAGTGGCCAAATAAATTTTAAACTGCTCTTTTAAACGTATTCAGTGTTAATATCTGACACTTGCACCAAGTTTTTTGTAATGACTCAGGGCTGACATCAGTTGTTACTCACAGCTTGGGTGTTTCTTTCTCTCACTGTACCTCAGCGGAGGTGGTTGAGGGGGTGGAAGAGGATGTGAAGTGTACCCCGCTTCTGTTCAAAGAGGACTTCCTCAGTGAGCAGTACTTCGGGGAGAACCAGCCAGCCAGCATTTTGACCGAGCAGGTCCACTTTGGCGAGGGCATGCACCGCCGGGCCTTCCGGACCAAGCTTCTGGACAGCATGCTGCCTGTTTTCAGTCCTGGGCTCTCCTGTGTGCTCAAAGTGCACAATGTCATCAGCCAAGGGACCAGAAACAATGAAGAGCTCATCCACAAGAACTACAGCCTGGCTGTGGAGGTGGGTACAATCTGTAGGGGCAAAGTCACGGGACAAGTTGTTGAGTCCTAATACCTCAAAGTAAAACTAGAAGTAGGGTCGACTTGAGTTCAGCTGGGTTCCTCCAATTACTGCTGTATTTTCCATCCATCCATCCATACATTATCTAACTCACTAATCCTGGACACGATCATGGGGGGTAGTGGATCACCCAGCATGTATTGGGCATGAGGCAGTAATACACCCTGGACAGGTCGTCAGTTGATCACCAGGCACACATACCATTCACTCACACACTCATATCTAGGGGCAATTTAGAGCCTCCAATAAGCCTAGCCTGCATGGCTTTGGACTGTGCGAGAAAACCAGAGTACCAAGAGGAAACCCACGTGGACACCATACAGAAAGTAATACTGTACAGTATGTACTATGTGTAATATCGAGTGTAAATTAGTCACAAGTGCATTGGAGGTGGTCATGGAGCAGCAGTGTTCATTGCACTGTCACAGTTGGCACAAAGTCGAGAACAAGTGGTTCTTCCAAGATGAGGTGAAAGAGGGGGGGAATGTTTTTATTAAGCAAGCAGTGTCTTACAGAAAGATGCTTGAGCTGAATTATCTTGTACAGTCACCTGCCATCTGTTAAGCTAAGCACAATTTTTTGGCACAGCAGTACTGAGTTGTGTTGCTTGAATAAAAGTTTACCTATTTGTTCCAAAATGTTCATTTTGGTTTTATCTTGCACTGTGCTCTAGGAGTGTTCCGTGCAGAACACGGCCAGAGAATACATTAAAGCCTATACAACAGTGGCCAAGTCTGCAGAGGAGTTTGGAGAGGTTCCAGAGTGAGTTTGAAAGGACACTGCGTCTTTAGCATTCAACATTAGCATCTAAGGGGCAAGGGGAATGTCCTAACCTTCTGTGTATCTGTGCGCCAGAATCATCCCCATTCTCCTGGTCCACCGGCCCTCCAGTGACATCCCGTATGCCACGCTAGAGGAGGAGCTGATTGGCGATTTTGTGAAGTACTCTGTGAAAGACGGGAAGGAGATCAACCTGAAGAGGCGGGATTCTGAGCCAGGCCAGAAGTGCTGTGCCTTCCAGCACTGGGTCTACAACAAGACTGAGGGCAACCTGCTGGTCACTGACATGCAAGGTAAAGTACACAGCCTGTCAAATGGAGGCTGAATCCTGAAATGTGAAATGAGTTATGGTTGGCTGGCTCTAATGTGTAGGTACTCAAGAGTGAGCTATGATGATGGCAATGTGAAGAAAGCTGTGTGCTGTCACCTTCTTTTGTAAGCGATTTCACAAACAATAAACCTCCAAAATGGTTTTGTGAAGATAAAAAGGAACAATTTCTCTGTTACTTTTCATTTAATTTGACTATTAAAATTGCTTAATTTTTTTGTTTTGTTTAAAATGTCTTAATATGTTCATATTTTAAAAAAGGTTTTTGCTTGCTGTTCATTATAGGAGTGGGGTTGAAGTTAACCGATGTTGGTATTGCAACCCATAAAAAAGGGTAAGCTTATGGCAGGGGAATTACTGAAGTGGCTAAATCATACTACTCTCTGGCCTGAGGTAACAGATGCGTTAACCTTTTCCGCTGATTTTCTGTTTTCAGATACAAGGGGTTTAGGGGTAACTGCGCTACCTCTTTCATCGACCAATTCAAAGCCCTTCATCAGTGCAACAAGTTCTGTGAGTTACTTGGTCTCAAGCCCCTCCAACCTAGCCAGTCAAAGCCCAAAAGGACACAGACTGCCCCAAATCCAAAGCCACAGCCTCAGCAAAAGAAGAAGACATTTGTCGTCCATCTGAAGAGCAAATCCTGAAACAGTGGTGGCCTCAAACATTGGGGCATTATCTGCCATGAATATTCAGAAACTTCTTTTTTGGGGACAACAGAAGGAAGTGTTATTGTACTGGACATTATAATCATTTACTCATTTAGGGTACAGAATGCTCTCCTGACTTTCAGTTATTAAGGTCTGGTCAGATTTGATGAATAATGTTATTACTTAGATGACATTGCTGTTTCTCTAAAATTAATTTTTCAAATAGTGGCAAACAAAGCTAGAAAATATATATTATATAAAGTAAAAAATGTGTCATATTTATAGTATGTAAGGCATAATGTCACACTACATTACACAAGCAGTATCCATATACATGAAGATTATATATTTGAAATGAATTTTTGAAATTGTATTTTTTTTCCAAATTAATTTGGAAAATAAATTTAATTTAATAGTCATTTAGATATATCACATACAAATTATTACTTTTAACAAACATAAGCTATGAAATAAAGATATTTCATAAATTAAGTATGTAAGTAAGTGTCATAAATGTTTTCCTTTCTGTTTACTTTAAGGGCAGCTAGATGTTATTACTATAGATCAGTCTCGAAATGAAAATCTGGATGTATATACTCTGTTATTTTAACTCTGTTCATGATGAGAAATGAAGCGCTAACCTTGGTACAGTATGTAGACTGAATCAGTGCTTGAGTTCACTTCCTTTTTTCATGTTTCCTTTCAGCTCTGGGGTTCCTTTTCCAAATGATGTGGAAACTGATTTTATAAATAAACCCAACCCCCACCCCCACCCCCCATCTCCCCACTCCCCTACCTCATAGTCAAGAGATAGCTTCCAGTAGCCAGTGTTGAAATGTGGTGACAGTGTCCACACGAAAACCATTGTACAGTATTTCTCAGAAGAGAGGTTTTGTTTTTGTAAGCACAGTCTCACTGACGGACAGGTCAACCCCTGGAACATTTTGACCGGTTGACTATCGAACCAGCTGTCTCTCAGCCACGCAAGTAATTCCCAGCCTGCAGTCGTTGCAGTTTCCAGGGAACTTTTGACACATTTGAAATCTCACCAAACTATTTATACCTTTTAACTCCCCATAAATTTAGCCTGGCCCTAATGTTATTCCATCCCTGTGCAGGGGTAGATAATGTGTTTTTATATCCTTTTATGTTCTGGCCATTATATCCTTTCGGCATTCTGGAGAAGGTTTTGAACTCATGTGCTGCCTGTAATGGATATGGTAACTGATACGGCTGCCCAATGCATCATAACCTCTCTTGGTGCTGGTTTACATGTCTTGGCTGGAGTGGCCAAGGGTGAAGAGGAGTGTGGATATAACTTTATATGAGCTACACTTGTGTTACATAGTATGGACGTATTCTACCATATAGTTTGAATCTGTGCACCATTCTTTTCTTTAATTTTGTGAATGTTGAAAATTGTACTGAAATCAATATGTCACTTCTTAGTGGAATGATACTGTGAGAATAAAAAGAATATTTTTATTGTTTCATGGTGCTTTATTGATATGTGGCACATAAACCAAGAGTGACCTTTGACCTTTACGCTGTCAGGTCGTGAAATGTGAGCCCGCCACCCACGGCTCTGTTCACTGGTGACTTGCATGATTGCAGGTCAGCATGTGCGACACTGTGCAGTTCACTTGGCACTGGGGAACGGAGGAACACATTTTTATTAAAATCCACAGGTGCCTATCGGTACACACCTGTCACACACATTCACCTCACATGCCCTGTGGTAAATGTGCCATTAATGTTCTGTTATTATGTGATCACTTTCCTGCAAAAGAAAAAAACAGAGATAACATGTTCGCAAAATTAAATGGTTTCCTCTGCAAAACCCTTTACATATCTCTGTATATTCCTGTCTGGTGGTAACCTGCAATCAGTGTTTTAGAACATATAGACAGGGGCTAGAGAAGGAGCCATGTGTTGTAACCGTCCGGATAAGAGCAATTAGGGTGAACTGCATGGCTCCATTTGGTGTACCATCTTCCCACGACATGGGGTCCCTGGGTGAGGGGAAGCTTCTCACCATAGCTATTTAGTGTGATAATGGCGTTTGATAACAGTGGACACAAACACCATTGTCACACTCCACAGCTCTGGAGGATAAGAACACAAGGGCTACAGTGAGAGGGGAAGGGGAGAGAGGAGAGGAGAGGGAGAGAGAGGCAGAGAGATTAGACAGTCACTGGCACACTAACAGAACAGTGTTTGGCTCTAGAAGCACATTCAGTACCCATTTGAAGTACTGAAAACAGATTGTATTCAATCTAGACAACCCCATTTTCTATATCTTCCAGTGAAATGGGCTCAATTGTTTGCCTGCAAACTCTCTTTATGGAGTTGTATCATTCTTTTCATTTAAAGATATTTTACTGCCACTAATACCTTAGTCTATTAGTATTTTCAGGTTTGTCCGGGTTAGTAAACTTAAGCTGGACTACGTTACTATTTTACTTTGGAAAAACAACAAACTGCGGATTCTATCACAGACCTACAGTATATTAGCATAAAGGACAATGTGAACATTTCAGTTAAGCGTGGTATAGGAAAGCAAACTTTTCTGGGATGTTCTGGGAAAATAAGCAATGCAACAAGATAATCTGTCATTCTTAAGCAACACATTCAAATCTAGTCCTTTAGTCTTAAACATTCACATGGGTCACAAAACGAATGCAACGCCCGCTGGATAACACCTGCTCTTTCTCACTGTGGTTCAAGCAGCATGGCCACACCACTTCGCATAGTGGGGTTATCTGGCCCTGGTGAGATTACAGGCCATTTAAACTCGTGTCTAGAACTGTGCGGTTGACTTCAGTTTGGGGCAGACATGGGGAAAAGTGCAGCTGTTGGGCCACTTTGTCTCACCTGCAGCTGATACTGAATGATTGTGAACGCAGATCTAACACACCTCTATGATCTGAAAACCTTCCTACGAAGTGAAATAATTTCCCAGCACAACTCTGTGGACGTGATAGATACCCACAGAATCAGATATACTGTACACTGTAAAACCTGAGCATGCAATCATTTAACTTAAATACTATTAACTTTTAGTCATGTTTAATGTGTTTCCTGTTACACTTCTATATTGTAATAGTGAGCACGTTATAACTGGGGTATCTCAATATCGGATGAGGTAACCCGTATTAAAAGCAAGGTATTAAGCTGAGATGTTATATACGCATATCCTTCCATTTGGTGTCAAATTTAAATTTTGACTGCAGATCACAGCAATAGAGAAAGTAGTAACTCACCTTAATGGGTCGGCAGACTAATGTCCGCCATAATGTCTCTCTGTCAGTGTAGCCACCCAAGTAGGGAGAAGCAAGTCCAGTTTGTATTCAAGAGTTCACACAGGGCATTGGACAGCCACGGTCTGGGCTACTTTCTCTTCCCTTCCATTTATGTAGCTCTGGGGGATAAGGCAAACACTTAATTCCTCTGGTGATAAGCTCCCAGAAGCTATCGATCGATCCTGATGAGGAGGGGCCATCAACACACAGCACCGGCATGGCAAAAATACACCATTCTTTCACACTCAGTATCTTTCAATTCGCTCACACACAACATACATGCACACAGAAACACACGACTACACATTTTCAGGAATTTGTGGTGAACACGCAAGCATTATAACCAGAGTAAGAACCAGAGTAACCAGAGTAAGAAAGGTACAGCCTACTTTCAAGCAGTTTGGATCCGACAAGTTAATCCTTACTCCTTACTCTCGCTCTTTCTCTCTCTCTCTATCTCTATACATATATATATATAATTTAAAAGACACTGTCAGTGGTGAGAAATGTTTAAAAACAAATGATATCATCAGTAACTGAGTGATATGGAATGTGAGGAGGATAACCGGGAACAAAGGTCGAAAAGTATTTGTAATTTTAAGGATTTTCTGAGAAATACATGAGTGTCGTACATTCAGATCATTTTACCACACCCTTGGTAATTCAATATTTGTGACCCAAAGAACTATATTGACTCTTGAAACATTTGAGCCACGTGTGTATGTGCACAACCCTATGCCTGGTGAAATTTATAATCACTTACTAGGGATCTTGAGTGTTTAATTGCATGTTTCCAGAAAATTTCTTTTTTAACACAGACGCACACAAAAACATGGTAACAAAAGCACCATTCCCCGAACCAATGATGTTAATAAAAGGCAGTATTTAAATAAGATATTATACAGTATTTATGGCCCATTCACAACTCTGACGTAGTTTCCATTCACTTAAAGCGCATTTCCCCGTACTGGCTTCATATTTGTACTGATTCTGAGCTCTATTTGTGTGTAATGTAATGTAAACATGCCCTTGAAAGTTGAAGGACCATGTTGCATCATCTGGATATGGGAAATATTGTATTTAATCGGGTTAGCTGTTTTATGTCTTCTGGTGATTAATTTTACCATATCATTTGATTTCAGACAATCTCATAATCTAAGGAAATTGAAAAAAAAGATTCTTAAAAGAAAACTCATATTAGATACATGGTTAAAAAAATGTTTTGGACTACAATTTCCTTGTAGAATGGTTGGCTCAGATGGATATTTTTGATCTTCAGGATTAAGTATGTAGTTGTCTGTTTCATCATTGCCTAAACTCCTTGACAAATAAGATAATCTTTCATTGCAAAAATCATTACAGGTTTGCTGAGGTCAAAGTTGTGGGTTCCTTGCCTTCATTTACCTTGGGGGCATGATGGTTTTGAATGTCACAGACACTGCTTCAAAGGGTCAATTCCACATGCTTTGTGGTTCCGCCAATCATTTCAATCCAAAACAAATAATCAAATTAATAAATAATACACCAGGTAGTATCCTCAGTGACCAGTATATATTGCTTTTCTAATTGAACGCTTTGTATTGAATGTTTCTTCTCATAGCAGGCTGATTTTATGTGAAAGATTTATTATTAAGGAATATGCAAAATAGCATTCAATTATCTGGGTGTGCCATGACCACTATTGCTAGGACCACAATAAATGCTGTAATCAGAATCAAAGTAATTGTGTAAGATTCTTTTCTAGCAGTCTGTATGAGAGACAGAGAGATTTTGGCTCTCTGCTTATTTGTGATTGGAAGGGGTGAATTTGATAAAGTGTCCCGGGACAGCAGAGTGCTTTTATTTGCTCGTCCTTGGAACTGATAACTCTCAGATTGCCTGTGTGAATGAACTGGGTTCCTTTCACCGCACACGTGCAAAACGTTTCCACCATTTCAAGGGACACATGGATTGAGACTGTGGAGGAAACCCTCAGTCCCAGCGAGGAAATGAGATCACAACGGATTTAAATGTTTCCAGAGGGGTAAAAAAAAAAAAATAACACTGACACTTAACATAGTATATCCCATAAACCACAATCATAACCACAAACCTTTATCAGTACTTGTGTCTGCTCTACCAGTGGACGCAAGAGAAACATGGGACTTCATTTGTCTCTTTGTGAAGAGGGGTAAATGAAGAAATTCCACTTCATCCAGAAGAAATCAGACTTTGGATATTGTTTTTGATAGCAGGCTGTTTGCTTATCCGGGTCTAAATGTAATAATTTTGCTCTCTGCTTTTGGACCTTTTCATGTACAAATTGCAGTTTCATTCCAAACCTTGGAAAATGTAGATTTTAAGTGATATTATTTGCTTGACAATCATTTCCATTGCCCTGTCTGACTTTGTTTTAATGGCAACAAGCGGGCGCACATTTAGATATTCAATCAATTCTGGAGGACACATCCCAGAATGTAACCTATTCTATCCTGAAACCAAAAGTATCAATGGGAACAACACACATCCATGTAATATGTATCATATTTGCCAACTAAATGGCACAATAAATTGGGACACAATAATTAGAAAGTGCAAAAATAATACTTACCACACACAGTTAAAATATCTGTATTTCAAAGCCCCTAAAATGGCAGCAGCAAAAATACACCCTGTCATTGTATATTTTGTAAATGGATCTTGATATGCATATTTACACATAATAAATATGGTTATATTGCTTCCGTAAAACAATATTTACATTATATTATTCAGTACACCTTTTATATCATAAATGAAAGAGGTTTCTCATTTTTCTAGGCACATTAACTACCCACTTCTTTAACAAGTTGGCACCAATGCCAAAAAAACCTTGAAGTCAGGATCCACTGTAGCTGAAATGACCAGAGGGAAATTTTTGAGAAAGCTGAAATATAAAATTTGGTTGATTTAATGATGAGATGTAGGACACATTTAGAATGGGGTTGCTTGAGTGACGAGGGTGCGCCTGAACATAGATACGTAAATATGTGAGAATATGAAAATGAAATATGTGTGCTGTAGCTGTTATTTCTTGCACTAATATAGCTGACTGAATAGAAATGCAAATTCCAAATCTCACCCTTAAGAGAGCATGCTGGATAACATTCATATTAAATCTACATAAACTCTAACAGGAAGGCTAATTAAGTTTAATGAGACAATTATATATATATATATATATAAATATTTTAAGAATGAATTTTCTAAGGACAAGCATGGCCTACACTTTTATTTTTAAATCACCACAACCACATTTGCTGTTTCAGTTGTTTTGGGTCACCGGATTGGCATTTCACCACACTAGTTAAGGCACATATTAAAGGGAACCATCTGAATGTGCCCAGGAATAAGAAAAATGTAGCTGTGGGTACGGATCCTACTGCAGAAGCCTAAACATTTCAGGGAACTTGTTTAAGGATAAACATATAACTTTAATTAGTGTGCTATTATGCACCAAGACCCACGTGCGATTCACCTGATTGAAATGCCCATCGAGCTCTCCTCTGAGAGTCAAGCCTTGCACACTCACAGCCCACATCCCAAAGGAAAGATAAATTATCTATTATAATAGATCCAAAATGGAAGCTCCTTGTGGCCCCATTTCCCCCTCCCTCAGGCAAAACACACAGTTTGATTACAGCAACAACCTTCACCTTGCCCTTATACTCTGGCCATGCAATACCAGGCCACCGCCACTGCGTTCCTTGCTGACATACTGCTTCGGTGACCGTGGCAACAGCTTTCAGAAACGAATCCAATGAGCACATTGAATGCCATTTAATCACTGCAGGGCCGTGTGCTGCGTCCTCAATGCTGAAGACAGACCACAGCTTTTGGATAGCTTTTGAGTCTATTGGAATTGTGCATTTAATTATTTCAGATCATAATGGACAAAAAATACATTGTTTTATAATACAGAATTATTCTGCCAGAAGCAGTTTGCCAGAAGCAGTTATTGGAGTGAATTTGTATTTACTGATTCAGAATCTACTGTATATGGCAAATATCTTACCTGCACATGCTGTAGCCAATATGGATCGATATCAAATCATTAAATATTAAATTTCACTAGTTTTTTCTGAAAATACAGCTAATAGCCTAAAAACTAAAATAAAAAAACTTGTTTTTATAATGTATGCAAGACATTTCACTGGGCTTGAATGACATCAGGCACACCATCTACAATACATCAAAACACCAGAGTAGCAAATTCAATCACGTCAGGTGGACTCATCTTTTAAAATTTAGTTCAGGCTGATTGACAACTCTCTTCACTGCACTCCAACTTAAACCAAAGGTTTACATTTATAACTGTGATGAATACGCAATTGACAATAAAACAGAAATGAAACCGTCTGAGGCTGATTCTCATCTTCAGTTACCCATTTTCTTTTTAGCTACTAGCTGTTGTTTTGCAATGATTCTTCAGATGCAGTTCCTCAAGTTGGTCCAAGCTGATCACTATGTAACAGAATGGTGATAATGATCACTATCACTGTACGTAGACATTTTTTGCCTCTATGATGTTCCTACAGTGCCTTTCGTAATGTCTGAGAAAAAGATTTGGTTCTGTACTCCTCAATTTTATATTTGTAATCAAACAATTATCACATGCCTAAAGTGAATTTCAGGCCCCTATAATGTTTGGTACATATCAATGTTTTGAAAATGAAAATAGTCATGTTTAGTATTTTTGTTGCATATCTTTTGCATGCAATAACTGCTTGAAATCTGTGACCCATAGACATCACCAGTTACTGAGTATCTTCTCGGTGCTGCTCTGTCAGGCCTGTACTGCAGCCATCTTCAGCTCCTGCTAGTTTAGCTGCCTTAAGTTCTCTCATCAGCATACAAACCACAAGTTCAATTGGATTCGGATCGCATGACTGACTTGGCCAGTCAAGAGTTTTCAAATTTTTGGCTTTGAAAAAATCCTTTGTTGCTTTAGCAGTATGTTTGGGGTCACTGGTGTTTGCTTGAACTTCAGCAGATGTTTCTGTACACTTCAGAATTCATCCTGCTGCTATCAGCAATTACATCATCAAGTGGCAGCAAATACGTGCCCAAACCATAACACCCCACCACTTTTCACATGTGACGCAGAATGTTTTGGAACTTAGGCAGTTCCTTTTGGCCTCCACAATTTTCTCCTGCCATTACTGTTGATACAAGTGAATCTTGGTCTCATTCATCTAAAAAACCTTTTTCCAGAACTCTGCAGGCTCTTTAAGGTACTTCTTAGCAAATACTCATGGGGGGGTCGTTCATAGCCAAATCAAGAAAAAAAATATGACTTCATCCACACATTATGGAGGGCACTGTATATACACATCTATGATTACAAAGCAGAATTACCTGGAGGACTGCAGGGCAAATGAAATTTAAATTTACACAATGAAGTGAGAAAAGACAAGCAAAATGCAAGAACACATGAGCATTTGGAAACATATGAGCAGGCTGAACATGACTTTTATATGACCATAGTATTTACACTACCTCCAATTTAGCAAAGTAGGATAATGAACGCCCCAACTCACCTCTGCTGTATATCTACATGTAATATCATATTAGCATATACAAACCAGTTGTCCACTGCTTGCCAATACAGCCATCTTGTAATTTGGTCCACAGGTCCATAGTATATACTGGTACCAAGCATGATTAATTCTGAATTACAAATCAGTCTCACACATTGCTCACACACACAGGAAAAGCAACTTACACTTCAGAAGATATATACTGTACTTGATTACAGTCACAAGTAAAATCAACTTTTCAATTAAGAAAAGTTGTCTTCCATTTATTTCTGATTTCCCCAATGTCCATCATATCCATTAATTCAAAATCTTATTTCATTCTACAGTCAGGAGCTGTGCAACTAGGGGAGAATTAGCAAACCACAGTTTCAGTACTTCATTATGAGGAATTTCTCTGGAAGTCTTTCTGAAGAGGTCAAAGAACGGTAAATTATCTTTCTTCTTTTTAGCATGACTGTATCACCAACTCCTGAAACTGATCCATACTACAGATGGAGACACTAAGAACAGTGAGGAACATAAAAGCCATTTCACCATCAACTCATTTGTTTTTGACCATCTCTTTATTTTACACCATGCGCTCTTGATCGTTAATGTTTTACGACTGTTACTGGGAAGAACCAGTAGGATTTGAAGGCATCTACTGTACCTTTCTATACATGAAGAAAAGACAAACTAAAAACCTTCAACACATCTGTATTGTTACGTGCTATCCCATTCCCAGAGCAGGAAGAATAGCCAGAGCTTGGGATATTAATCACAATGCAATACACAATGTCTGAACAAGGATCAACATCCATTTGGCACAATGATAAAACCATCAGGCGAATGGAGTTCAACATTTGAGTTTAATCTGACCCAAGTTATATTAAATTGCAAGGTCTGGTGGAGCTGTGGAATTAAACAAACCTGTTAATAAAAAAGAACACCCCCTTAAAAAAGAAATAAAGAATCTCAAATTTTTTCTTGAGCCAAGATGGCCACGGGTGTGAGGAAAGCTGGACAAAGAAACGAGTGTGAGGGAAGTGAGGAATGGCAGCAGGAAGTCTCGGCTCCACAACTGTGAATTTATACATTAGCAGCAGCCAGATTTACAGACCACAGATATTGCACTAGGCAAACGAGCGCTCTCGAGAAGAAAAAAAAATCACATTCAAGTTAATAATGGAGACAAAAGACAGTCGACATGAACTTGTGATTCATAAAGTGCCCTTGGGGATTAGTGGGGAGGAAAAAAAAAAGAAAAACAACTCAGTTTATAAGAACCTGCTCCTAACACTGCTAAAATAATGACACTCACCGCTTTCTTACACGACTTCTTTTTTCATGTTTCACTCATTAATACTTCTGTTAGATGCAGTACATGTAAAATGAAATAAATTCAAAATGCTTTAAGAAATTAATTTACAGTATTACAAACTGAGAGAAGCATAATATTTATAAAAGAAATGTCATATACCCTTCCAGCGAAGAAATTCTACTTTCCATTTTCTCCTCTGAGGATTTTTTTTTAAAGGAGAATACACGTTTAATTGTGTATTCACTGCAGCTGTGTTCATGCTGTTGTCATTAGCACTTCAATAACCATGCTACTCAATTGAAAAATGAAGATATGGATTTTTCATTTTCTGTTGATGGAGTTATGTCTTTAGATACACAAAATAATTTTTTTGAAACACAGGACAACATGTTAACTGGTACAAATGCAATTTGCGCAGCGTAACATAACAAAAAAAATACCTAGAAATGATTACGAACATCCTGTTCCTTCTTGACTTGCAAAAGAAGATTTAAAAAAACACTGTGGAAAAACTACACCAGTGTAGATGCCTTTTTGATAGGAATTTTGCATCATGAGGACGAACTCCGTTATATCATCAGTGATCTGCTATCCTTCCTAAGGTAATCGGGTGGTGTAATACAATATTTGTAAAAGTGATTATAATCCCTTTTATCGCAGATAATAAAGAATGCAAAACAGTTTCAAGGCCATGCCTTAAACAGCACAGTATAAATAAAGGAGTTACTGAAATGTTTCAGGGGTTCCTCGTAAGTCGTGGCATCACTGATAAAAACAGGGAATTCTCTCTCTTCCTTCTGTTTCCCACGCAGAGTGAAACGGACATAGAAGACACTGCTCACTGATTTAAGTCCCTACACGGTCGTCCTAAAGTCCACGGCAACATATATGTGTACATATACGTGCATATATAAACATATCTGTGGTTGCAGTGGCTCGAAGGAAGAAAATGGCAGCATGTGGTAACTGTGTGTCCGTGGGCGGGCCTTAGTCAACGCCCTCAAAGCCTTGTGCGTTCTCCACGGCCATCAGCAGCTTCTCACGGAGATCGTCAAACGAGTCGTACGTGGGGAGGTCCAGTCGATTGAAGCTGAGGGTAAAAAAACGTCAACAGACCACTGAAAAGTTAAAGTGTACCTCTCTGGGGGTAAACCCATTTTAACAAATGGGGTACTACAGAAAAAGAGGGTTGTGGGAGCATATCTATTCAAAATGTTAACTGAGTATAAGGCAATTCCTTCTGCAATTGCCTCTGCTTTAAGGCACATTTCCATGTAATTTCACAGAGTAATGAATGTGTGAATCGTTCTGCTCACTAGCCAATCAAAAGCAACAACAGTTCTTTGGTTATTTTAGCAAATTCTGCGATTCACCTAGAAAATTTAAAGAGAAGAAAACAATTACAAATGTAAGTGACCAGCTCTTTGGCTAAATAACTAGCAATATCTAAACCGCAGTGACATCAAAATGCTATACCCTGCTGGACTGCAGGTCACCTACGTACCAAGTGTGAGCTCGAGGGAGTTTGTCGGGCGTCCCCCACTGTTCAATGGTAAACAACTGCGGCCCATTGGATCCTGGGAATTGAACACACAGAAACGCTGATCACCCAACTTAAAAACATCGTCTCTACTGTTATGCAACTTCATGCGCACTGCTTCACATCCCATACACACAGGGACATGGTAAACACAGATCCTAAAGAGAAAACTCAGTCACCGCAAGACATTTAACTGCTGGGAAAAAAAGTTCCCATTCTGTACGACCGCTGAAGGTCTGCTCCGGCTGGCACACAGAAATTCAATTAACTCACATATTGAATGAAGCCTGGTATTACGCTGCATAAAAGAACAGCAGAGTTGTGCATAGGCTGGATACAGCTGCTTGGTACTTCCAGGTCTGACTCGGTAATGTCAGCGTTGAATACGTGCGGAAATAAGCTCACAGAGGGCTGCTTCCTCACCGTACAGCTCTGCAAAGCCGTTCATGGGCACGCGCGACGTCCCGGTGACAAACTGGAGGAGCCGGATTCGCTTCTCCGCATCCATCAGGAGGACCGCCTGCCGGGACGAGACGCAAACGAGCCTCTGAGGAGACCAAACTGAGAAACACTGAGTACCCTTCAGAATTACTCTTAAACGGCTTCAGTTCCGGCAACATCCGTTATATATTCCATTTTTGTTCAATAGAGTGGATGCAGTTTCTTTTCATTACTGCATATTTTACAGCTCCTAGAACATTGTTCTAGTGACATCCATACTGTTGAGCAGACAGGCAAGTTTTCTACAGGGTGTTAGGATTGCAGAATGGATGTCCGCACCAATCTGCATTTAAAAATGGTGAATGCAGGACCTCTATCTCAAGGTCATACTAGGAGCTCAGCGGTTATTGGCAAACATACATCCAACTAAATGGATACTACAAAAATTGCAGGCAAGATTGTTTCCTAGCAATAAAATTATCTCCAGCAGATAAATACATTTTTATGAAATACTATTATATATATATATATAACAGTGGTTCTGTGGATGGATGAGCGTGTTTGAGCCAGCTCCATGTATCAGCAAATCTGACCCTGAGTGATGAAAGTTAGCCTGGCTCCAGACAGCTGATAACCAGGGCCACTGCTACCTCTACAACTCTTTCATCAGAGTAAACATGCGTGTTACATCAAACAGACTTTGATCTCCAACCATCTATTCTACAGTGGCCCAAAAAAAGGATGATTATAAGCCAAAGTGGTATTTTGTTTGTTAAAGCAAAAACCGATTTCATAGGAGAGCACATTAAGGAAAGTTCATGCATTTATACAAAGAAAATACAATTTCAGAAGCATGTCTTCAGTAAATATAGCAAGGAAATAGCTTCAAATGCATTACAATTAAACAAATGTCAGTGTCAGATCAAATAAAACAAGAACTCCTTTTTTGTCGTCAATTGTGTACAAAGTTTTAAATACAAAAAAGACAGCCACAATTACCATAGCACAAAATCAAAAGAACAAGTAATGTAAATCCTTCTCATTCTTCAGCTTAAAGGTTTTCTGAGACAAATTGAATACAGAGTCTAAGGGTACTTCTTTCAAGAAAGATCAGTGTTACCTCATGGCTAGAAAGTGACTTCAGAGATAGAAATAGCATTTGTGATGACAGCTTCCTTTTTTAGGGGGTTGTTCTTTTTACGATAGCAGGTAAGTTTGAGCCATTCTTGTAGTGACGGGAAGCTGCCAACAGGTGGCACCCACTTCCTAGCTTCAAGTAAAATCTGGACTGGCTCAAAAACCTATGCATTTAGAGTACTACTGCACTTATTGTTTGTACCTAGAGAAAGTTGTGAATTTATACTGCGGTCATTCAATAAATCATTCCTCTAGCTAGCTAGATAAAGGTGTTTGTTAAATTTGATAATTCATGTAAGCTAACAGAAAAAAACAATGAACTGATGGAATTGTAGACTCCAAATTTGATAACAAAATGGTTGCAGCAGCTGACTAAACCAGGGTAGAGGAAACAAGCCAAACAGAATTTGGTCATACCCTACATTAAGCAGGCAACCACACTTGACTACAGGCTCGCAGCAAACCTTAGGTACTCAAGATGACTATGTCATTATTATTTGGGTGGATCTCTTTATGAAATGGGGCTTAACAAGAATTCAAATTTGATGTTATGATTCATGGAACTGTAACTATTTGAAGCCAAGAAAATGCAACAAATAGCTTTACCTCAGTTTCACTTACTAATTTATTTTTTATACAATTCATTGTGGTACATGTGATGTGCAGGAATTCATTGCGGTACGTGTGATGTGCTGAAAATTGATGGCCACAGTGAAGTTACCCAGGTGTAAACCCGATCCAATTAAATTCAAGACAATTGACCAAAACAGTTGAGTACACGCTGAAATAAATATTTTCATAGAGCCGCCCTCTGTGCCCTTTAAGTCTTTGTATTCTCTGTAATCTCTCCTCAGAGATCAGAGAGGCACTTAAACACACTCATAAAGCAAATAAGTCCTCACAGACTCAACATTAAACCAGTAATGCAACAGGAACGCTTCTTGGAAAACGTTAATGGTGACCTTAACATGTGATGCTGTGCCAAGCACAGGGGTTAGGTCTGGGACAGCAGCTGAACAGGCTTACCTTCCAGAACCACTGGATGACTGGGTGATTGGGGCAGTAGCCGTTCTTGTAGACGGTGTGCTGTCTCCAGTCGTTCACGTCCACGTCACCCAGACCACACATCAGCAGCTGAGGATTGCACGGAACATGACTCACCTCACCGTGAGCCAGAGCTAAAGCCGCTACCTTTTCATGTGAATCGCACCTCCACACATTCCCTATCTCAGGCTTTTCAGCATTTCAGGCTTTTCTTTGCCCCTCAGTGAAGGGCCACTCCAATGTTTCATGAAACGGCAGTGCACCCACAGACATTCACATGAACATCAAAAAATCTATGGACTCATTATCTATTGATGAGGTGGCCGTTCTGACCTCACCAATTGTCAAATGACCTAAATAAATGTTGACGAACAGGGGAAAACTATAGTTGTTTGCATTCAGACCCCAGAGACTGACTGCTCCAGAGTCTGGCCCGGACTGCATGAGTAATGCCTTCCTCTGCCATCACAGAACTTGTGAGAGGTGTGTTTTATCTGCCCCAGCTTGAGATTACACCAGGAATGCGAAGGTTAAACTAACCCTGGCCATTAATTAAGTGATTGTTCTGTGACTGTGTTCCTGTTTAAACAGAAACTGAACAGCTCCTGACCCGGGCACACTAATATAAATCATAAACACGCTTTGCTTCATAATTGGAGTAATGTTCAAAGCTGAGTCATCAAAAATGACTGGAATAATAGCACAAATAATAAGAGAAAGATAAAGGCAGACTCTCTTATGGACAAACTATTATGAAAATACAAATTGGAAACCCTTGCAGCTAAATTCAATCTCAAAATTCATGTGATTCACAATACCATATGCTGAAAAGCAAAAACTGCCGGATAAGTGAACAATACCTCTAGCTCATTTTCATCAAATATCTTTATCAGGTCGATGAGAATGAGTTCAGTGAATCCCTGCAAACACAAAGATAAAATTAGATGATTATATTATACATTATCATTTGAAACCTGATTTCTGTTGTTAAGCAGATAGCAAAGTGCCCCAGACATACTGAAAAACAGAATATTTACTATACTAAGAGACCGGAATAAACAAAATTCTCTGTTGTATTCCCTAACGGCAGAACAAAAAGAAAAAAAATTATGTCGCAAATGATCCTATATTCATGGGTGTTGGTTGGTGATACTGACGTACAATACTAACAGATGGAGCAAAACACCACCAAAAATCTAATGCCCGTCTGCCACCTAGTGGCCAAAATTATAACTGCTTCTTTTTTTTTAAAACCATCACTGCAATGTTTCACTTACCTCCAAAAAGGCATTCATTTGCTTCTGGACCCTGTTAACAAACCTCCACTGAATAACGAGGCTGTAGAAAGGTACAAAAAGACAATAGGGAATCAGTGTGTATTTATATGAAACATATCCTGAGCAAACTTTCTCATAAATGCCCATTAACTCAATATTTTGAGTTATATATACATCATATTTTGCACATAAATAACGTTAGACACTAGTGCCTTCTCATTGGAATTTGAATTTTCTAAAAATGACAAAAAGGAACAGTTCATTTCCTGGGTTTTTTGATATTACAGGTTCAGCCCTGAAAGTGACCCATCCCTTCAAGGAATTTTCATTTAAATGAATTAACCCCTTACTTACTCGATATATTCCTTTTTGTTGTCGTTTGTGACGACCATGTCCGAGCCACTGGGTTTCAGATCCACCTGATATGTCTGAAGGAAATAAATGGAAGTACAGCATCAGTCCTGTGAGGCAAATACTGGCACACACAAACACACTTAAAATGAAAATCTACAGCAGTGATCAAAGGGATGGGATGTGCACTAGTAAGTCTATATTTTACCATTACGTATAGAATCTCTACTCGTCTGTAAGAGCCATTGGCCTCATTGTGTGTCAGACTGCGGGGGGATGAGCAAACTCGCAGCGGGGGGGTGGGGGGGTGAAGGGGGGGGGGGGGGGTTGTGGGGGGGGCGAGGGGGGAGGGGGTAGGGTGTCTCCGCACCTGGCCGAAGTTGTCCTCGTCGATGCAGAAGCGCAGGTCCAGTTCCGTGGGGTCGTTCTCCAGGATCCACTTCAGGGAGTTGTAGTATTCACTGTCCTGAGCAACAGAAGAGAAACACACCACAATCAGACTCAACAGATCAAGCATATGAATCCTAAAGCACTCCCATAACTCCTTGCATCTTACTGCAGGATGAAACACTGATTCCAAAGCTTCGTAATGGCTACTCCGTTAATGAATTCTCTACATAACATGACCTGCGCATTCACTCACCACAGACTCCATGTCCATCAGTGTGATCTGTTTACCCAGCATCATCTTGTAGAAGGGTCTGATGAAGAAGCCTGCAGTGAAACAATGGCATTCAGAGTGAGTCAGAGTCAGGAGACCGAACACATCAAACACGCACCCAAACAAGACAACCATTTCATGTTCAATTTCACGTTTCTCCTGCAGGTGTAATTACAGTTAATGGATGTCGAGGGATGTGACACTTCTTTATGAGCTAAGGGATGGAGAGGACCCACACCTGTGGCACTCCGTGAGTAACTGAATGAGACGAACTGGAGCAGGTTAATAAAGCCTCTTTGTTATGTAGAGAATCAGACCATCAGCTTACGCGCATTCACAGGGTGAGAACCACATAAGAGAACAAGTGGGCGGTTCAGCAGTTGAGTTCAGTAGCCTACCGTCCAACAGCTTCCCATGAAACACGGCCATCCCAGCCACGCGTCCAATAAACTTGAAGTAGGACAGGTGGTCTTCATTACAGAGCCCAGAGTTGGGGTTGATCTGTAAGGTGTAATTGTCTCTACAGGGGGAAATAAAAAGACAGCATGAATAGAGAGGTCTTTCATGAGGTCACTTCCTATAGCTGTGCAGTTCAGGTCTCTTATGCACAATGCTGGTGAAGGCCTTATTTTCTCTTTTTTAAATTATTTTTTATTTACACATTTCTGTTATTTTAATACATTTTCCCCCAAATGGCATTTTGCCTCCTGCCACCTACCCAGCTTTCCCGCCAACAGCATGTCTGTTGGGAAGGATCCCAGTCTATTCAATTATGAGTAATCTGGGTTTGATTGGGGCCCTGAGCTTGTGACCTCATTAAATGTTAACAGCACATTTGTACCCTTAAGCACAGAGCACTGAATCAACTCTGCGAAGTATAAACACAAACGCATGCACGGCCAACATGATGACAGTGTATTATCTCATGACATCACATATATTTATTAAGCAGACCTCTTTATTAGTGCATGCTCTTAGACTAGAGCATTAATATGGCTAAATGAGCACAGCTACAGCAAGAAACACAATTTAAACATACACACTATTTAAAGAAGACGCTAAGGAAACGTTAATGGGGAAAGCTAAACAAGCCAATAGTAAAAGCACTATAATCAGAAAAACGCCACTAATCAGAACTGGCTGGACTTTAACAACAACTGCACTAATGCAATGACACATAAATGTCACACTTCATATTGTTTTGTTGTTTTTATTTCTCATGGTCCCACCCCAAAATAAAAAAAGCATTGCCACTAAGGGTCAGCATTTCCCTTACATGAACCCTGTAACACGGCCTTACACCCCTCTAAATCATTACTACCCAGGAAGCAGGTCTGAATGGGAGGAAGAGCTTGTGACCGCATTAGTGTGAAAGCAGATTAGTATTTATTTTCAATACTGGCACAGCGGTAACCTGAGTCTCGCAACACAATCTCCCATGACGGAGGAAGAATGCAAATGAAAAGTTAATGAGCGTGGGTACTGGACACTGGCACCGAGACCTGAACAATGAGACCTGCTGGCCTGGCACTGCCAAATGTAACAGGAGGCAACGCGCTTGCTTTAACATGAGACCTAATGCGTTCAGGACTAGCAGGAAAGGCTAATATACAGGAATGTCTAACAAGGCCCACACCAAACTCACAGGGACCAGTGTGCAATGAGAGAACCTGCTAGCACTGCTTCTGACAAAACTGTTTCATGTAATCCGCTAGCTTGGTGTTACCCAGTCAGATCCAAAGCGACCACTGTGTGCACAGTTTAACTCCTAGCTAAGCGTATCTGAAATGTAACGGCTCAAACGCCAGCTTAAATCCAACTCATTTTCTCAAGAATAGCCAGGGCGCTGCTAGCTAATGGATGAGGACGCAAGGTCCGCTAAGGTACTGTTAGCTTTCGTACTGCTCGACTGCCCGGACATCGACCCGTAGCTACAACGAGAGACATGCCTGTACAACAACAAGGTCTAACGACAGGTCTGTGCCATGTTCCACATCCAGTTAAAAAAGGATCACCCCCCTGTGTGTCTGTTCTTCATCAGCTCATTCATCAGCCTCTTAAAATCTGCCATGTTGGTGATGAACCACAGGCTGCGATATGGGCAGGCTTATTCAGGGAAGCGTACAAAGGCTCAGACAGCCACATTTGCGCACACCTGTGTCACATGATCAGCACGGATCCTCGCAACTACCCACAGGTGTGAAGAATGAAGAAGCCATTAAAGGGCACATACGAGCTTGAGAACCACTGTGTATCTGTGAAAAAGCTATGCTATGTGCTGTGAACAAGAGGAAAAGGCTCCAGTGGGCCAAGCACCATCAGCACTGCACCAGAAAGATTGTGGAGGCAGATGCACGTCCTTTTAGACCAGCAGATCATAGCTGCTGTTTCCCTGTAGCCAGAACTGGTTTCTCTCTAGCTTTACCTGTAGTTGTTATGTAATTTTACAATGGTCTATTTTGCTAGATACCAAAAGATATTTGTCTATTGCCTCTGATCTTACTGGTTTTCTCCTCTTAATATTACTGCTCATCAGCAGGATCGGAGAGAATGATTACATATTTAGGTATGTGTACCACAGTGTGTCACAATGCGATATCAATGATCTGTCTTAAACCAGAAGAAATTCATTTTTGCCAAAATAATTGCATTTGTGGCACTTTATTTCTACCGGTATAATCTAGTATAGTAAGTGTCTTGCATCATTTAGGTCAATTTCCAAGTCTCTGTGATGCACACATCTGGAGTTATAAAGCCTTAAATAGAACACCCCCTAAATGGGTGAGGATTGGCCAGATTTGGCATCTGCGCGAAGGGGTTAAGATGCAGAAAGACTTTATGGGTGAGTAATAAGCAGTCATTCCTCTGGAAGTCCATTAGTGCCACCCTGCGTTTACTTTTGAGAAAACCAACGTCCGGCTTCCCACATCAGCATCAGCACATGTGATCAGCCCCTGTCATTTCTCTGTGTTTCCACTCATCCTCCCTCTCGCTTTGCACAATGACTGGGCCAGTAATCCTGCCACAGATGGACCATCAGTCCATCATTACGGGCAATTCTGAGCAAAAGCGTCATCTGAATGAAGCACGCGAAGGACGCACCCAACGCAGATGATCTAAAATTGGCTCAGGAGTGCGTAGGCTGTCGGTGTGAGAGGAGGACCCACACACAGAGTGCATGAGCTCAGTCACTCACGAGAAACAAAGTCAAAGAAGGAGAAACTCAGTGAGGTCACAGAACACCAAATATTCATGAAATAATCTGCCTTTTTTTGTTGCCTAAAAATGATTTAAATAGCAGTGGCAACCTTATATGGAATAAGGCAGACGCATTACAGATATTATAGGAGAGAAAACAATAGTGCCCCCCCCCCCCCAGCACCTCTCCCCCCCACTCACGTGGCTGAGTACTCGAAGAGGCCGTAATAAGGGTTGAACATCTCCTTAGACAGCAGGAAGAACCACTCGCGGGCCACGCCCCCATAGTCCAGCCCCTTTTCGGACTCAAACTCTATCCAGAGGCGGGCCTTCAGGATGTCGGGCCTCTTGAGTGACATGATGCGTCGATACGACTCCTCGAAGATGTTGTTCCTGTGCAGCTTCATCTCGAACCTGTTGGGGATGTCCGCCTGGACCGCAGAGGGACGGGTCGCGTCAGAGACACCAGCACCACAGGTGCAGGCTGACCGGTCACTAGAATGCGCTCTCAACATGGGTGTGGCAATATCAACTATCATCACTGAGGAGGAGGTGCATTCTGCTGAAAGCCACCATAGAAAGAAATGGCCGCTCCTATGAATAATCCCAAATGTGATTAATCTTACAGAAATAGCACATACTGAAAATAAACTGAAAAGGAACATCCTGATATTGTAACATCTCACAATAAATCCATGCACGCACGCACGTACTGTAGGCACTCAGGCATGCGCACGTGCACAAACACACACACACACACACACACACACACTTTTACCCGGTGACCGAAAACCCATGGCATAAATTCTTACCGGTTTCTTCAATTTTTTCCTGAAGTAGTCGTATTTCTGCTTGAATTCTCTGGAATATGGCACAGCCTACAAACAGAAAAATAATTGGAGCAGAGGTGGCAGAGGGTCAGTGTCTGGTCTTCTGGGTGCTTTGAGGAAGCAGTGCAGGCTGGGAAAGCACTTACAGGCCCGGTGATGGCTGGGCTCTGGAGACGAGGGTCCTCCCACTGCGTGTTTTTAGTGTCTGGAATGAGAAATAAAGCAAATGGGCGCAGCACTTCATACTGGGGCACCTTCAGACCCATCCATTCCCACTGCTGCTTCAGGGGAATACAGTCATTCAAAGAGAAAAGCTGCACTTGATCGATTCTGCTTCCACAGAATCCTAGCCTGAATTTTTAATCTCTTACAGTCTTTAACAAACCCTTTCCAAAGGTATATACGGTTGGAATGAGTCGGCGTATAAAGTAGCAGAGGTGGAGAGGACCATGCTGCACTGAATCAGGGGGGAGTGCTGGGTAGGCAGCGAGCTCTTACTGTGGTCGATGTAAAATGTCCGCCCGTCCGCATGCACGCGCTCCTCCCAGCCAGGCTGCAGGTCACAGAGAGGGGAAGAAAACGAGTTCTGTGACTGCGGCCCAGAGGCGACACAAGGACACAGCCACAGCAGCCACGGGAGCCATGGACATGTTCACAACCGCACAACCCACAGGTTAGTCCAGGCCACAGTGAGTCCCCTGCCCCCGCCCCCCCACCCCCGTCAGACCGGGACAGATGGAACGGTCCCAGCCGACGGCAAAGCTCTCAGCGAGAGGCACCGCTCCTAAAGGGGGAGGGGCCGGGGGTTTCGGGGGAGGGGGTTCCACTCGCATGCAGCACACAGCAAGCCGCGTACACTCTGACACGGCAGGCCACACCCCTGGGCGGGGCCAACGCAGGGCCCGCAGGCTGACCGCTTTTCATCACAGGGGTCTCATTAACAAAAAAAAAACCCAAGGGCCACAGGACAGTGTGTGGTGAGGGGGCCGAGCGGGTGGGGACGGGGAAGGCGGGTGGGCGGGGAGAGCGATGGGACAAAATCCATGCCAGTTATGAGAGTGCAGTCTGCAGACAGTGGGACAGGCACAGGGGGAGAGGGAGGCTGCGCTTGCATTGGGCACCAACCTCCTCTAGCAGGTTCTGCCAAAAGACATCCCAGAGCCATGGAGAGAACAAGGAGAAACAAAAAAAAAGACTAAAACACCACTGGCCCATGAGACTCCTCTATGCCTCAGAAAAAAAGACTCATAAAGTTCTACACATCTGTGCTGTGCATTGAAAAAAACATTAACGAAGTCATAAATATGTGTTGTGCATTGAAAGAAATATTGATGAAATTCTATAAATATACCTGCACGTTGTGCATCTGTCTCTATATTAGGCAGTTTACTTAAATTTGACTTAAAGTTGACAGTTTTTTTGCAAATTTCAGCAAATTATTTGTTGAAGTTATATTACTTTTAAAAGGGGTTTTCAATCCATTAAAATGTTTTTACCTATGAAAATGCTGATGCAAGTTATTGCAGTAAAATGTATTTTTTGCCAATTACATGAGAACATGACACAGGTTAAAAAAAGTAATACCTTTGGTAAAGCAATCTAGTAATACACATTATAAATACAAACAAGATGAAAAGTTAAAGGTATTATATAACTTTTGTCCAGCTCTCACTGGTATTAACAGGGATGTACAGCAGTTAGCTACTCTCATAACTGTATGGCATTGGCTTCCCGCTGGTGATGCTGGTATCCGGACATTTTAGTCAGAATGGTGTTCCACATACAGGTTACAGACGCACGGCAGTGGTCTTTCAGTGGCCTCTAAATGACTGTGCAGGAAGGCCTGGGCTCCAAGCCGATAAGAGATATACTGAGGATTCTAATCAAATTACACTAATCTGAATTTATCACAGTACTAACAGGGAAAGTAACTGAGCTCAGATTTCATTAAAGCCATACAGCAGGCCTTCAATTCATGAGCTTCATTTTGGATTTCATACATAAACCCTGATGCACGCTGCACTGAAGCTAACCTCCTAGCAGGCTTCTTGAGCAATTTTACTGCCGCTTGTTGAAGGTCAGAACATATACCACATACATAATAATTTGCAATTCTGCTGTTACCAAACTGATCTATACAGTCTCAGGAAAATATAAAGTACTGCGTACACCTTACCGGGGATTAAAAACTACTTCAAAGTCTCTCTTGGCAGCTGCCTACATTTCCGTTGTGTCCTGTGCACAACGTTACGGACCTTCGCTTTTTTAGAGCTCTTCATTTCACAATCTCCTGTCCCCCTCCGTAAGGGTCACGGTTAGGGTTAGTGTGTGAATACTGGGAAGGACAGAGTCAGGTCAGTGAAGCAGAAGCCATGGCGGCGTGATCTTCACACTCACAGGAAGTGGGCCCAGATCGCCAGGTTCCAAGGAGGCCTTTGTCCTCATGTGGACCGGATACTTCAAGCGCGGGTCTTCCTGTGAAAGACAAATGGGCAAGAATGATCTGTACCGTCTCCAGACACGCACGGCTCGGAACGTCTCGTCTCCTTCACCGTCCGGTCTACCACATCAGATTTCCCACAGGAGGAAACCCACAACAAATCCACTACAGTTCCCACGGCTGCGCGTTTGCCTTGTAAGCCGTATGTTTGATGTGTCATATTATGTAATGTAAATAATACAAGTGGACGTAAATAAGGTCTAGTTGAGGTCTGTGACTCTTAAAAGAGTATCCACCATACACACAAATATACTGTAAAATATACAAATAGCATTGATTTTCAGACACACTAGGGTGTGAAATAAGGTGAGCCCTGTTAGTACACATTAAGTGTGTTCCAACTAAGCAGTATATACTAAAAAATATTATAGCAAATATTCCTACAAAGAGCTGCCCCTAAAAAAATGTTCTATAGGACTGCTTAAACACCATAATCTCACCATAATCTCTTTACTCAAACACAGAACAATTCTCTACTATAAAGAAGTATGGGGATATTTTTGTTATGGTGCTCTCTGCTTTTAACAGCCAGATTAACTCAAGGAAAAAGCCCTTATCCCTTATTTAACCTTGGCGTACATTGATATTTGAGGTCAAATTCCTTCCATGCACAATGTGCATATAGGCAACCTAAGCATTTCCATGGAAACTGTGGGAATTCTGTCAAATTTTTACCCTCATAAACAGACCACAGAGCTGTTTAGGTATTATGTATATCACACAGTGAATTATTTGCAGTCATTTCTATGTAGACTACCAAAAAAGAAAGCACTCAACTACATCAGTTATTCCAAAGCACGTTTACTATTTTACATTGAAACACTACAAGTCACAAGTCATGCTTTTTAATAGCTTTTGGTTAAGCAAGTGCAGAATAACACCTTGAACAATGAAAGATTTACATAGACAAGTCACCATTTTAAAGTATAGTGTCAGCCTGTGTTCAAATTTCTTAGAATTTCATAAACAATGGCATAGTCCGGAGTGTTCTATAAAAAAGCTAAACAACCACCTTGCCAAAAAGAGGAGCAAAGAACTGTGTTAACTGAAATGTGCCAATGTGACAAAAGAAATCTTGTGCTATGCCACTATGACACTTACCACCACCAGGTGTCAGACTGAGCTTCTTTACAGATGAAAAGCAGTGTAACTCACTGTCTGCACTGATGTTAGCACCTACCCTACCTAGCCCTGACCAGGGCCCAATGCTTAGTACCGTCCGGAGGTAAAATGTAGCCAAAATAAACTTGGCAGAAGTAGGTCAGGAAAAGTAATGAGAGGGACCTAGATTAAAAAAGGCAGGAAAATTTTTTCAGTGGGGAATAGATAACCTAGCTAAAGCCTTTAATGATAACCAAACCTCACTTTTTTTTGGATGAAAGACAGACAATAGTTGTTTCACTAATACAACAGAAACTTTATGATAAGCTTCTTCGCACATGCTTGCATCGGCCATTTGTAAACATGCCCTACTGGTTCAATGATAATGAGAAACCAACACTGTGCTTGATGAGAAAACATAAACAAGACCCCTCTTCTGGTGTAAGAGCAGATTAGCAAGGCAACGGGGGAGGACAATATTCAACCTACACTGTTTGTAAAATGAGAGAGCAGTCACTCATGCAGTAAGTCACTTCCCGTTATCACATTAACGTCAAGGACCTGATGACCGTGACACCTCCTGTTCTTTGCCGTGTAAAACTTTATCTCATTTTGATGCTGTGAACGTGTCTATAAGTGACTTTGTGAAAGCAACTTTTCTGACTAATCTTCAGTTAAACTCTACTGCTGCTGGTGCCTTTGGAGTCTGAACTAAGACCAGCGCCTGTGGTCCATGTGGCTTAAGACACTGAGCTGTACCTGGACGTGTGTGTGTGTGTGTGGGGGGGTGGCGGGGGAGCTCACCCAGGTGGTGGTCCTGGAGTTGTGGTCGATGAAGAAGGGCCTCCCGTTGGGCGCTATCCGCATCTCCCAGCCGGGGGGCAGGAAGCTCTGCGTGCTCTTGTGCTGGGACTTGGGCGAGCTGTAGGGCGAGGGCTGGGGCGACTGCGGGTTGGAGAAGGTGTCCTTCACCGCCCGGCGCACCTGGATGTTGTTGGCTCCCTGAGAAGGGTGAGGAGGGGAGAGGAGTAAGCCGCACACTCGGGGCATTTCTCTGGGGCAAACATACTCCCCGCTGCAGGCTTCGTCAGCACTCACTCTATGTTCAGTATTCTTCAGTAATAATCCATCACCCTATTATTTAACTTCACTTGTCTTTGATTCATTGTCCAATTGAAAAAAAAAAAAAAAAAATGTCACCAGTTGACAAAGCCAACCCCTAGGGGAGATAAATTTTTTTTAAAGCTTGTTTTGACTACATTTTCTGCACAACAGTTTCTATACAACGTCCCTAACTTGGACTTGCCACTACCTTTTGTATCACCACTGAAAAAGACTGTGAAACACTGCTGAAGAGAAGCAAGTAAAGAGCAATGCGACCATAAATACTGAGCTAGCAACCTAAGATTACTGGACAGTGTACAGTGATGACCAAAGAGTAAAGTATGTCAAAGCAGGTACCTATGCGCATATAGTGGTTTTACTTGAAGCCAGTTTCAAAAGCCACAGGTGATGAAATCAGTGTCACGGCTCTATTTCTGTTGCATAAATGCCAAAATTGCCTTGAGACTTCTGCACATAATCATTGGCTGGGAGATGTTCCACTCATATGCACGTCTGTAAATGAGAATGCTCCTTTCATAGCAATAAGCCTCTCATTTAAATGCTATTTGTCATTTGACACCTGGAGCATAAAAATAATTTTGTAGATTAGCATGTATTAAGCCTTATTACCGTGCAAATAGTAATAGCAAATGTGCATGTTTGGGTGGCCTCAATTCCAGCGCTGTAGGCCCCATAATGAAAGAAATAGTCACAAAAATTCTAAAGGAGAGAAATACAGTACATATTCTTTAAAAACATAGGACTAAATTATTGTAGAATCGTGAAGAAATAAGACTTCACATGGCACGCAAATGTTTCTTTACTCCTTTAAGTCTTTAGTAACAGTCCTTAAGAAAGCACTCTAATTACATTTCTTTATCAGCATACAATCCTGTCACACATTTCTGTGTCAAGATAAAGGAAAAGGAATGTCTTTTAATCTCTCCCTGAAATTAAAACAGCATCACAGAGGCCTTCATCTCAGCCTGAGCTTCCTGGCTCCTCCCAAGCTTTAATGAGCTCTTCTCAGGTAGGATCAGGACACTAACCAGAACCCCATATGGTTCTGATCGTTCGGGATGATTACAGACCATCTCTGGACTCTGAGAGTTAACCCCTGACTCTGTTATCTCAGTAAATTCTTCCATAACAGCAGTGCTTTGAAAAGGCTATTACTTCTATCTAGTTTCTATCTTTTGTTCAAGCAACCAAAGTCAAATGTTTTCATTTGTTGAAAATGGTTTAACATGCACAACATTTTTTAAAAACCTTGTGGAAGTGCCTTGAGCAATACATGAGGTGTGTTCCACGAATCAAGGAATACATACAGTAAGCAAAATGCACACAAGATCAAGAAAAACTTCAACTTAAATCTCAATACAAGAGCAGCGATGACTTCAAGATCGACAAAATGATAGCGTATTATCAGTGGAGCTCAACATTCTTGGCATGCTCTGTCATTCCCTGATGATCAATAAACACTGAAGCCTTGAGAGGAGGACAGGGCAGTGGCTAGCCCAAGGCGAACAGGAGCAGCCAACCAAAAGCCAGCTGCAGCGGCTAGCCTAAAGCGACCTGTAGCGGCTAGCCCAATGCCAGCTGCAGCCACTAGCCCAGAGCAAGAGGCAGAAGCTAGCCTTAAGTGACCTGTAGCAACTAGCCCAAAGAAAGAGGCAGAAGCTAGCCTAAAGTGACCTGTAGCAACTAGCCCAATGCCTGCTGTAGTGGTTAGCCCAAAAGGAGGGGCAGCGGCTAGCCTAAAGCAACCTGTTGCGACTAGCCCAAAGCAAGCGGCAGCAACTAGCCTAAAGCAGCCAGTAGCAGCTAGCCCAAAGCAAGCAGCAGCAGCTAACCTAAAGTGACCTGTAGCAGCTAGCCCAAAGCAAGTGGCAGCAGCTAACCTAAATCGACCTGTAGCAGCTAGCCCAAAGCAAGCAGCAGCAGCTAACCTAAAGCGACCTGTAGCAGCTAGCCCAAAGCCTGTGGCAGCAGTGCAGAGCATCTCTACTTTCCTTACATAAAGACTGTAAGAGATCATCTGCACTCCTGCTGACGAATGGCTCCGTTACATGTTCGTGTCACATGAGTGTAGTTCACAGCAATAACCACTTATTTCTCCAACAGCAACATCACCTCCAGCGACTCCTATGCCGGCGTGGGAAGAGATTAACAGCACAACGGTGGTCCATTACATCATCCTTCTGGATGCTTGGACAATTTTATGTTTCTGGAATGGCTTATAAATGCGATCACAGTCTGCCTTTGAAATCTCAACGCGGGGAATAAACACACACAGTAACAGCACTTACACACATAAAGCAGATAACACCACACAAATTAACTCATGAAAGGAAAAGTGAAAAGTGAAAAGCTTTGGGACAGGAAAAGATCAGCTGCAGAAGGTCTCGACCCTGACATCCTGCCCTTACATATCTGGCCCAGGGAGAGCTGCAAATCCTGCAGTGCTAGTGTGTGGCATGCGTGACCGCTGGCTGGACAGTGCTCAGAGCGGTCAGCTGAGGAGCTTACCCCCCCGCCCCCCCCACCAAAAAAAGTGCCGCGGTGACAAGTGCGGCTCACCTGATAGGAGCGACAGCTGCCGCGCTCCCCTCATCAGGATGATGCAAGACGTTACCGCCAATCCCACGGTAACTCTATAAGCGTGACCGCCAAAGGAGTGGCGCGCCGTGCCAACGCACAACGCTCACCACGCTCAATAAATAATAACAACAGCAGCGTCAATAAAAACACCTCTTCAGGAAACAAACACGGCGCTTTGGGTCAAAGTCCAGAGCCGCCCATTACAATCCCCGTCTTCTGACTCCCGACAGCAGACGGCTTCGGGCCGAGGAGGCGGCGAGGGCAAATCACGATGGCGAAGACGGTGGCAGGAAGTGCGAGCCCTGCATTTCAAGCAGCTACACACGAGGAATGAGGGGGAACCTCTGCTTTTGCTTCAATAGTACAGATACATAAGAACCCACAAAGCCCTGCCACAGTGAGGTAAATCCTGTTCACTGGTAACAGGCACGTATCACTGTGATGAACCACACTGTTTTATCAAGGTAACAACCATTTTCAGCCTCATTGCTCTTCTACTGCCTGTAGACCCCAGAAGCAGGAAGTTCCCTTTGCTTGGTGTTGGGGTCACTTGGTTTACAACTAAGTTGTTTCATCAGCACACATGTACAGTTTAATGCAGCATTTCAAAGAATATCAAATCTGTCAGTACTTTGACTTCCTCTGTCACGTGACCGTCTAACATGGCGGAAATGTGGACACCATGAAGGCTTTTTTTAATGGCTTACACACGGGCACTAGGAATAAAAGTAAGCTCCATATCTCAGCTTCTGAATATAATTCTCAAATGGCCAATTAGTCATGCTAAGATTTGTTAAGGTAATAAAAAACGAAGTGACAGAGACAGCTTTTGTGAAACCTCAGAATAGAACACACTTCTAAATATAAAGACTCTTTGCAGTATTCAAAGATATGCATTGTTAATGTGCTGCTCTTGACAACAGCAAGGTCATGAGGGAAATTTGATGCCAGCAGTCAAGTTATACTCATTGATATGCTTGATATTGCTCAATATGGTATTCCTGAATTCAGTCTATTGCTTAGAGGAGACAGAAAGGGGAAAAAAATGCTAGGCCATTCAAATATTCAGGTATGACTCCTGTTTTGCAATTCATCCTGTGAATGTGAAACAAATAAACCAGCATTTAAAACTGTACCAGTCACAACCTTATCAGCCCTGTTAGACACGCCCTACATAAAAAAGAAGCTTAGCACTGATTCTGGAATTTTCTCAAGGAAGGGACAAATAGATATGCCATATTTTAACTGCATTAATATTATTGGCATAAAATTTACTGCCATTGGATTTTAAAATTCTACAATTTTTTAATCAAAACATACTTTTAGAAATTAATTTAATGTCCTCACTGACACTACGTCAAATAATTTTCACTTAGAACAGGCTCACCATTCTTGTCCTTTTGCCAAATGTTCCATTTTTAGCTCACAGCATTTTTATTCCCTCCCCCTGAGTGTGTGAATATAATGTCATTTTCACAGCAGTGCTGAAATGCATAACCACAGGCTGTCAAGCAGCCCCCTAGCAGGCTGCATGCAGAGAAGAGCAATTCCACACATCTCATCAACATCCTGTTCATAACTCCACACTGCTGGGCAACTCCGCACTCCCCGCTGATCACACACGTATTACACCGAATGAAGCTTGATCATTGTGTTCCCAGCACAGGAACTGACCTCATTCACAGAAGATATAACATCCTGTGAATTATTACAGGAAATGAGTAATGGTGACAGAGAGAAGAGGGAAAAGGCAGAGGTGAAAAGGTGATACCAAGAGCACCATGCTGGATGGTGACAGCAGAAGCTGAAAGAGGTGTAGGACGGCCAGGCCTGGGGGAGAGAAGAGAGAGCGAGGGGAGGCGGGCGTTAGGAGAGGAGGAGGGTAATGACGGGGGAGCGAATGAGAGGGGGCGCTCTCACCTCAAAGGGGGCCGACAGGGTGACGGTGGGGGAGCTGAGGCTGCGGGGCCGGCGCAGCTGGGGCTCGCTCAGGTGGCTGTTGATGGTTACCGTGGAGGCGGAGGCGGAGGCGGAGCCTGAGGCTGCAGCGGAGGTGCTGGCCCCGTCTTCTGTGTGCTGCGGTGGAGAGAGAGCCTTCAGGGTGGAGCGAGATCCCCTTAAGCCAATCAGGGCACAGAGGAGAAGCCCTCCAATGAGCATGCAGCTCGGCCTCAGCGTGGCAGGGCTTCCTGGACAGTGCTCGTGAAGAGAAGGTCAACCAAGCAGAATGCAGACTTCAAATGAACATGACAAGTTCCCCTTTGGGACACCGTCAACCATGGGACTGACTCTCTAGAGCGCCATCTTATCCAAATGTAATACCAGCACAGTTGCAGCAGTTTATAGGTAACTGTGCAATGTGCAATAAACAGATCATTGGTTCAGAGAGTTGGCATGTTCATTTTATGAAGAAAACGTAGATGAACCATAGACTTCAAAAGGAATGACCATTCCAAAATCACTTTAATTCTGCGGTAGGGAAAATTCTTGTGAACATACAATTTCCAAAAATATGGCTGCAGCAGTTAAATCTCATGGATTTGGTTTATGTGCACCATGGATGTTCACTGGGTGTTCACTTCTACTAGTCATTAGTAGTCTATACAAATGATTAATTGACCTTCCCTTTGTTAAAATACAAAAAAACAAATGCTTTTCAGCTAAAAGAGGAACGGCTAGAAAAAAGAAAAGATACGGAATCTGGAGAAAGAAGAAGAGAAAGCTGAGAAATCAAAGGAACGGTGCGAGCTCAGCTGGCAGACGTCTACATGAAGGTTAGAGATGATCCCCCGAGGGAGGGGACGAGAGGATGAGGAAGGAGAAGAGCGATGAGGAAGGGCGCGGGCGGGCGGGCGGGCGGGCAGCGTCCGGTGCGGGGACGTCCTGGGCCGCCGTACCTGCAGGATGGGGCGGGTCCAGGTGGTGGTGCGGTTGTTGTGGTTGACGTAGTAAGTGCGCCCCTTGGCGTCCTTCCTCTCCTCCCATCCCGGCGGCAGGCCGGGCGTGGTGAAGCTGTAGGGCGTGGACGGAGACTGGCCGAGCGAGAGAGCAAAGCGCCGGTTAGGTCAGCTGACCAGAGCTGGGGGGAGGGGGGGCTGTATGGGGGTTGGGTATGACCTGTAACCCTTACAGGATGCCAGGGCAGACCACGGGAAATGTGCTCACCTTGCAATGAAAATCGGCAAGGAAACCCTAACTACAGATATTAATTTTGTGTTGGCAGGACATTAATTAACCATAATTTTATATATTTAGATTGCTTCCCCAATACAAACGTAAATGCACAAAGGGGTCATTCCAAGACAATGAATAAATGTTTTCCGTTGTCAACTTCTTTCTCAAACGGAATCTATTTAGAGCTGAAAAGGATTTTGCAGGGGATGGGGCAGGTTTTCTTCATGGTATCTTACGGCAATGTTGAGAAGCTTGTGGAAATATTTTTATACTTTATATATCCAGGTTCTGTAAAATAAACACCAAAAATTCAACATTTCTGAGGCCTTCTCAGTTACCAAATAAACTACATTCTATTCACAAACCCTTCCAACCCAAGTGTGGGAAACTCTACACCTGGTCACAAGACTGGATACAAAATGATCCAAATGTCATTCAGCTACTTCGGCAAAGCACTGCTGCAAATTGTTTTAAAGAGAAGTTTTAATCCTGTAGACTCGTAAATGAAAGTATCCCCATAAGAGGAATAAATGCCCTTTCAAAGATAAGCCAAAGACTAACAGTGGTCCTAAAATGCACTTTAATAGTGCATTAGAAAGCTTCCAAAAGCTAATACTGGCCTGAAAATCCCTTGTTCCCAGTAGGTGAACTAAGTGAGCTTTAACAGCACCTTCAGTCCCACCAGCACTAAAATCTATATTTAGAAAAGGGAGTGTCCAGAGGTCTGACTCTTACACTTCTCAAATGTCTACAGAACAAGAAAGAAAGCCAAAATGTCAGCAGTACTGCAGCAAAATGGCACAAACTGTTTCAAAAATGTAAATGTCATCAGATAACAACTCCACATCTTTCAATGTAATGGTGCACAGGAGTAAGAGGTACAAACAGGAGAAATAAGGGGAACAGACATTTTACACAACACTGAGCAGGCAATGTTCAGCACAGACTCCAGGGCCCAAGGACAAATGACACATCCAGACTGAACACCACAGGGCCCTTCTGCTCATTATTAAGACTGAACAACACTGAATACCAATATTTAAGTGTCATGGATAGCAACAAAATTTAATAAAAATGAAAAAATGAAAGAGTACAAAGCACAGACGTTCTGGGGAGAGCAGTATAACTTATATCTGACGAATAATCAGAGTACATTATGACAAACCACAGACCAACAGAGATATGAGATATCTCTAAGAACAAACAAACACACACACACACACACTTCACATACACACACATAGCACATACCACCATAATTGTCTTTGTTTAAACAGCCAGTGGTGAAACATACTGCACTAAGATTTCAATGAGAGAACAAAAACAAACTGTGTTTATAATTAACAGTATGATTAGTTAGCTGTTCTGTAGAATAAAGTTGAAGTAATGGGTAATAACTCCAACAGATTATTGTTTTTTTCGGAGCTGCATGCATCGTAAGGGAAATCATTTGATAATGCTGTTAAATCCATGAATGCACTAGGTAGTTCATTTAGACAATGATGGGGTGGGAGAAACATATCCAGCTGTAATTTGCTTTGCTGTCAGACCAAACAAAAGTTGTAAAATACAAGTAAACTAGATTTCTTTGTTAAAACCTAAAACAGCTACTCAACCCCAATCCAGCCTTAATTGATATTCATAACATGTTGCAATGTGAAATGAAAGTTGGAAAAATAAAAAAGTGTGAAGTACACCGATGTGCATAAAAGAAGGTTACCATGGGCTCTTCAATGCCTGTGACAGTTTGAGCTCTCGTTCTTCTGGACTGGGTATTCTGCTGGCAGACAATAACTTTAGAGTGAGGCACGGGGGGGGGGGGGGGCGGAATCACACGCCTTTCCCGGGGAGGGGGGGGGGGGGGCAGGGTTCGAGTGAGGGATCAGAGAAGTGAGGCATGAGGGAGGGGCACTCCGCGATTAGGAGGAATTTGAGAGGAAGCGAATGCGCAAGCGGCTGTCGGCATGGGAACAAAAGATAACGGGGGGTGGGGGGGGGGGGGGGGGGGGCTGGACATCAGGGACCAGGTTGATTGTGGGGTGAAGGTGAAAATAAGCACTGTATGGAAAGCCTTGATCATTTCCCTTTGGATGGACAGCCAGGAGCCACTGTGAGCATGTAGCGTGCCAGAGATGGTCTGCAGTTGATTCATGGTTGATGAAAGGTGTTACCCTTGCTGCAATCTTTGAAAATGTGGATGGCCATTTTGAAATGCCTGACACATGTCTGTTTTACTAATAAAATGCACCAATATGTCACACATAAATATGAATATCAGATATTGTGTGGGCACAAAAATGCAACATTTAAGGGCCTAAACCTGCCACAGACTCATTTAATAAGAGACTGAATAAAAGTACATTCACAGCTGCTTTTGGTGTGCTCTAGTTACCACTAAACTGTGTATCACAATAAAAATTCCATGTTAATTGCTTATCATGAATAGTATACATACGCAATTATACTTTATTTTTCCAAAAATATTTTTTTAAAGGTTTTACTACAGCCTTGTTTATAAAAACGATGTGAAAATAATTCTGAAAAACCTTTACAAAAACACATCTACTCACATAAGAGGGAAGACATGTTGGCTCCACTAATGCATACCCGCAAGGCCATTAATGATGAGGACTGGTGTGAGCCACAGATAAAAGCAGACCCTAAACATCATTTCAAACTACAATACATTCAAACATTTTTAAACCTACACAAAGACATTTATATTCCTAACTTCCCCTCAGAAAACACCTGCAAGGGAGCTGAAGTTCTGATTCAATCGAGAGCAAAGAAACCACCACGCCACACACGGCTCACAGTATACAGTATCACAAAGCCAACTAACAACCATTTCAAATCTGCGTGTTCAGGCATGACATTCTATTTGTGATAACGCAGATATCTAACCATATTTATAAAAAACTGCCTTAGAGCCATTTAGAGATCCATGAAACTCAATGAATCTTTTAAAAAAAAGCATGCATGCTAATCTTGAGGTCAGCTCTTGATACATTTTAAGCCTAGGCCTTCTACAGCTACTGGGGCCGCTGCATCAGCCGCTGGCTCCAGAGGGAGAAGGGACAGCCCTCTTGCGTAATATCCACATGCACGTGCCCCGAGCGCCCACAGGGACCCTGTCACTTTCATTACTCCCCCTGAGCAGGAGAGAGGAAGAGAAGCTTCTGGAAGATGCCTGAGAAAAGAAGAGCCGGAGCGAGGCAACTCCGCCCCCCCACTCACCCAGCCGGAGCAGAGCCCGTCTGCCACACCTCACCAGCAAACAGCCTGGCGTCACACGCTACGCTCACTCCACACAGGAAGGAAAGGGAGGGGGAAAAACCCCCTAGAGTTCCCCCAGAAGGACTCTTTAGGAAGCAGAGAGCCAGCCAGGCTGGGAGCCCATAAACCTCAAGAAGCACTAAAACTCAGTGATCTCCCTCTTCCATTGGCTTGAGTTCATAATGTTGTATCCGTGCCACGATGCTGTGTACTGTTCTTTACCATGCTATGAGCTACGTGGCCAAGGTGCTGATTACAGACCCAGCTGCTACAGCAGATCAAAGGGAGAGCCACCATGTTAAATGCATCAAGAGCTTAATGACCGTTTAACGATCGCAGATACGAACTTAGATAGGAAATAGCATGCTGTGTTTCTAGGGCCCCTGTGACCACTCTATAATGAATAGACCCTGTGGAATTAAACAGCAGTATTACTATGTAAGGCAAGGCACAGGTAGCATGAACGTACTACCTCCTGCCAATCTAGCCTGCCGCCGCGATGCCTCACAAACCACTCAGTCACCACGTCGTCGTCAGGCAAGGGCGCTTTGCCAGATACGCCCCCTTCCGACTGGCCAGAACCCACACAGGAACCAGTCCGGCACAGGCCGGCAAGCCAGAATTAATCACTGCATGCAAATCGAGGTGAGGAGGTGAAGAGGAGGCGAGGAGGAGGTGAGTCGCTGTGCGAGATGTGTGAGAGGAGAAGGGAGGGGGAGGCGGGGCGGGGGGGAGTGGGCGTACCGCGGGGGGCGGGGGCTGGGCCTGCTCGCTGACTCCATCCGTCATGCTGGAGGAGCGCAGCCTGGAGGAGAGCTGGCTCTGCTGCAGAGAGGAGAGAGGAGAGGCGGCGCGTGAGAACCTGTGGGTTTCTATGGACGCCACAAGGTGGACTGGGGGGTAGGCAGCCCTGGTTCTCAAGGGCCAAGACCTTTGCTGGTTTCTGTTTTCATCTTTAAATCAGCACCCAATGCAGACCCAAGTAACCTGGTGAAGTGAGTTTACAGTGTAATCAACTCTAGTTGACTGATTAAGCGAAGAGTAATCATAAAAGCAGCAGGGCCTGTGGCTGTCCAGGAGCAGGGCTGCAGACCCCTGGGTCAGACTGAAGGTGTGAAACTAAGCCAGCTGAGGGCAGGGGGCGGGGTCTCACCACAGCAGGGCCGGAGGCCTCTCCGTTGGTGTCGGGGGCGAGCGACAGGCGGAGGTTGATCTCCTCAGAGAACTCCTGGGGGCTGGACTGCGGGGCGGGCGTGGGCGAGGAGGGGGCTGGGAGGGACTGGCTCAGGGTGTCCGACGTCAAACTGGAATCCTCCTCGGAGATGGGGTCCCAGGACTGGACGAGAGAGCAGGGATGCAGTGTGTTTGGGCAGGCGAGCTGAAAACTGCATTCTGGGGCATCTCCAAACGGGGCCCTCCACAGCTGTGACTGGCCTGGCCCCATACTGTACCCCGTTCATCAGAGACAGTGTGCCTCAGAGCACCACGCTGATGTCACTGGACTTACAGTGTTCACAAGGGTTTGGATTTTTGTACAGAAGCAGGATATGAAGTTTCAATAAACCTTGAAACCTGCAGAAAATCACGTATTCCGTAAAATCCAAGCACGACCTTAAACTTTCCACATTCAATTTCAGGCTCGCAACATTTGCCAGGAGGGCTGGGACCTGCGCACTCACGTCGTCTAGATCCCGGGGCTCGATGTGCTCGTTCTCCAGGTCTTCGCTGATGTGCCGCCGCGAGCGGAACACGCGGTGGGCTTCCTGGTTGATCTGGCGGATGTGGTTGTCATTTTCCGTCTCCGAGACCACGTCCCTGAAACACAGCAGGACACTCTTACCGCCTAAGATACGCGCAGGTCCTTTTCCTTAAAGAGAAGAGCTGTAATATTCATCATATCTCAATCCCACGACTAAAGGCCTATTCCTTTTGTTTTCCCGAAAAATCTTCTTTTTCATATTTTAGGCAAATACCAAAAACCATGATCATTTTAAATAAAAAGCCAACTGTCAGCTCTAAAAAGCAGGCTTGTAAATCAGGCACATGAAGTGTGGAATGAAGGTTTCACACTCGTGAGGCAGAACAGCCGTCTCTTCCCGCGACATGAAGAAATCCTTCATTTGCATTGCTATTTGGACACCGCTTACAAAAGTCAAGGCAAATCAGCATTTAAGACAGCTAGCGTGCAGACAGCCAAAGACAGGCTGGAGGGCTTACTCTAAATGGAGCTCTCTTTAACTCCGTGAGCAGTTGATTCAAGTACTGCTGTCCAGCAATGCTTATCGCTCAGAGAACATTAGGATGATCCACATGACTTCTGAGACCTTACACAGAGTGGTATAGCGTATGCTGATGTGCAAAACTGCTGCCTACTTGTGCTAATCATTCTTAATTTTAAATAGGCTGCTTTACATTGGCAGTGACTAACCATGAAAGGTCATGAAGTGTGAAATAGTTGTGACTAATATATGCAACTGAAACATTTGACTAACCATGAGGGAACCTGAAATAACTTAGACACAAGATAAAAATTAAATGCTATTAAAGTTATCTAAACACGGAACACAGACTCTCTGCGTCCAAATTTGAAGAGTGAGAATGCAAGAGTGCTCTTTGGGAAACAGAAGTAAAAAAAAAAACTGTACTGGGCAGACATTAGAACAATGGTTCAGAACTTAAACAGGTGTGAGTGTGTTTAAGTTCACCGCTTAATCGGCTGACAAAGCCCATTTATTTTCCTGTCAAAAGCAGAAAGAGAAAGACCCTGATGATGATCTGGCAGTGACACCAGTGATGAGAGAGCAGAGAGCGCACAGTTATGCAAACGGCAGCAGGCTCGGCCCACGGTGCCGCTGTGGAGACTCACACGTTGCTGGGCCTCTTCCACTGCGTGCTGCGGTTGTTGTGGTTGACGTAGTACGTCCGGCCCAGGTTGTCCACCTTCTCCTCCCACCCGGGCGGCAGGGGGGGCGGCGGCTGCTGCTGCCGCTGGGAGCCGGAGTCCTGGGCGTCCGTCTCCTCCCAGCCCTGCTCGGGGAAAGACGGAAGGGTTGGCAGATCTCCGCCCCGCCATCGCTGACAGACGCGGTTACCACACAGGCCTCAGAAGTCAGGAACACTGACATTTCCCAGCATTTCATCTGCGGTGGTGACATTTCTTACAAGTGAAGCTCTCCACATCTAGCCAACCTCACTAGTCTATACATTTCTATGGCTGAAACACACACACATTTGCACAAACACACATACTATATACACACACACACACACACACACATACTATATCCATGCACATGCACGCACACACACAACACCACATCAGATGCACACGCCTGCTTTCCACATGAGTTTCCTCACAGAGGCACAGACAGAAGAGCGTCCCTCCAGAATAAAGGCAGCACATTTTTCCAGACGTGTCCGCTGGAGCACAGCTTACCTCCGCCTCGTCTCTCGCCTCACTGTTCTCCTCTTCTTGTCCACCGTTTTTAGGCAAGTAGGCCATTTTCAGCCGCAAGTACCCCTTCACCCGGGACTTGTGACTGAGAGGAAAAACAGACAAGCTCTGTCGGGATATCTGACTGCACACTGCACGCATCGCTCACTTGCATAGGAATACACGGCTGTTTTTCGTAAATCACAGAATATGAAACGTCACCACAGTAGTCTGACCTGCGGTTACAAACGGTATCCTACCAGCTGCGCACACAATGGACAAATTAACTGGCCAAATATAAATGTCTCCCAATGTAATTCAGACAATATCTTATATAACTGGAGTCCATCGACAACAGTTGTTCAGGCTTAGTTTAGTACTGACCTTCGAGGCCTGAGCAGGAAATCCTTAAACGTATACGGCCGTTCCATCGTGGGGTCCTCCGTCTAACAATTAAAGTGTCATTTAAAAATTTCCACAGAGGTGAAAAAACTGAGCAGAGGTCTTCCTATCACACACGGTTATGCACTCCAGACATTCAGAAAATGGGAGGGTATTACATCACTTCCACTGTCCCACATTCAACACAAGTTGTGTGTTCGGGGGCAGACATGCTTGTCATTACTTGCCTCCGTGCCAGCAGATCAATTAAAAATAATTGGAAAAATAATGCATACATACATACATGCGGAGAAATAATGGGAGCTTTCTACGGGCCATGGGGGAGCAGAGCGTCTGAAGGGAGCGCTGTTAGTCCAGCCATGGGACAGGACCGGACAGCGCTACGCAGTGTTTAAGAGGTGCCTCGCGTCGCCCAGCCCCATGAATATTTTAGCAGGCGGGCCGCACGAATATGAACAATGGCCGCCTCTGCCAGAGAGAGGGGCTGGCGTCACGAGCGCTTACGTAAGCGCAGATGGGGCTGGCTTCTGTTCGCCGCGCTGCGAGGAGAAGGTGCCGGAATCGCGGGGAAGCCAGCGTCTCGGGTTAGCCTCTCCTCAGCTGCCTGCCACCGCTGCAGGCGCCGGGCTTTTAAGATCAATCAATTATCCAGGCCTACGAGCGCGTAAAGCAGCAGTGAAGCGTGGAAAACTGAGAAAGTAGCAGAACTCCTTTTCCGCTATAGTCACTCTGGGAATTAACCTAAGCCCATCCTATAAATCCTCACTGCTAATCGACTGAAATTTGGTTGAAAGGTTGCCACCAAGAGTTACCTAAAATCTTCTATGACGAAGCAGGCCTATGCTTTTTACAAACCACATAGCAAATATGAATACCTGATTAGGCTTTCTGTAGCTGCTTGCAGAAATGTAGTTACGCTATGTTCTGTAACAACTGAGGTAATAAACACTTTGGGGAAATCCAATGATTTGGCTGGCCGGAAAAGTTTGTTTCAAATCATGCGGAATGCTTACTTTGGACCTATGAACAGCACATATATCAAACCTGGAGCCACTCTGTTATGACGTTCTACAAAGTTATTCCACACCGCACATTGGCTGCTGGCATAGACACGGTTTACAGGAGAGATGGTGGACTGCTTCCTTCACCTTTTGCAGAAAAATCCCTCCAACTTCACAAGTAATACAGACTTCAGATGCCTATATCCAACCACCGAGCGTGCAAACACCCCTCCTCTCAAAAACACACAAAAAGTTCTTCATACCAATTTAAGGGTCATTCTAACATAACAATCTTCCCAATCTAAAGAAATTGTCTATGGTCCAGACCCCGGTATTCTCAAGGACAGTTTGAGTACCGTCTCTTCATACACAAACTTATAGCCCTGTGCTGCCGTCAGCTACAGGGACAGCCCTTTAAGTTAGGCCCTTCTGTTTACATTCCTGACAGATTTCTTTCCACTCCTAACAGGGATCGAGTCTCCACTGCGCTCCGTTTAATTGCAGCAACAGGTTCCTCCATGTGACAAAGGCAGCCCTGCTCTGCACAGGCGGGAACAGCCCGCCTCCTTTCAAACAGCTTTCCAGACAAACGCAGCAAAAAAAATGACTCACCGGCAAATGGTTAAGAGGCACGTCGACCTGTCCCAAGAAGTCATCTCTGGTCTGAAAGAGAGGACAGGAGACGTGATTCAAACCTGGGGCGGCGACGCAGGGCAGGGCCTGGGCTCCATCACACAGAAAACGCGGCTCTGCGGTGCTGTGTAGCCCCGCTGTTAGAATGTGTGTGCAGCAGGTGGGGTGGGGGGGAGGGGGGGGGGGCGCTTCATTTTACAGGGGGAAAACCCAGGGCCCGGGACCCAGAGGCACACCACACGCACACCACAGTGAGGCGGGGGGGGGCAGGGGGTAGTGGGGGAGAACCCGGGAGCAGCAAATCACATCATCACCCAATCATTCCACTGCCCCCTGCTTTTCTGTGAGATTGACAGGTGACTGAGGGCACACCAGTCCAGTGCATTACCTGTCCCAGGTGGAAAAGCCCATTCTTGGAGCGTTCGTGGGCAATGTGAGCCTGTGTGTGGAACACAACTGATTTAGACAACAGGAGCAGCAGCTAGGTGGCCTAGGTGGTGTAGCCTCAGGGATGCCCAAGTCATGTTTAAAAAATTAGACCCTGGGATTCAATGCAAACCGCCAATTCTGTGTCTTAAATGTTATTCGATCAAAAATAAATAAATAAATAAATAAATAAATAAATCCAAATAAATCTAACATATTACAACAAATCAGTTTTTTGTGCCAGAGAACTCTGAAATCCCTTTTTAACTATTAAACGCTTCCTTAAGCCATAAGAAATACTTGCATACTTACCTTTTATTTAATTTAAAAGTGGGGAAAAAATAACATATGCTTTTGATGTAAAGTTCAAGATTTCTGAACATCTCTGAACAGCGTCGGGACTGAAGAGGCTGTCCCTCCTGCAATGATTACTCACTTGACAGACAGCCCAATAAACAGACTCATACTCATGCTGAGTCAGCTAGCTAGCAGAACTCTATGGAAAACAACACCGACTCTGACATCAGTGATAGTGAAAGCAGCCAAACTGGCAGTGTGATTACAGAGATTCATCCGTATGTGTACGAGCAAACATCAGCCGGTTCCAGTGAAGGGAGCGCTGCGGCTGCCTCTGGGGTAGGACCGGAAGAAAATGGCCGCTGCCCGGGTAGCTAGCTATCTAGGTTAGTAAGCTCAGCCAGTCTGGCATCGAGCCTTCTACCAAATTTCCAATGTCGAAAAAAGCAAACCGTGTTGTATAGCCCTTAGGGCAGGCAACTCTCAACCTACATGTGATGTACCCCCCATAAAGCAAGGGGTTAGATTCCTCACCACATAACTTTCTGTACTGCGATTCCATCTCCATCCTGCCCTCAACTCAACCATTCTGAATAAAGTGGGGGAAAAAACATAAGAAGGGCACACTGACTGCTCACTTTAAAAAAAGCTTGAGAGTAGTTTTTAAATGTTTTTTAATGTTAAACAGCTTGCTAGATAGCGACTTTAATTTCCCTCATCTGATAAAGTCATGTCATTGCATTTTGTAACCTTGGTGATGTTATTTTCCTGTACACCCTGTACTGACACAGCACAGTTGTAGCCAGCTAACTTAGCTAATTTAATCTGAGGGACAGTATACTTCTCTGCACAACTAATATTTGTTTACTTTTAAATAACTTTGACATTTGTGACATATGCATGCAGCAGCTTACACAGAAAGCCATGATTCTAGTCTGTGCCCATTGGAGCAGCTAGCACTGATAGTGACAAGCAAGCAATTAATTAATTAACGGTGTTAATACACCGATACAACGACCTGGTTTTCCATCACTGCCAACTGATGAAAAAACTACTCATGTAAATTACCTGGAGTATTCAAATGCATAAAACTCAGTTGGCAAATACAGGTAGCAACAGGCTACACACAGAAAAAAAAAACTAAATTCAACAATAATATCAAATTCAGGAAGGAATAGCCTACACTTCACTTTCCTGACTAGTCCTACAACTCTGAGGCAGTTTCTGCAAGACAGAAATATCCGCTCTACAAAAACACTACCACGAACACGGATAAAAACACACGCGTAAACAAAACTCTCGCCTGACCCCCAATGCTATTTCAACTGCAAGGCAGAGGAACAAGACCCTCTTCATTCTGTCAGCATAAATATTCATGAGCATCCCTGCCACTCTGTTCCAGCCCCGCCCACACTGACAAACTGCACACAGTGGAGAGGAAAACAACCAGCAAAAAGAGGGGGGGGAAAACAGCCTCTTCAGTTAAAAACAAATCTTAGGCTACATTACTGGAGGTTAAAAAGGGCCAAAAGGATGAATGAGGCTACCTTTACACTTGCGCTAGACAGTGCTGGACTTCATCTAGACATTCTGTAATCACACCCGACCACGCAAATACCATCAGAGCGGAGTGAATAGTAACCTCCCGTTAACCGCAGCGGCATTCATTGTTGGAAGGTTACAAATGAGTCACTGGCTCTGTAATCCAGTTTGACTTGAGAAGTCTGCGACTTCGCTCTCGCGGTATTACTATTTATTGACCGCAGGAAAGAACACCTTGAAAGAACACAGTTCCAGTGACAGACTGAGTCGTTTACAAATTTTTTTTTTCTTCGTAGTCTCAATAACGCTATTTCTTCTTACCGAAGGTTAAATGTCTGCTTACATAAGGGTGAAGTTTTTTAACAGGCTCTTTACGTAAGGGTCATGTTTTGAAGGTGCAGGAGTGAAAAGCGGTGAAATTGCAAAGGTCACTCTTGCCCTGGCACAAAAAGGGAACTGGGGTCTTATCGCCGTGTGTACACCTGAGCGCCAGGCGGGCGGCCAGTCGCGGCTCGGGCACACGCGGAGGCCCTGGCGCGCCGCGGGCCGAGGGGGAGACGCTTTCGCGGGGAACGGAAAGTTTTTTCCTGGAAGTGTCTCCTGTTCCAGCCTCATAATGAGCCTTTAATGAGACGGCTGCTTGTTAAAGGAAATACTTGCCGAGTCATCACACGGTCACGGCGGAGCCAGCAGCCGCTGCCCACCGCTAACGGTTAGCGCGGGGAGGCGGGGAGAGATGGACGCAGAGATAGGGAGGAGAAAAAGAAGGGGGGAAGAACGAGAGACCGGAGAGATAGGAGGCAGACGGGGGGATCAGAGGGAAGGCTCCGCTGGGGAAGGCCTGTTTTCTCAGCTGAGCGACAGGCAGCAACGTATACAGTAAGAGCCTGATTGGGCGGCATGAGCGGGCAGGGTAGGGTTACAATACCATGTGACCTCAGGACCAGTGAGCAGCCTGAAAAAGCTCCCACAACAATCCCCGCACATGCACAGGCACAAAAATAAGCCGGAGCCCCCGGCAAATATAGCCACTGGCTCTTTATGAATGGCAACTGCACTTACTCTGAACTAGGCCACAACCAGCGCATAGCTGCTCTCCCTCCGCCCCGCCACACACACAGCCGCCTTTTTTAAGGAAGGCTATTGCTAGAAGGCGCCAGGAAGAGGCCTGTTCTAAAGGACTTTGAGGAGATCTCCCAATATAACCGCCTGTGCTCACGAGCTCCCCTCTGCAGCGCTGCAGTCCCACACAACTCTGAAGCGAGCGCAGAAGACACCTCCAGCGCTTTTAATGAGAGTCTTTCAGAACTTTTGGGTCTCCGGGCCTGACATTTGGGTCTCCTGGGACCCTGGTGAAAGATCATGTTACGCATATGGTAGTGCACACAGATCACTCAGACCCTGCCAGTAAGCCACAGTAAACACACAGCCTTTCCCTCACAGCCTCAACCTGCAGAGGCAGACTTCCACCAGCTAAATCCCTCCGGATCCATTTGTTCTATTTTACCTGAGACTGGTGACCAATTTCAAATATTAGCTGCCACACTTCCTGTTGAACAGTGTACACAAAACAACACTTGAAGAGCCTTTCAAACAAAATCTGTCATTCTTGCCTCCTCCCCAAGCACAAAGAATGATGAATAAAATAGAGACGACATGCGACACAAAATAAAAGTTTTTGGTGTCCAGTTCCTCCACCATTAATTATTTTTGAAGAAATTCTTAATGTCTTCACTCAGGCATTGAATCAACTGCAGTTATTAGAGCAGCAAGTCACATGCACAGCTCAAAATGACAACGTAAGTTCAAGCAGAGGAGTAAGCACTTCTCATGTAATGTGATAAATATGAGCGCTGAAACGTTAGCTACGTTCCAATGACAAAATTACTGGACAGTATTTTGAAGAGGCCTTAAAGCACAAGTCACCACTTCTTTTAAAGTCTCATAGTCCCATAGTGTCCATTGGTACTTTAACCAAATGACCTGTTTGATAAGCGTGTTGATATTAATCGCTTGGCAGTATATTTCTGTATGAACAAGGCCAATTTTACACACATGAACACACCAATCTACATTTCCTATGATACAGATTTCACGTTCGATGGGCCTCATTTACGAAACGTGTACATTAGATCGTAAACTGCGTATAACAATGTTTCCAAGAACATTCTGGCATTAATCTTTTTTTCTTATCATGGCTGTTTCCTTATGCAAATCACATGAACAGGATTTGCACAAATTTGCTACAGTCAACATTCATCATCTCATACACCTGGGATATGCACAAAAACAAAGGTCTGCACATGTGTCATGAATCTTACATTGTTTTTTTAAAGAACATTTTTAAGAACAAAAGTGAGAATAATTTAAGAAAAGTTTTGTGAATGAGGTCAATTGTGAGGTTTTTCTTGATTCTCCAGCTCAATGTGAAAAACAGACTACAATCTCCAAATGGGGACAAAGTGGCATCTCATCAATAAACAATATCACAATAAACAGTGTCACTTCCAGTGTTAGAAAGTACTCATGGCAATTATAAATGTTGTGCAACGTTTTTGTGCAGAGAAACCAAGGATAACATCTTCAACAAATAAACCTGTCACATTTCTAGCTGGCAGCTCTTTCAAAAAAGGTGGAGGTTTGGAAGGTGAGGTGTTTCCATCATTTTAAAAGTCTGCCGAGAAAAAATGAACATTTTAAAATGTATTTACTGTATTACCTGTTTTTCACTTGAATGAATACTACAGATGACCCAGATTTCCTGGTCAACTAAAAGATTTTACATCAGAGCAAAAAGAGCATTTACAATTTAATTAAATGTAATCAAAATTAAATTTTAAGTGTCAATATGATGTGAAATTCGTCTGCTATTTTATTCATGTCAGGTTTTCACTGGTAACTACTCAACTGTTTTATTCGTTCAGATATTCACCTCCTATTAATAGTTACAGATCATTAGTGCTGTGGAATCTTCTTAAATGTAAACTTATCCATCTTTGGAAAAACCATATGCTATTCTCTGTCTTTGCAAGATGTCTGTTAGTTTTATAAAATAACAAACCATGTCTCGTCTTTCTTTAGCTATGTCCACTATATATATCCATATATTCTTTTTAATGCATGGGTGGTCTCCATAACTTCAAATACTATAGTTCACACACCATGACATGCAAACTACAAATTAATGCAAACTGTACATCAATCTGAGTTCATAGTCACACTCTTGAACACAAACATTTGAGTGAATGTGCACATAATTTTGTAGTGAAGGGACCCAATATCGGCTTAAATTTTAACTGACCGTCTGTTCAGGTAACAAAAAAAGATCCCCATATTAGGTTTTTTGCCGGATCCAAACAACAGCCTCCTGTATCACAACTATTTGCTATGGCCTTTCAAAATACTGATATCTGATAGCTTGTTAAATTTATTTTATGATTTTGAAGGCAGTGAAAACTTAGATCTTAATCCCCATCTGCTCTCCTGCTATGAGTCACTGACACTGACCAGTGCCAAAGGAAACGTGCGGTCTTCAGAACCAACGGCAAACAACCTCTGAAAACGCAACCAACGGCCCAATATTCAATCAGTCTTCCCTACCGGAATTATAGATCATTTTACAGGGCGAACTGATGATTTTCCTTCAACAAATTTCTGCTGAATGAAAATCCATCTATGTATGCAAAAGTTCAAATGCCTGCGGTGTTGAAATAAAAAAATAAAGACACGGTGTCTCAGATTCCTGGTGTGCTCACTTCCCAGAATGTGGCTGTCCCTCCTCGCCCCCACCACCTGCCTACGCTTCCAAACCCCCACGGCATTTTTATCCGACGCTTCATTATTAACCTGCTCAATCATTAACCGGCTAGTAATAGTAGCGAAAAGAAACTGTTTACAGCACTTTCACTCAGCATCGCACTGCTAACGTGCTAATAAGCTTTGTAAAGGCAGACGCAGTTAAAGGCAGACACTGTTGCTGGTATCTGTATTTCCCTGGCTCTGGCTCTGTGCTGGTATTTCACTCTTTACCTGAGGGCTAATGACGGTTGGCCTGCACTCCACATCCTGTTGGGTCACACTGGGATCTCCTCCTTGGGTGAAATAGATCTTAAACTGAGGTTGCCTTGTGTTCTGCTCCTTCCTGATTTTGAAAGTGCAGCCTTGAGCAGCGTCTTCCACACTCCTGCCCTGGTCCTCCACGTCGGAGGTCTCGCCCTCGGCCCCCTGGGGGTTGGCGGCGGGGCCGGGGTGCGGGGGCGTCCCGAGAGGCTGCAGGGGCTGGGAGGCGCTCCTCTCCAGCCGGATGCGCGGGTAGCGCAGCACGCGCTCCCCCTTGGTGCCCGTGAAGCCCATGTCGGCGCCCTCCCTCGAGGGGCCGTCGGGGTACCTGGCCTGGTCGGGCTGAAGCTGCAGGACCAGCCGCTGTGCGCCGGGACCCCCGTTCTGCTGGACGGACCAGCGGCGCGGGCCGCTCTGCCCGTTGGAGCCGTACGGCCGGATGCTGAACTGCGGGAGCTCCGAGCCATCGGACGGGCTCCTCTGGATGCAGAAGCCCCCGATGTTGATCCCGGGAGGGCCGCCGTTAGCTGCGCCCGGGCGGCTGCGTTCGCTCTGCTCTTCCTGGGGACTGGCGCAGAGAACCCTGTAGCTGCTCAGAGCGGGTTCCGCTCCAGCGTTCCCCGACGGCTCCGCCCTGCCCCTGCGGAAGTCGGGGGGCGCGGGGTACTGCCTGCTGGGCTCGGTGTAGGGCGGAGCGGGCCCCAGAGGGTGTTCCGGGGGGTAGCCCGGGGGCGCCCCCTCGTCCCCGGGTCCGGCGGCGCGCTGCAGGGAGATCTGCATGGAGGAGCTCTTGGTGGGCCGCGGCTCCACCTGGTTGAGGAGCTGGGGGATGAACATGGAGGAGCTGCGCTTGAGGGAGGCGTCCCGGGGCAGCGCGCCCCGCGGCTCGCAGAAGGGGGGCAGGCCGCGCTGGCGCGGCTGCATGTGGAATGTCATGGCCACGTCGTCTTCCGCCGCCCCCTCCAGCTCCTCGATCTCGGGGGCCGTGTTGCTGCGGCCGGAGCCAAAGTAGAGCCGGAGCCGGTGAGCCATTTTCCAGTCCCTCTCTCTCTCTCTCGCTCGCTCGCTCTAACTCCGTCGGACTGATCCTGTTTCGATCCTTCTCCCTCCGTCCCTCCTTTCCCACTCCCTCTCTCTTTCCCCCGTCCCTCCCTCGGCGAACGGAGCGAAGGAAAAGAGGAACTCACACCACAATAACAAGTGAGGCACTGCCAGGGAGCTGAAAAGTGCAAGCTGCAAACTCCAGAGCGAGAGCGGGAGCGAGCGGGAGAGAGAGCGGGGGAAACAGGGGGAAACAGAACAGGGATCCCATCTGCCAAACTGTTAGCACTGCAGACCGATAGCGACAGACAGCAGAAATAGCCCAAGTGACAAGCAGCATTCCAGGCATGATTGGATAAGGGCACCCGGCACTCCTGCACACCGAGGTGAGGGTAGGGTGGCGGTGGTCATGTGACATGCGAGAGAGAGCGAGAGAGCGAGGGAGGGAGAGGGAGAGGGACAGAACCTCTCCCCGTTTTAAACGGAGCCAGCCTGAAACGGCAGCCTCTCAGCTGCTCCTTATCCATCAGGAGGACGAGGCCCCACAGGAGGGAGGAGGCTGGCCGCGCTGAGTCAGGCGGCCGTAAATCTCCACGCACATCCTACGCGCCACGCCGTTCCCACCGCCACACTTCCACACGCGGCGGGGGAGGGTGCTTAAAATGCCACCCCCCTTTACACCGAGGGTGGCGAGAGGGGAACTTTACCAACGCTTGTCACTGTGCAGCTCGCCAACATACTGAAGAATACACCTTCCTCATTACTCACATGCACCGAACTTGTTGCTCACATTTATCAGAATTATCATTGGAAAAAATAAGTGTCACTGGAAAAAAAAAAAAATGTTTTTAATTCTTATCAAGAGCCCGACCTGTGAACACACACCTAGCAGGGAAAGCTCAGGTACATTTAAATCCCGAATTACAAGCTGGCTACAATGCCTACCTTCAAGAAATGCAAAGTGAAGTAAAGCTGAACATACAAATTCAATGAAAATGAGATATTCTTGCCCAGAGAAGCTGCTGAACACAGTAAGACAGAAGAACAGCGAACAGAAAATGAATGCAAACTACTTTCATAAACTCCAGCATTTCTAAGTGCATATACTGCACACGCTCAGAGACTAACTCTGAGGCCGATGCAGAGTGAATTACCGAGCCTGCAATAATGTGGCCTTTGAGAGCTCCCGCCATAGTGGGCGCTTTGTACTGGCGGCTCCAGCAGCTGAGCCCTCTCTCCCCCAGTGTGTCAGACCGGCTCTGAGAAATAGAACAGAGTGGGGCGATGACAGCCCAACGTCTTATGGCGCAACACAAAAAGGTCATATTGAAGGAATGCGCCTGATCCTGGGGACGGAGCTCCGAGAGGGTTTTTGTTTTCGGGGCGCGCTAACGCTAAGGACCGGCGGGCCGGGGCAGAAAGGGAGCGTTGCGTCAGCACTGTGACCGAATGTGATGTTCCGAATTTGAGACATTTTGCACGGATGAAATGTGCACCTGCGCACAGCGCTGCATTAGGGGCAGGACCGGCTGATGCAAACGCGTCTGTCACCCTTCTCAAAATGCCGATTTGTCATACATTAGCTGCTTTAGAGTGTCATTTCATTTAATTTAATGTCTATACACAGTACTTCTTGGTAAAATTCTGATGAGTATGACGAAAATGAACAAATCACAGAATTATACATATCAGAAAGTAGTGCAAAATTGCAGCGCCAGATGGTTAACCCAGGTCTTAAATGTTCTTGTATGGAGCCAAAATTGCATTGGTACTATAAACAAAATTGCATACTAGATAATATGCTCATTTAAAAGTTTTTCCAGTGAGGCAACAGGGAAAAAAATCTGAATTACTCATGAGTATGCAAATCATAATACATTTTCTCATACATCCTGCTCTGAGAGGTCAAGGTACTGTATCATCTTCAGCATTTCTAATCTCCACTTTGTTTCTTAAATCATCTGTGCAGATGTCTTCAATGATTTGAAATTGGATTCTCAAACCTCTAAAATTTGTGGTACAGTAGCATATGGGGAAATGTTCAGAATTGTTGTCTGGGGGCCAGTAAGATAACCTTTAACAGAACTTTTGTTCTGTTAAACATAAGCATATTTTTTAATAGCTATAATTTACATCTCCATGAGGGGGTTCTCAAAAAAAAAACAAGAATCTCATTAGCTTTGGTCTGCTGCCCACCCCCCAATGAAAAACTTTATTTGTTCATTGAAATGTTCCCACCACAGCCTTTTAAATAAAGATGCACCCCCTGACTTTGTACCGTGGGCTTGTGTGGTCTAAACGGTAAAGAGAAGCAGTGCTGCTGCTGCTATAAGTAGCTCAAGTACTCAAAAGTACACTAAACATCATTATGACACAGTTACACAGTCAGAAAGTTAAGAGGCTTCTGTTGTTTCTTAAAATGAAAAATTGTTCATTATATGAAAGGGGGTTCAGCTGGAATTTATGAGGCATGACATCAACAAATCCAGTGCTCATAACTTATATTACACCCAAGCACAAACAGAATAGAGAACAATTGGCTATTCTAAGTGTGTGCCAACCAACAGTAGGTCAATTGTTTCCATGTACAAACACGTCTCTTATTCAATCCGTAGATTTCACACAATAATGCTATTAGGCTACATTAACAATTATATATCAGCATCCAATGCATATTATATTGTGATGTTATGCTGAACATTTTAACAGCAGTCTAAACAAAAGCTTGCATTTTGCAAAGCCATGAATTTTACTTTAAGAAGACTGAGAATCAAAACTACTAGAAATTAGTATCCAGATACTAAATACAAATTACTGAGAGAAAGAGTGGATCTCCATTTTTCAATACAGACAACAATCATGCAAAGTGAATATGATTAAAAAGAAATATCACTGTAATGGCTTTGAGCTTTAAGATTTCTTGTAATACTTATAATGTAGCGTGAAGGATTTTATGTGAGCTTCAGATATTATTCTTTAGTGCAACAATAAAATAAATGTTTTTGTTGAGGAAACTCTGGGAAGTTTACAAGGACAATAGCATTGTTTAGAAACATTTGGTATGCATTCATTATCATCAGTGTGCCATAAACCACCATAAGCAAACTTCGACCAATAAGATTTCTCAGATATGTTTACCAAAGTAAAAAAACATGTGTGACAGAGACAATTTTAAACCACTTGGGACTGTATTTTACTACATGGTTCTTCATTCATAAAAAATATCACACATGATTCAATTTGAAGAAAATAAATTATGGCATCTGAGGAGAACTGGGTGTATTTCTGTGATAAATTAAATTGCCCTTTTTTTTTTTTTACTCGACAACCAACAATTTAACGCGCACATACCACTTACCAGTCTGTTTTCATCAAACACCTCAAAGAGCAGTCTGTGGTTCTGTGGATAAACCTGAAATTGAAGGACAGTAGATATCAAAGTTCACTATACATTTACAAAAATGAGTACAATGAATGGAAATAATACATTTAGTACATGCATTATCAGAGGTCTCAATATGTAACAAATTCCTTGAACAAAAACAATTTTCTTCATTTATTTCAGATTATAATATAGAATGTAGATTCCATATCTTTTCTAAGATTCCAAAATGTTATGACAAAATATTCTGTCCTAAATATTCTGTTGAACATTAACCTCAATGAGGTCACACTGCAACACAGTAGCTGTACAAGAATCTTGTTATCCTCCATAAATAGCAGGATTAAATGGCATATGGGCGAAAAGGCTAATAAAACTAGCGAGATGTTTGCAAGTGATTACACTGGCGGGGAAGAGACACGCCCTTTAACATTTCACTGCTGCAGTGTTTAACAGTGCTGGGAAGGATGGAGGGGCTTAGTCAATTCCACCATTACATTTTGTTGGGAAATGTTCACCAGTTCTTACTGTAAACATACAAGGAAGCACAATTTACAAAATAATTACAATGCCTAAAACTGTGTACAAGTCATATAATCCATAATGAGAGTTAATTAACCGATGATCACACCCTCTTTCACTGAGCTCAATAAACACAATGGCAGTACGGTCTTGCTATTTTAGCAATCATCATGTTGCTAACTTACAGTTCAGCTAACGTGAAATGCATTATATATGTAATGACACTTATGCATATGTTTACATGTATAAAGATAAGTGTTGCAAGCATGCAGATATGACTTATAAACATATTACAAACACTTCTTAAGGTCATCTGATTTCAATTATTTTCAAACTGAAGTTAATCACTTCATTTGCATACCAAGTTAAATTTCCACCAATGTTCAATAACCAGATGGCAAGAAGGATATACTTCAGCAATAATCTGGACTTACTCAAAGTTATATTCACTATTTACCTAGGCCAGCAAGCCTGTCTCCCTGTTATGTTCAGATTATTATTGAAATGAGAGAGCCAAGTGGGAAAAATCAGAATACACAGACATTTTCCACAAAAGGCTTCCTTGGTTACAAAAAGCATACTGTATTTAGTATTTTTTCCTCTCTTAATAGTTTCATCCAGTATTTAGAAGCACGGAATGCAACATTTAAACAGATAAGTATCAGTTCATTTGTACACTTTCGTATGTGAGACATTACAAAGCAGCTTTTCACAATCACACAGTTTTAATGTGAAAAGTGCACAGGAAACAGGTTCATTTAACACGGAAACCTTGGGTCATAGTGAGACGCGCAAGTGAGAAAAAAGATGACAAATGTGTTGAAATATTAACTATATTAACCTGTGTTCTCAAACCATTTAAAGTTTGCCATCGCATTCAAATGCATGACCCAATGTGAGCTCAAATATCTTTGTTAATTTAACTTGCTTTCTCACAGATTGGTACTGAGCCACACTTCACCTACACCTAATATTGAAAATATAACAAATATACATGTACTCACTCTGAAATAGAATTCTTCATTCCATTTTGGATTCAGAGTCTGAAAAAGGGAATAAAAAAACTGCATTATTGATGCAATGACATAGGATGAAAGATACAGTATATTTGTTTCCTCTTTAACTGAATGTGGTGTTATTAATATTGACCACTATTATAACCATTCACAAAGGGAAAAGGAATAGATGTGAATACACCCACTGCCTTTGGCAGAACACTTACGCATTCACTTACTTACTGAGCCCCATCAGAGAATATTGATTGACATATCTTCTTACCTACTGTGCCTCAGTTATGTATAGGGTAGACAAATATGAACACGCACACACAGACTTCCAATATCAGTCTGAGAAACATGAGCAATGCTCAATTAAATTAGCACAGGTTGTTAAAGCAGAATCTCACCACAATGTATGGGAGAAACTACTTCAACAAGCTAGCCTCTTAAGGAGAGAAGGAGGCTAGTTTCAGTCTTCCTGTTGATTGAACTGAAGCTGTGAGGACGATATTCTGTTTGACAGCTATATGCCTGCAACGCTACAGTTGCTTTATGAACTGGCACAGAAGTGCACACATTAAGCTTGTTAATTTGTCTTCATCTGCCCATTGGAGATCGCCTGACTATCTAATACATACATGTTGTTTAATTCACAGAAGCCCGCTCAGTACTCCCACAAAGGACACCTCATTTACAGTTATAAGGCCAATAGAAAACCCGTCATTTTACACAACTATAACATTTCAGTATGGCATGTGACAGTATGAGCTGTCCGAAACTGCTGAGTGCACAGTTATCTAGTCTGCTCAGTGCTGCCACCTGTCTTCACTACCATTTCGTCACAGAAACAGCTACTTCCTGCCGTCCTGCTATATGGAAAGAGGGAGAAGAGAGACTGAAAACAGGTGAAGTGGAGAGAAAGAGCACAACAGGTAGACTATTTAGTAGGCTAGACCTATTGCTATGGCAACTTTTGAAAAGATGCAAAAAGAAGTCTGCTCTGTGTAAGCGTTGCGAGTAGTCTAATAAAACCTCAAGCCAAAGATCTACATCATTAAGAGGCACTGAAAACACTGTATACAGAAAATGGTTTGTGGTGAACAAGCTGCTCGCCACAAGGCATAGGCCTAGAGGTTACTAAAGAGACGGTCTACTGTGACACTGTACAGTGCTGTAATAGTGGTTTCTCTTTTCATCTGTTTTATGTACTTCTGAGTCTGTCTGTTAAACGCACCTATTTGTGCCTGAACAGAACAAACGTTTTCAAATTCATAATAATTCAGTATATAGTCAATTTTCTGCAGTTAGTGGCAGAGGATTTCTTGGAGTCTGGAACAGTATCCAGACAGACATGGGAACTGAGCACAAGCAGCAATGGATGAGGTTGTCATGACGAAAGCACTGTATGGAAACACTGGGGACCCTTTCAGAGGTGTCAAGCTGGGAAACCCAACTGTAAGACTGACGGCCAATTGGCCCATCAGCTCAGCTGAACTGAAACGCTCCTCCAACCAACGAGCAGTGCAGACGCAGACAACCGGAGCACGGGCCCCTAACCTGAATACAGATGACAGATGAATACAGTGCTGTTCAGCGGTTTCTGAGGAATTTTCCTTGTTCACTAATGCCAATGTACGCAGCACAAAAGCCAAGTGTCAGTCCGAGCTTTCTTTCAGCTCTTTCACGCCTAAACCATAGGAAACTTTGCAGTTCCTCATCACCAGAGGGAGAATTTCCATTAATGTCATTTTCAGGTTTTCTCAGTAAAATGAACCTGATTTTTCAGCGAGAGAACATTGCTTAGTAAATGTGAATAACCTGTACAACCAACCATAATTTATTATACTGTAAACAAAGGCAGACGTCCAGACCATACACCAAATACCTTGGCTTGCAATGGCTGGAGCCAAGCACAGATTCAGCAGCATTACCCACCATTTAGCTATGCTACCCTGCACCACATCATTAACAGACTGTAAGGAAACCACGGAAACCAATCCATCAGCACAAATGAGACAATGAACATCCCAATGACACTGCATCCCAATACTGAAACCCAAGTGGTTCCAAGTTAGCCTATGTCTGATTACTCTGTATCCATGGTTGTTGTATTTTTTTAAAATTCCATACAGCTCTTCTGAGTGTAATCCTTAAACTTTTTTTTCTCCCTTATGTAGCCAATGTGTAGCCCATTAGTTAATCATTTGATTATCACACAAAGAAGAAACCCATGGACAAATGATTGTTCAGGTGAGCAGACCATTAAATGGTTAAGCTGTGCCTTAAACACTAATGGCTTCACAAACTGTCTAAAATACTGAAAACTTATATATTATATGAGTATTATATTAGTAGCAATTATTTCTTAACATCATTTTCTTAACATCAATTATTCAAACACGATATACAGGAAGTTGCAGTGGAAATAATTAATATTATCTAGAATAAATCTATATCTGCTCTAAATACATGTATATACCATATACAAATACCATTCACACCACAATAAGGATTGAAAACAATAAACCAATATATTAAATATGGGTCAAATTATCCTTTAACAATTACAGTAAACAGAACAGGATACCTCTAGCCATTTTGTTCTTGTTGGGCATACTATTGAGTCCATGCAATGACTTCTAACACACTTTATATATTTGGATTTCTCTGCTTTCCACATATATAACTACAATGACTACCACCTACATGAAGGAATGTAAGAAAACAGGTATTAAATTGGCACAATTTTGGTAACAGTAGTTTGGTACAGAGAAAGATTTTAGGCTGCGTTTTTATAGTCATACACTAGATCTGGCTACATGCTTTGTATATGTGAGTAGATTCACTTTTTTGTTTGGATAAAACAGTTCTCCAGTAGGCATAAACTGCCTCAGAAATACTAGGCTACATACTGTCAGTGATACTAAATATTATCCAGACTACAAAACATTATCCCTTTCCTGTGAGATGGCTCCCTCTTGTGAATGTGTCTCCACTTTGAGAAGTAGTTCAGCCATTTTGCTGATATTTAGGGGTAAGCAAATCACTGACATTGACTGTGAAGAACTCAATGTAAGCTGTTAAGAACTGTTGTTGAGTCGACAGCACTGGTAAACAGACTGATTTTAATAGATCCATTTGGCCATGTAAAGAATTGTTCTTAGCTGAGGTATCGCCCACTTCAGAAGATCTTACCTTTTTAATGGTTTTCGTCTGGGCTAAGCCCAGTTCTCGGTTTTCGTCTGCAACGTAGAGGGAGAGTTTGACATAGGGATCACTGTGGACAAAAACAAAATGACAACACTGAATTGAAAAAAGAAAAGCAAGTTAATGACACAGACCTAACCAATGATCTGCAGCGTTACCCCACCCACTGGCTTTAATAACAGCTGATGACAGCTCTACCTGACCTACAGCAGCTTTTAATGGTATGTGAATGGCAGGGAGATCTAATCTGGTCAAGAATAAAGGAACAACACACAGCAAGGCAGCACTCATCAGAAAGAGACACTCCACAGTATAGGCAGATCAGACCCCCAAGTGCGATTGCTGACTTCAGTTACCATAACATCAAGTGGCTGACAGTGCACAAAAAAACAGTGTCTGTCACCATAAAAAAACCCGTCCAGATCAGACGTGAAATTCAAGCTAAGGAATGGATATCACAAGAAAACTGCTTACTGTAGTGCATTGTCCCAGATACTGACAGAGTGCTGCACTGCTTATTGAGGGAAATGAGGGCTAAAAATAGAAGAGTCAAGAGTAAACCCGCTCGCTCTTTAAATATAGACTTTTTATTTTTAAGCATGAAAAATGCTCCTAAGGATTTGTCTTTGTGTTAATGGGGTTTCTGCAGCTGCACTGAGACTCTCTCTTCCTGGAGGAATTGCTGGTGCCCCCATCTTAATCACCCCGAGGGAAGGAGAGGCTGAAGATGGCTGCGCTCCAGCCTTAATGACTAATTAGCGTCTCCAAGATTCCTGCTGCCTCTAATTGGATGTTTATACCAGGATTTAATTTTCATGACTAAACAAACACAATGTCCTACTATATTGGAACTGTAGAGGAAGGCTTTTTACACCACATACGATCACACAGTGTACACGAACACGCACACGCACGCACACACACACACACACAGATACCCCGACAGAAATAGACATGCTGAGTGAGAAATGTATAATTAATATTCACACCTCTTCATGGTGCAAGGACCATTACGGGTGACATTTAAATATTCTAACTGAAAATACTGCCATTGGCACCAGCGTAGCGGCAATTATTCCTGTTAAATTCCGTCGTACTGACAACACTTTCTGACCATTCAGGATCGTGGCCACCTGCACAATGACATGGATGTGCGATGACTCCTTCTTTTAACAGCAGAAGTGAAAGTGTTTCCATTGACATTAGTAACCTGTGTGATCTCTCAACTGTCATCACTGGTACAGCTGGACCTATGAGACATGCCAGATTGGCCCACAATGACATCATGCATTTCCCCTTTTTGCAGAGTGAACTGTGAATAGTTGGTCACTGAGGTTTCTCACCTTGCTTTTAAATGCTGATTGAATGCTGATTACATTAGGTTACCAGGATCATTCTTAAAGCCAGGCATCTCTCGCTAAACTACAGGTGGGGATCACCTCAGATACGCCCAGCAACAGCAGCCTGGAGCTCTATTGTTGCTAGGGAGATGTGCCTCTCAGATAAGAGCCTTTAACAGTGTGTGTGGACTGAACAGGGACCAATCAGATAGCCATGAATTCAGGAACAACAAGAAACAGCTCTTTTCTGCTCCAGCTCTGGCATTTTTCCCCACATTAAACCTTGACAGTCTTTCAACTGTTGCGCCCATATAATTTGTGTAGGTGCTTAGAATGTACAGCCATTGTCAAGACAAACTATGACATCAATATGGAGGCGTACAGTTACAATGGGCGTCTTAGCCATCTGAAATAATGTTCTCACCCTCTTAGGAAGCAGATTTCATTACTGTATATTCCCAGTGTGAGCCAACTCAAGGCTCAGAGGTCTAACTTATGGGTGACTTACAGTACAGCTTTAAGTAGGCTACACATTAAACAAACTTTCAAATGTATCATACATACATTGTTTTGAGAAACATGCCTACACAGAACCTTTTTCCAGAAGTGACACCTTTATGAAAGTTTCATCTTTTTATGTCAAACTTTTTGGGATTTATTAGCTGTTTTGCAAAAAGCCACACCCATATGCAAATTCACTGGCTTCCACATAAGTGTTGCAACTTAATTTATAAGAACTTTTCAAGATAATCCTGAGTAGATGTGGCATGCTAAGTTGTCATGCAAACTGGTCAAACTTTAGGCTATAGAAGGAAATGTTGTTTAAGCATTTCATCATTTATTCAAAATGGTGGAAAATTGACCTGGCACGCCTTTCATTCAAAGCCATATAGTGTTGTTAGGAATGACATCGATTGACTTTGGTCTCATGTCTCTAGACAAAACGGGGCAGGCCCTTTCAAAGTTACATATGTTCAATTGCACGCTATAGCGCCACCAAGTGGCCAACAGGTGCAAACATCACTATTCCAGTAAGTTAGTCAAACATACTTTCCCGAAATGAGTGAAATGTCAGACGATATAATAACACCTACAACTGTAATAAGGTTCCAGCACTTTATGCTTGGACCCCTAATAAGAGTTTGTACTCATGAATTAATCTTGCTCTTCTGAAGCCTAGCTGTGCTTCCGTGCAATAATGAATTCTTTCATGAACTGAAACTGGAGGGGGGGCTCACAGTCCGGTCCTAATATTGGCATTTGCCCAATTCCAGAGAGACTGCTACATCTGACAAGTGGAAGCAACATAACAGGTCATACAGGCAACAGCAGGGAAATTACATTACTCTCCCATGGCCACATATTTTAATAAGTGTTTGCCCAATATTGCAGCCTCATGCTAGTGCCGAGTGCCTTGCACAATTTGCCAAATCAAGCTGTATTAATTTAAGATGATTTAATATTCTGGTTTGTGCTAAACTGAAAATGAAGGAATTATAACCACATATAGGGTTCCACTTAGGCCCATTCTGCACCATCTGCTTCTGAAAAAAAGGTTTTCATTCCAGTCCGCAAAACAAAAGACTTTCAAACAAAATGTAAAAGGCCTCATAAGAGGATCACTCGCTTGGCTAGAGGGACTGTGACTGATCTGATTCCAAACAGATAACACACAAACGAGGACATGAAAGGTAAGGAACCCCCAGCAAGTTTAAACAAATTCTGCAAGCCTTTCAAAAAAGCACTTATATAAATCAAGTTTTTTTGATAGATATCATTTTTAATAAACAGATGTGTCTGGAAATACACTCAGAAAATACTGAAATGTAATTAAATTGACATTTTAACACTTTTTTTTAAGTATGTGGCATACTTTATTAGCAAAAGAAACTTCCAGAATGCATTAGACTTCAGGGACATATTTAAAAATACAGATGACACCAGTGTGTGTAGTAACAACAATCACATCTTGAACATTTAATACATCAGTATTTACAGAAAACAACAGAGTATTCCCATATTTACAGTTCAGTTAGGCTTACTACACGTGTAAGGGACAAGGGGCAGAAAAAGTTCAATCCTGGCAGTTCAGGATCACATACTTATAACAATGGTGTACAACCTTAAATACTTTCACCGGTCTATGTTCGGAAGAAGTTGTTCTATTTCTCTGTTCATTTTCTTCTTGACCTCTAGTTTATTTGCGTGTCCTCTATTTTGCCCTCCCAAGTCTTTGACCTGCCAGTGTCAGCCATGCATGCTCTACACTTCATTTCTTCCTATGTGTGTAACCAAAAACCGAACAAAATTCTAAATTTAAATTATGGAACTGTGATGCAGCAAACCAAAGTCACCCAGCAAAAGTAGAACATTGTTCTTTATTGGGAAAATTACAGGTGCTGAGTCACCAGGTTGATCATCTTCCTTTGACCTGCTCATCATGTTAAAAAAAAAAAAACTTTTGACTGATGGAAACTTTACTGTAATCAACTTTAGCCTTGTAAGTAGGCTAAATTGGCTGGCTCACAGACTGGCTTTCACATCAATGCACAAAAGCAACAAGAAGGTTCTGTACCTCTTCCAGTTCATTTCATCGCAATGAGTGACATTTTAAGAGAAAAAATAGGCAGCCAACCGTTTTGCGCAAAGCTCAATGCCAACAGGACCGGGCATCCGGCCTATGGTTAATAATGACCGCACGTGGTTGCAAAGTGGTAACTGTTGGTAGCTGCAGCACTCGGAGACGGCCATAGTGAAGTGCTCCACTCCGCAAAAGGAGGTGTGGACGTCACAGATGGATTCTGACGGCGCTCACAGCCACAGCACTGATGGTGAACTTACTGCACAGAAACAAATTTTACTAATGGCACACTCACAGCAGTACAGGGGATACACACAAAGCAAGCACAACACAACACAACACCCTGCTGGACATGGGCAGGCTGTACTACCAGCAGGCTTCCAGGATGTACTCACAGCCATCTTGGCAGGTTAGCATAATGCACGCAGTGCCCGAAACAGCTTGAGCCAGGTAGGCTGACATCGCCTGGGAAACGTGGGCCTTTCAGTCTCAAACAGAGATGAGACAGTCTTTCAGAGCTCGCTTTGGCAGAATTACGGGTTCACTGCCCCTGATGGGGGGGCACTCATGCACACAGGAATTTACACAGGCTGCTCAGCTGCAATTCTGACTGAAAGATTATCTGGAAAAATGCAGATTAATGAATCCAAAGAGAAAGGTAAGGAGCCCCTGACAGTCTTGGCTCATTCACACTCACTCACCCTCTAATATATTAATACATCAAGCACATCTGCAGGCAACTTTCTTTATTGTTACGTGGAAAACAACACTAATTTCCAGCAGACATTCCATTCCGTGTTTATACTGCAGCTACAGAAAACACTAGATTATGCAATTAGGCCTAACCGCTTGTTGTCATGGCAATGAAATGGTTTCTCCGGCTTGTAAAATCTGAAGTGTTAACACGTAAAGGGTGAAGGAGAAACAAGAAACATTATTTTGTACTTCCCATATAGGATAATTATAAAATATGAAAAGGCAAATAAATATAAGGAGCCCAGTCCATAGAGAATATTCTGGGGTTGATACAGAGACAAAAATGCTATAACTTGGGAACTATTGCTCTTTTCAACAAATAAAAGTATACCACACATTAGATATGCCACAAGGCTGTGAAGTAACACAGAACAAGTCTCTCCAACCCCTCACTGCAGGAACACAAATAGGAAAATACTAAACAAGATCATCAAAGTTCACATCACTACACACAGAATTTTCAAACACATAGTGTGCTACTGGGATGCTTTTGTTACTGGCCTACTTCCGTGCCGTGCTTTCAGACTCAGACACACAAGCACACCCATAGAGGGCTTCTGGGGATTGTCCCTCCCAGAGATGCACTCTGTGTGAAGGGAAGAAGGGGAAGGCCCCGGCTCACCTCTTCTCAGGGCTCTTTACTGCATCGCGGGTGGCGGCCTGTCTATTTTTAGCTCGCCGTTCCCACCATCGCACAGGCAATCAGTCAGCGAAGATCTCCCAACGTCAGGAGGTCATTAGAGAAAACTGCTGGTGGGAAGGAACGCGCTTCGGCGCTACCTTTCCGGCAACTTTGAGCAAATCTCACTCTCGACAATAAGGAAACTGCACAGTAAGATGAAACTGACTCTCTTGCACTCACTGTCCCCAAAATCCACCAAGGACAAACAGAATAGCCTACCACTTTGCGGAGTCTGCCATATTTGTTAGGGCGGTTATTGGACACAGATATTCCAGCTGGAAACGAGTAGCTCTATTCCAAACAGTCACCCTTGAAGGTTAAAGTACAGCTACACTGAAATTAAGTTTTTGTAGGATTCAAAGTTAAACACTATTGGCTTGAGAACATTCATAACATACAGTAGCCTACTTTGTTTCGTCAGTCAAGAATGGAACGGACCTCTCTTTGCCTACCATTAGGTAAATGTACCTATATAATTATTTTACTTCACAAGGAGCAGAATACATTTTTACTGGTGGGAGGTAATTTATTGCATTAAGCTTCTCAATGGACAAAATAGCTCATTGTAAACAGAAATGGATTTAAGGAAACACTCAAAAGGTGAAATTATTCAAGAATTCAGCAAATCTCCTTATTCATCTTTACAGAACATTTATTAAACCTCAGAGAGGTTAAACTATTTCACCACTGTTTGATAGAACAAGTCTACGTACAGTTAAAGCTCAACCTCTATGATACAAACGGGTTAAGGAGACTGTTAATTGTTAAGCTGCTTTCATTGAAAACAGACATTGCTGAAAAGTTAGTATCATTATGTATTGCCTGGAACACTTGGCACAGGCCCCGGAACTTTTAATAAAAGAATACAACAGTTTGTCCAGAGATGAAGAGGGCTGTAATCAGTAATAAAATTCTGGGTCAAAGTTTGGCTAGTTCAAAACTGCCAATAGTGGCTCCTGAACTGTGGATTAGGACCCAACTGTGGATCAAGAGTGGGGTTGAGAAGGATCATGATGCAAAAAATACTTAAAATGAATCAAACCAAATACTTTCGCAGCTAGGAACACATTGCACATTGAACTGTAAAATAAAAGTACAAAAGTACGCTAGTGGCACCTGGGTGAGGATATGTGTGTGTGTGAGCGTGTGTGTGTGAGCGTGTGTGTGGCAGCAGACTCTGCCCACTCTTGGCAATGAAGGCTGACAGGATAGCAAACTGCAAGTACTTTTCTGTAGTAGCATGGGATTTCCACAACTTACCAATGAATGAAAAAGACTCAACATCACTAGTATAATGTTTAGGGAACTGAGCTTGTAATTGTAAGGTCTATGTTGGATGTCCAGGTGGGGCACTGCACCAATGGACATGGTACTTAACCTCAGTTGCTTACGTAAATGTCTAGCTATATACAAAAGTATAAATGGACTGCATGTAAAAAGAATGCAAGCTGTGTTAGCTGCTCTGGATAAGGGCATCTGCTATGCTGAATGAGAAAAGTAAGCGATGCAGGGCTAGTGTGGGAGAGGAGTACTGTATGTGGTGGAGCTGGTAGACTTCTGCAGTGATAAAGCTCCGTCAGACCCTCCCTCGGCCCAAGGCAGGAAGTCCCAGCTGTGGAACGGAGCAGCCCACCCCCCCCCCACCGCTGGCATCGCATGGCTTCTTCCTCCCATTCGTCCATCCTCAGGGGTGTAAGGCCTCTGCAGGGGCAGCCATTTGGGCTCAATTGAGAGACCGTGCTCAGGGTCACACCTGTCTGAACACGCCGCTGAGCTCCCAGCCCCCTCTCCTCCGAAACGCGCGTGATGTCAGCCTCCGCCCCCTTCCGTTCTGCAGCTTGCCAGCTAAGCTCACGCGTTCACATGCGACGTTCAGCCAGAGGAGGACCCTTCATGCGCAGCTTGTGCAGGCAGACACAGTGGGACCACTAGCGCCTGTTAAAACATGCATTCCCTGCGAGCTGAAAGCCCTCCCACCCTGGGAAAAGGCAGGGCCAGTTATGCTCTGCCAGGCAGGACTGCTGGCTGCATGCGGTTGGCACTGCTCGGATTTGAAACTATGTGCCTGCGGCACCAATCCATTCACTGAAGTGCCCACAGAAAAGGAGGAACCAATCAGCAGATCCCGTTTGGCCCTAGGTTTTACTGACTTACATAAGGATACTTAAACCTGGAAAACAGACCCAAATCCAATAAACATTTGTCTTTAACTTTGTTCACAAATTCAAATTCACAGGCAAAGTCGACTGAGTCGGAACAGTGTTAACTCATTACAGGTAAGAAAGTGAAGATCTGAGCAACAGGCCAAGCTCAGAATCCTTCCAAGTAATATGTGGAAATGAGGGTAAGTAACTTATTTCTGTAAAAAGTGAATGGGTGCCCTTAGTGTTTCTCGAGGGAACTGTGATGTCCTTGTCCGTTACTCAAATTAGTTATTAAAATCATTAGAGCTACATTCAAACAACAGTACTGAAAGCAGTTATTCACAGATGTTATTCATAGAACACTCTGTATACTTTGTGTGACTGCAATCTGATAACTTGTGTTACCATTCTTTGTTCACGGGTTTTGATTGCAGTTTGAAATTTAACTGAAAATGAGACTGATTATTGCATTCAGCCGTTCCCCAATCATAAATCTGTCTCGGTGTGTGCTTCAGCACATCCAGTGAAATTCTCCCCCCACTGGGTAATTTGCCTGTATACAAACATTGATTTCAGCCTCAAATACAAGTGTGAAAAACTTGACCAAAGCTTGGAAACACTTTTTTCTGAGAACAGCCCCGTATGTCTTTATTGCCAGAACGGCCGTTCCTGCAGCGTAGAGCCACAGTGTGAATAAACATCACGCATCAACTTACATCACACGTCTGCTTAGAAAATCTGCGCAATGTAAAGCAATGATGAAAACACAATGAGGCACTGGAGAGAGAGAGAGAGAGAGAGAGAGAGAGAGAGAATCTGTGGAGGGCAGCGTGAGGCTCGCACACCCTTTCCTTACCTGGCTCCAATGATGTCTTTCTTTGCCAGATCGATGCCAGCAATAACCTTGACGCGGAGAATTCGGGATTCATCCTGCAACACAAAAGAGCGTCCCTCAATTAATACCCTGCAAAGGCTCTACAGATTCTTACACCCGGCAAACTGTATAAGCATAAAAAAATGAATGAATCAGCACCACTTCCATTCCTCGGCCAAGTGCATCCAATAAAGGAGAGATGAGGTCCATTTGGAGATAAAGCTCCCACGTTTATTGCACAACATGTATGCTGAGTTTTCACAATCTCATAGGGCTTGGCAAAGGAGATAAGAAGCACACCACAGCAACAGGCTCTTTATTTTTTTTCCCATAGTGCTTAAGGAAGCACATTTCCAGGACCTGTGACTATGCCTGTTACTCACTACCCATTAAGAAATTGCCAATTCATATTGCGTATACCATAGACATCCTGGACTCCGTAGTAATACCACGTCACTTAAATATTTTCTGCTTGAAGCCAGATTACAGCAAATTTTCTCAGTTGGCTGGTCGTTACTATTTGAGTCGTGTCAGAATGCTGCCCCAGCTCATTACCTGATAGCACTGATAACAAAAAGGCGACTTTCAGAATAAGCTTGGTCTCATACATGTAGGCATACGTGCCATGGCCTGAATAATTCACAGGGACATGAGCGCTAGCCAGCAGCAAGACTGACGAACGAGAATACAGTAGCTATAATCTATAAATAATACACAGGTAAAACTAACCTCCTGTATTCTACAGAAGTTTCCTGAAATATTGAAGCTTATTGGGCAATGTACAGAAGACCAAATTAGACCACCTGAATTTATGTTCAGATTATATGCATGTAGATAAGATCTGATTGCCGAGAAAGCAGATCATACTATACTGAGGATTAAATAAAATTTTATTGTTAAAACATAATAAATAGGGTTAATAATTTCCTGTTAAATAACTAAACCATTAGCCTATTTTCAGAATATCATAAACCTGAGTAATATCTGGTTCGACATACCAAACAACCAGCTTTATCAATTAGGATAAAAAGGGCCTGGCATTTAATTCCCTCGAGTTGAGTTTCAAATCTTTTTCAGGGACATAAAATGAAATCAAAGTTTAACCTAGATACTATGAATAATGTGTAGAAAGTAAAATATTGATTTTTTTTTGTTGTTGAAGGGCAAGCCTATGTGTCTTTTAACAGGGTGTCATAATGAGCATCTGACCTAAATTTCAGCACATATGGGCAAACGCACAGACTGCGTGCCATTGATCATAGTAGCAAAGTCACTGCCTTGAACAGCTGAATGATCAAGTCTAATTGGTTATATTTCCCATTCAGCCTGGTGAAGTTACTTTAAAGATTGCATAACTTGGGTTTGGACCCTATCTGACTGCACTAGGGTTGAAGTGCGTCAATGGCAAATAAATATAGAGATTGCACTACCTTTCTGGCTCTCTGTGCGGCAGAGTTGTTTAAAGTTTAATCTGCTAATCGACCTTTCCTTCCAACCACGCAAGTCTCTGCTCTCTGTCCAGGCCAGCACTATACAGCAATATTCATCCTTTCTGTCTAATAGGGGTCTGGTAAGCCATGTTTCATTGCCAACGGTTTGCCAGGCTATATCAACCTTGCAGAGGATTTTTAAAAAAAATTAAGATAGCTAGCACAAGATATAGCACAACTCCTCTTAGCACTTCCAGTGTGGTTAAATTCAGTGCTGAATGTCACAGCACTGTGAGTTTTTTGTTACAAAACCTCAGTTATGGGGGATTTCAGAAGAGAAACTCGAGACTGGAATATAATAGACCACATAGCTCATATGAGTTTAGAGTGGTCACATCAATGCCAATCCCCAATTCCAGTTCTGTTCCAGTAGGCCTACATTCTTTTATTGTGTGTGTGTGTGTGTGAGCACGCATCTGTCTGTCTGCAGATGCAAAGCACTTTGCCTCTGTCTGTGTAAGATACAGGTAGCAGCATGATGAAAAGTATTATTTTTATACATAGATGACAGGGCTGTCACTTTCTTTTTTACAAAAATGTGTTTGAGTTTTTGTAAAATCGGCAATGCTAGCTGATAATTTCCAGCTCCATATCTGTGTAGCTAATCATGTGATTTACCTCCCCAAGTTTCGTGATGTCTTTAAATAGGCTATGCTGTCTAGATTCAACACCACCACACAGTGGGGCCTACCCACGCACTTTTGGCCCATCCACACACTATGGGCCCATACACACACTATTAGCCACCCAGCAGCCACATGGTCTCATTTTTGCTTATAAGTGATGATAATGAGCTTTAACAAGGCACATATGCATTGGCTACTTCTCATTTCATACAGCATTTGACTGACCAGTCAGTAGGGATGACTTACTGTAGAACCTGGGTCTTCAACAGGGGGTCTGCAGAGACCTGGGGGGCCATAATGTAGGAGGTCCCTGGCCAGACTTGATATGCAATGACTACGTTATATACATTTAGGAAAATACTTAATACAAAATATAAAACCATTTTTTAAATATAACCCTTTATAATGTATGAAGGCGGTCCCCTGGATCCCATTGATCCTGGGTTGCGGTCATGGATCAGAAAAGGTTGGAAACCCCTGACTTCAAAGATTCAACTATTTGCACACATGTACACTACTCCATTAGCCAGTCAGAGTCATGTAACAATTTCATGTACCCTAATGTTCATTGGACACCATAAAATAGCTACTTCTAATATTGACAGTGCAGTTGGAGTACAGAGTATGTGATTTTCAGGGACAACTGGGACTGTATACAGTTTCCATATACTGTAAAAAGTGCTATACAAATAAAATTGAATTGAATTGTAAATAGGCTATGTTTAGTTTTTTTCACTAAGATGCAAGTTCAATTGCAATTATCAGCAGACGGTAGCACTCATGGTACTGTCATACAGGGTGTAATATTTGCCAATACATGTGTAAAGAGCCCTGACAAAGGACACTGTGAAAACAAATCAATGGCTTTGCATGGAAGGTAATATTTACACAGTATGCATAACAGCTGACTACAGCTTGCACTGCTCACTAATTAAAAGAAGTAGAGTCAACTGAGCGGTACTTAGGACAGACTGAGCCTGTCTCCCTGTTCCTCTTACAAGTCTCAAACCCTCCAGCTGCTATGCAAAGAATGCACAATCGAGTCCTTTTTCCCTAATCACTCCCAAGGCTCAGCACTGCTACCAGTTTCTGTGGTTACGGGGTTTGGACACAGACTCAAGAGGCTGTTCTGGAACTCCACAAGGGTATATCCTTACATTTACATCCATCCCAATGGCCTGAATACTGCTTCTTTGGCTTCAATCAGTAAAGCACTCAATAACTTACTGTGCTGCATTTTCTTACTAGTGAACAATCATTTACATTTTGTTAATGACAATGAGGCCAGTTTCTGAATATAACAAGGAAAAAATAAGGAAACCATTAACATTAGAACATCACTATAAAAGACATATTTGCAGGTATAGGTGTCTCGTTTTGTTTCAAACATAAACTAGACTTCAGTCCCTTCTGAAGTAGAACACCTTACCACCTTCCATCTGAATAATGCATCAACGGTCTGATCTTTACATTTAGACTACAAGCTCAGAAGGACCAATCATCATTAAGTTATGACCAGGGCTTGGACAAGATCCAACACATTTCCAGTTTTTTCTGATACAATACACAAAGAAAAATGTTCAGTGCTAAATCAACCCTTACAGAGTGCATATGTTCCCTACTGGACTCATACGTACTCTGTTAGAGATTAATTAACACTGAACGTTTGACTGTGCAGAGTTAATTTATGAACCCATTCACAACAATGAAGAGAACAGAGCACTGTTCCTGGAGATTTACCGTCCTGGAGGTATTCACTCCAGCCCTAACAAAGCACATCTCATTCAACAGCTGAAGCTCTCCTTGAGCAGCTAATTAGTATAATCAGGCATGCCAAATTAGGGTTGAAATGAAAGCCAACAGGACGGTAAATCTCCAGGAACAGGGTTGGGCAGCCCTGCACTAAGTGTTACTTTGGTGAAACTCAAGGCGAACACAGCAGGTACAGTACAAAGGTGTACAAATACAGTACAGTACAGTACAAATATCAACTACCACGCCACTGTGAGGACTGGATATAAAACACAGCATGCGGAAAGACAGGCACAGAACCACGCACGTTGCAGAATAATTTGCAAAACACCAGTTTTTCCCAAGTAAAATACTGCCACACAAGCATATTGGATGACAGCCAATTGTCTTCGGACTGTGACATAGCCTAATATTGCATTTTTGCCCATTTCTATTACAATTAGCCTAACTACTGTAACTGGCTGCCATACAGATCAAATGTATTAGCTAGATTTTTTTTAACCAGAGATGCAAAGACCAATGTCTACTTACCTTGCTACTCAAAAAAGCAAATACAGCTAGCTACTTATCTAGCAATACAGAATGCATTAGGCCTAACTGTAATATTTTGCCTACCGATTTCTCCTTACACATTAATTAGCCTAAAATTTGCTGCACACATAAAGATATTATTTTCATAATACACTAAACATGCTTGTAAGCTCTACTGAAATGTTTCCTTTTATTTCTTTATTCCTTCCACATTCTATGAATAACGTTAATACCCTGTAAAGGTAGCCTACTGTAATTTCCAAGGTAGGCTACTTCATTTCCAAGCTTTTACATGTTCTTTTATACATTCTTTGAACCTAGTACTCAAATTAAGCAATGAATGCACACTTGACACACACTGCCCACATATGTGAAAAGTCAGATTTTTTTGGAAGCATGCAAGCATGTCTATTTTCAGCATCAAGCACATAACCGCTCCAAGAGAGACAGGTATGAAGTAGAATTTATTTTTAAAGACGAGTTGAATAAACATAATCATTTTAAATATGATTTCTATCAATTTTTCACAAATACAGTTTAAATCAAAACCCTGTTAATAGGGTCAAGACTGATGCCAAATCGTCTTGAATGCAAACTAAAATCATTATTAATGACAGTTTCTCAAAAAAATATATGGATGTGCGGGCGACATAGCTCAGGAGGTAAGACCGATTGTCTGGCAGTCGGAGGGTTGCCGGTTCAAACCCCACCCTGGGCATGTCGAAGTGTCCTTGAGCAAGACACCTAACCCCTAACTGCTCTGGCGAATGAGAGGCATCAATTGTAAAGCGCTTTGGATAAAAGCGCTATATAAATGCAGTCCATTTACCATTTATAAATGCAGTCCATTTAGCCTATGTGCTGCGTGTCTTTAATGTAGCATGCTTAGTAGCTTTGATGGTGGATGGGTCACCTGGGGATGTTGTGGGTAGGACAGTCCACAATTCAAAGAACAAATAGAACAACGCATCTTTCTGCTTTTTATATTGGGTTGCAAAATTTATATTAGTGTGTCTCTTAGAGACATCAGTGAGAACATGGATCAGTTTGCTGAATGAACTTACGGTGATCATTTTATTTCTTTCCCTGGTGATTTGCAGTTACAGTACAATACATGAAGAAAGTACATAAATATTTGGGCTATATTAAGAAATTAAGAATTCTATTTATAATATTTCGAGAGGAGTGAGGGGGGAGTAGGGAAGAAGACCCTCATTTTAGGCAGGTTGTGTATTATCAGGTGAATACGGCACAATGCGAACGAGGCGATAAACTTTACCTGCTGTCACCTATTAACAGCAGTGGCCCCGTTTTCACAGACTGGCTGGGCAGGTTTCTTGCCCGTCACATGCCTGTGCAGAGATTCTCTGTCTCTGTCCTAGTAGTCTGTTGCCATAGAAAGCTCTTGGTGAGGTCATTTGTTGCCATCTCTACTGTGTCTTTGTCTGCTACATTTAGCCCAGCTTTTCCCTAACTCCCTACTCTGGTTTTTCATTCTCTCTTCTACCAATGGGATGCCTTCTGAGCCTGCTGCCTGCCCACCTGCCCACCGTTCTGCCCCACCCACCCCAGGAAGGCCGCATCCAGATGCTTCATACAGCCAGTCCTGGCCTGATTGGACAGACTGAAAACTCACTTGACCGCATTTGTCCGTCTGAACTCCCGCCCTGAGGCGAGCCAGGGTGGACGGGTTCGCCCCGCTGAACCTGGCTTCTCCCAAGGCTTAGTCCCAGGTGCCCGACAGGGAGTTTTTCTGCACCACTGCCTCCTTTGGGGGGGCTTGAGGGGGGGGGCAGTTCAGGGAATAATGCAAAGCAGTCTGAGATATTTCTTAGCAAAATGTGCTACATAGCCTAATTCTAATAATACAATGAAGCTAATTGTAGCATGCCACAAGTAATTTGATCCCATAGCATCACTTGGACTGTGCATATCACATCATGTCCGAGACATTTTTGTGTAAAAAGATGCTTTTAAAATAAGCACCTGATATGCACTCCAGAAATGGCACACTAACAGTCTGGATTGTTTTGAAATAATAATAATAATATTTAAATATGTCAGCATACCAGTATTACAGTATTATCAGATACCAGCCCAGCTCTGTATTGTGCTATAGATTTTCTTTGGAAATGAAGGCTACAGTCTTTCAGGAACGCAGGTGCCCACACCAGTTCAGCTGAGTGCAACATGCACTGCCTACATGGCTATGACCTGCTTGTTAATCATACACTGTAATAAGCATAGCAAATGCTGAACAAGCTTCAACCTTTCCCCCCAAAAGCTTTGTGACAATGTCAGAAATTTCACACTTTGGACACCAACAAAATGCAGCTTAGATTTGTCGCAAAACAAAAGCCGGGTTCAGAGAAAGAGGGGGAAAAAAACCTTTTTAACTCTTGACGCCCTTTTTCATTCCACATTTTGGAATTCCGGAACACACTTGTAAGCCTGTTCCAATACTGCTAAATCCTCCAAGCCTCCAATTCTACAGAGTGCATACAGGCACATGTGTCTAGCAGCCACTGCTAGCACTCAGCAGTCCGCGAGCTACACTGCACTGTCTTTCCAGTATCTGCTGCACACAGGTAGACTGCACCCACAACCAAAAAGTCAAGCAGAACAGCCACTAATGAGGGTTCAGGATTCAAGACTATAGAGGGCATCAGTACCAAGAATCAACAATTTAACTAGGTTACCACCAGAGACCCCGCCCCCTCTTTTTCATGACATGAATGGCTTCTCAGCTGTGTTCTTCGTTAATGGATTTAGATTGAGAAAAAACATTCAAGAACTGGCTGAACAAAAGTTTCGGCAAGGAAACATCTTGGAAAAAGGGCAGCATGCACATTCAACCTACAACCTATCATTAGGGATATAAGAGCCTACCACACAAAAAAATGACATGGTTGTGTCATCATACCAGGAGTGAGAAAAGGGCCGTGTCAACGCTGTGAGCAAACTCTAGCAGAACTATGTGCGCAGATTCACAATCAGTTCTGTTCTTCTTTTAATGCACACTCCCACACAGCATTGATCATGACCCTTAATACCAGCTATGTCACTTGGCGGTAACAGCACACACACGCTTTTATAACCTGTCCTCCTCAGTCTGTGACAGCAGAAATAAAATGACATTTCTAGATGTTTCCAAAGGATTCCTCATCAGGTCAGGATTAAAGGCCATGTTTCCTGTTGCCTCAGTCAGACAGTTTTGGCAGAACTAAACCAGCAAACACCTGTGAATGATTCTTCTATACAAATTCAACTGGCCTCACAATAATTTAAATATAAAGTTCAAGAGTGCCTCACCCTTCCTACATCCTTGTTGGTACAAAAGACGTTTGTAATATGGAATATGAGAGAATGGAACAGTTTGCACCTTCCCAGATTCTACATTTAAGCACATGTGGATTATCATATTTGTACATAGGGGGGAAGCCTGCTGAAATACGTGCCAAAAACTCTGCAATGCACTGCCTTAAATGATCCTCTTCCCCAATAAGCAATCTGCAATAACTGTAACACTAAGAGTGACCCACAGGCTAACTTGTTGTTCTAATACAGCAGCCTGTATAGGACTAACAAAATTATTCCATACTGAATTTTAAAAATTGTTCTGTTCTTAATAGAGTTAAAAGGCCACTAATGTAATTGGATAAGAGATTAACTTCGAAATCCTGTTTACTTCTAGATCTAGAATACATACTATTTTTAAGTTAACTGGCACACAGTGGTCAAGGACTGTTGCTAGCCAAGGCCGGCACTGTTGCTCAAATAACTCAGGTGGATGCAATTATGTTCTCTTTTATTGTTAGTCACTCTAGATAAGAGCATCTGCTAGAAGAATGCAATGCATTGTAATGTAATCTCTAGAAAGCTAGCAAGCCATTTTATGTAATGTATCCATTCACAGTACAAGACAAAACCTCTAATGTCATTAACAATACTAAATTCACCCAAATTGGTATTGTCATCCTGGCCAATTCATGGATTCAATGTCCTTACTTAAGATCTATTAGTGTTGCCATTTTGATCTAATGTTTTGTTGGTCAACTGAGCACTTTGTGATCCAAGAGAAATGCCAATTAAGTTAAATTAAATTATCCTCAGAAGATGGAGAGATGAAGAGCGGTTTCTCTCTGAAAGGTCTACCCAAGCTTCAGTAAACCATATTCCTCTTACGAATTCCCAGATGCAAAATCATTTCTACTTCCTTCCTTGCAATAAGTACCGTAAAACAAAGATTACAGTGAACTGCTTAGAAGGGTCGCAGGCTGGTCTGTTAATTGCAGAACATGACCGCATTTAGTTTGTCAACAACGCAGAATTTCACAATACAAATAAAAAAACAAAAATATTTGGCTGTATCATTGACATAACAATTGTCAGGCATTCGATAACTATTTTTTTCATTAACCATGCTGAAACAGACGCAAGACACAAAAAGTCTATGTTGTTTGCAGTTTCCACCCGGGCAATCCTTCGTTCGTTGCCACATCCCCACCCACCGCTGCAGCAGACTCAATGCAATATATTTTCGATTAAACAGTCGGGAAAGCGGAGCCTTTCATTAGATGGTACAGCGCAGCATAATGGGCGAACCATGATCAGAACACATATTCCACTGGTCAGTAAAAAGTCGTATGTCAACCAAGGAGTATTTCAGCATAACTAGCACAATAAAAACAACGGTTATAAACCCTAGGATCGACCGGTCAACTAACGGCGCATATTCGTCAAGTGGGACGTTTAGACACAGGACGACGAAGCGGAAAAAATAAACAGTGAGAAATACGAGCAGAAATTGACTGTCAATAAATTTTAAAAAAAACGATTGCTAGTTCACTATAACTTGATGGTATATAAAACACAATCTACAATATTTCAACACAATCACTGTTGCTTTCCAGTTCCAAGTCCTATACTGAACTCATAAAGCCGTTTGCAACTACGGATACAGTTTAATAACTAGCTGTAGTCACAATTCTAATTATTTTGATCAGTGAGCTGGCTGAATAGTCAGATATTTCTGAGTTAATCGCCAACGAGCTATTCAGCTATATCTACAGCCTGCCACTCCATCCAACCATAACGGCATACATTCCGCCAGATGAAGGCTACTCCCGAATTCCCTCAGGGCTAGTGTAAACGATAAACAAGTTTTCTTTAAAAATACTCAGTGAGGTCATTTTAAATAGAAGTTAAGAAATTAGATAATATTACACTGAATTACAGCCATATTTACAAACACATGATTAGTTTAGGACATAGCTATATCTACCGTTTTCTACCTTCCGTGGGAGAACAGACTATGCCATGCCAAAGCTAAGACAACAAAACATGCTGGGTAGCTAACGTTAGTTTACTAGTATTGCCTATTGGCCTCCAGTGTGACAGTTGAGTAAAACATGTCAGGTAACAGACATCTAAATAACTTTAATTTATAGTCTGTGTCCACGCATCATGGAATGACCTGACATTATGCACTTACTTCATCTTCAGAAAGTCCATAGATGGGCTCGAAATTCGTAGCCATATAGCCAAATGAAAATGTACTAGCCGCTTAGCTAGCTAGCTAGAACAATAGCGAAGTGCCCCCTCCTCCTCCTCAATGAGCGTTGCGTTTCACAGCCAAAAAAAATCCTTTTTCTGACAGGTTAATATAGTTCCAGTAATCCACCTCGGAGTGGTAGCTTTAGCTATCTATCCAGCCGTAACATCGACACTAACACTATTTCGTGTTTAGCTAGTAACGCTAGCCCTTCCAATTAGCTTCACAGTTCGTGCTGATCCGAAGCTCTCATCCAAGAAGCGCTGTATCACATTCACTTCCTCTCACCCAAACACTCCCAGTCCTGAGTGAAAACTAATTAAACCAACCACAAGGTTTTGGAAAATTCCAAGAGCACAAAGTAGCCAATAACATCTGCGCGAAGGCGTAAGCACTGTAACAACTCCCAAGCTGTCGAAAACCTACGGTCCTCAGAATATTGCCCTGGCTCAGACCGTTGAAATGTTCTGCGATGTTGCAGCGTCCTCTTCAGTAACTCATAACAAAGATACTCTTGTTTTTCATGAACACAATGACACTTTGTAATTGACAATCAGCCCTTAAGAAAATGTAGATTTCTGATAGGAGCGTAACACTGAAGGAAATCATTTTGATATTGACATGGAATGGGTTTCAGATTAACACACAAACCTCTTAAATATATAAAGTTGACTGACTTATAAAATAAACAAACCAAGTCCTCCTTCATAATTCAATTCAATTTGGATTGTATTCTATGTATAAAAAGTGCAACCTGATCGTGCATCCACATTGAAAATCTATCTCACTAATAGTTTTTCATAGTCAGCACTTGGTGCCTGCATTGTTATTTGATATACCAACGAAGGGGGCCTCTGGTTAGTTTATTTAGTATTTACTGTATGCTTTGTCTGACAACAGGGGAAGCTCAATTTTTATTAGTGCGTTGCATAACTACTTAAAATGAAAATCAAGTGTATAGGATTTCTGTGACAATAATGTAGCATCAGTACCAATATAAATAATTTTAAATGGCTAAACGAAAATGTACTGTGGCCATGAATTGTAGCAGTTCTTTTTGCCATATCTACCTCTGTTTTATGTTTAATGCTCACATTCCATCCATTACATTTTTAAAATGTTTGTTTGTGTACTGATTGATACCATTTTGTTATAACATAATTAACCATTCATTCTTTTATTCATTCATTTGGTTAATTTATTTGTCTATGTTTCACTTTTTTATGTTATATTGTTTAGATATGTCCTGGGATTACAAAGTTAATTCTTCTACAGTAGCCTACATTGGATGCTCTAGCATATGTGCAACAAGAACATGTACCGAAAACATTTTAAAAGCATAAATTATATGCATATATAGAACTATATATAGTTATATATATATATTACTGTGGAGAAGGTTTACCAATTTTCCTAGTGGTTTAACCTGCTGTTTTTCTTTTTTTCAACATGAAATGTTTAAGGAAACCCATAGGAGTTTGTTTTGTTTTGGTTCCCGTAAGTATTTACTACATTAATTTCATTTCTATCCATATGGATAAGGTAAAGGTTTCTCTCATTATAAATAGATATAAATTAAGTATAAGGTCTCTAGAAACACCCAGTTTCATTCATTTTCATAGAGCATGTATTCAACATCTATTTTTGATATTGCTGAGGAATATGATGTCATGTCTCAAGAGATAATATGCCAAGAAAAAGTACCAGGTATGTTTGGATGCAGATATGTTTTCAACCGTCTTGTAGGTGTTATGAATGCTTTATGTTTATGCTTTATGTAATGAATTCTTACATTATGTTAGCCCCTTCAGGTAAAGTGTTGCTGGTTTTATTACTACACCGGTCATGTATTACTCTATACTTAAAACAAACTGGTCATGTATTACTCCATACTTAAAATAAACTAGTACCTGTCATGGTTCTGTGTTTTGTCTCTGTCTTTCCTTTTTGGGCCGCCAGATGGCGGCACTTCTGTTTTGTGTCCTGCTCCCCCTGTTTAATTGTATTATTGTTTTCAATTGTCCAATTATTGTTTTCTGGTTGTCTCGTTTTCCCTTCCCTCTCTGTGGCCTGATTGTGCATTGTGCCCTGCTGTGTCTCGTCAGTGTCTTGTCTATTTAAATTCCCTTCTCCCTGACTCAGCGGCTGGATCTTTGTTGTTGGTTGTTCGTTAGTGCGTGCCTCTGATTGTGTTTCTGCCCCGTGTTTTGAATATTTTTCTCTGTGTTTGGGTCCATTCCCTCGCCCATCCTGACAGTACCTTCCACTAGAGGGTGGTAGCATCTTACATTATCATTAAATTTATTACTGAGAGCATGGTGTATCCATTTACAGTATCTATTGAGCAACAGTAGAGGCCCATGAATCTATCTCAAAACCCTGCTGTTACTCAATCTTTCCCTCTATTTTTTAAGTATGGTGAAGTAAAACCACTCTTTGATTGTGAATGTTATTATTTCAGTTTTACTATTTAAAAAAAATAAAAATACTCTATTGTGCAAATATTAAGGACTGTGGATATAAAGAACACCAGATGATACAGTTGTCTTCCATTGCCAAAACAGTGATAGTGGAGTTTCCTTATGTATATCATTCAAATGGACTAGCATACGCTTATATTACCCAATTCCATAATAAACAATGATCTCTGATTTACATTTTAGACAAGCAGTCATCACTAGAATAAATCCATGGGACTATTTAACACTAAGGAATAAATCAATAAAGGTAGCTTCCAAAATAAGAACTTTTTTTTCATTGTCTGTCTTTACTCCATTTTATAAGAAATCTCCTTCTTACTATGAGAAATCTTTGATAAATTGAGCAAATAGAGTTTTTTTGTGTCTTTGAGGTTTTCAAACACACACTATGGCATAACAGTCCTTGTTTGTAATACATTTACATTAATTTTCCTGTAATTTGATGATGATAATAATAATAATAATAATAATGTTCTATACAGTTTGAATGTTTTAAATCAATCAGGGGCCCAGATGGCCATATTATATAACATTATTGCCTCTAAGTAATAGGCAGGGATGGTGCTTTCATTGACCTTCAGGGCCATGATCCAATCTGACAGGAAATTTGCTCTGATTTTTTGAGATGACAACAGTGAGATATTTCTACATGTGATATCTTTCTGAATCAGATGAAAGATTCAGCATGCATCTAGGAGCCAGTAGGGGTGACATAAACTACTCTATTCTCGATTATTCTATGAAATTATATTATGAACCTTTACGTTAACAGTACTGTGGCGCATAAGCAATATGCATTATCCACTGTTTTAAAACACAGACATCTTTGTACAATACCCATTGAATGGTCGAGTAGGTGGCTCAGGTTAGTTTTGAAAGTGCTGGATGGTGGGGTCAGACTATCTTAGAGATGATTTTGTTATGATCAAGGTCATCCAGCCATGTTAAAAATCCAGTATAATTTGGTTATATATCACATAGCAGATGCTGGTGTGGCCGGTATCTGCATGTGACCTCACTGGTATACTAGAAGGGAACATAGTGCAACTGTGCAGAAGACAAACATCTTCAGAGTTGGAGCAGCCTACACAAGGGACAGCTGTTGTGCACTCCGTGGTCAGTGAGTGAAACAGCTGGAGTGGGGAGAAAAGCAGCTGATGCTAGAACATTCTGATTACTCCCATCTATCAGGGCTTAACAGATCAGACGGAGAAAACAAAGTTGTGAGGGATAATAAGCATGGTACGCTCCTCCAGGGTTTGAAAGACCAATGTGAGGCTCAGCTCTCTTTACGGTAGTGGACTATGTGGGGCACTCATGCTGCAAAGGTCTATTTGCTATCCTGCTGTAGGGAGGCATCTGGGTTTAATAACAAAATGAACGTGAAGAATCTTTTCTCATTTGGAAACCAAACAGGCTAGCTGAAATATTACTTAGATTAAGGGATCCATCCATTCAGCTGTTACAACCACTTGATTCAGAGTAATAATATTTATCTGCCTGTACTAATGCTGCTTTTTCAAGACTGCGCCTAGGTATGTTATATAGCCTAGCCATTTCTGTAAAATAAACGCAGACCATTTGCACCACTCAATTCTTATCTTTCAATGATTCTTTGCCTTGATTACTAGTTGTGCGTTAGTACTGCTCAATTGAAGTTACCTAATATACAACAGATGACAGCTTCATGCCTAACTGAAATGACTGAATTTTAGGCCTTTTTTTAGTTCCAAAAGAAGTTAAATTTGCCATCGAATTTGATTTATTTCTTATTTATTTCTTGCTTTACAGCACATAATAGCACTGTAAAGTATAAGATCTGCTGATTTTGTGATTCAGACAGCCATGGTTGACCTGAGTGTCAGGTTATCCTATTGTAATATAGCACTGTTGTATGTTCTGGTGTTCTTACACGCTGCTCTTGTAAGTGTTAGAAGCTCACCGGCAGTGTTCAGTAAAAAAATGGAGAGCTAATTAATTTCCTGGGAGAGAAAATCTTTTTCGTACCATCACCTAAAGAGAAATGCACACATAACTGTTGCCCTCTATGGGCTATGTTTACTTTGATTTTCACATCATTCATATCAAAGTCAAAGAGGTGACCACCTGGTGTGTTTTATAATGTTCACAAATTTGTCTCACAACTCTAGATCAGCACATCAGCACTTCAATTTCCAGAAACTTCAAAATGGTTTTCTTTGCTTGTCATGTCTTGGTTTTTTTTTTTTTTTTTCATTTTGTTTTAAATGTACAGTGTGTTGAGATGTTCGTGAAATGAACTACAAATAAACAATGGCTTGACTTGAGGGCTTTGTTGTTGTTGTTCTTTTTGCAATATCTAACTAATTGTGTGGTGTCCATCATGTTTTCAATCTGTAATAAATTTATAGAATTTGAGTTGAGGCTTCCCTATTACCTAGCTTGATTTGGTTTTGCCTGATTTGCTTCAGGGCTGCGCCCTTGTTCTGTGTTTTTCCACTATTACAAATGTCTACTATGACTGAAGGAGGAGTTCCACTGTTGCCAGGATACCTGTGAATTTTATCTCCCTAGGGGAAGTAGAGTCACAGTTACAGCACAATATATAATACAGTTATTGACATGCTCTACATTTATTGTGATTATTACTACAAAACATCTTGCAATGTTTGATTTAGAACATGATTTATTTGCCCATATGTTTGTACTACAAACACAGCAAGGTAAAACAAAGCCATGACCATGATCAAATGACGGCAGGCATGTATTGTAGGTCTGTACTGCAAACAGATTTTAAAACCTGGGATTTAGAGTTCATATTTGCTTATTTTGATTTTAAAATTCCTAAAACAGAGTGATTCTCATGTGTAAATATCAGCTAAATATCAGAAATGCTGTTTTGTAGAAGTACATGTTATGGTACTGATTAATTTGATGAAAATTGATTGGGAAAATGGGGCAAAATGAATAAATTTTAATTTTAATTAAACGAATAAAATGTTTATTATCTGTACATATGCATTTCTGGGAAGCTTTCATTGCCTAAATATTTCAAATATTTCAATACATTTATACAGAATAATGCCCATATTTGAAATTCTACTGTATTTTATAATACACCATCAAAATATATAAATATTTTATTTAGCAGGAATAACAGACTTTGTTGTCTTGTCATTAAGCATTTTAAGGTCATAAGGAAAAAATCCTTATTCTGAAAACTATTGTCACATTATGTCAGACATTGTTAATAGACCATTGTAATAGAAATATGGATATGAAAGCAATGTTACGGCAACATAAGGGTAATCTATCAACACAATCAACATTAAAATGTGCATGTTATATTTTATTTGAGATATATAGGTCTGTACAGTCAAAACATGTCAACGTTTTAAAACAATGTGACAGCTTTCCTTGCACCACGGCACCCTTGCAAAGTCCTTTATCCTGTGGAGAAATTGTTTCCTAGATATGAGAATTCTAGTCTCTCTAAGAATTGGAATGGATATTGAAAATGTTTTTATTGTTACTACATCTTAAAAAATCAATGTATTTTCACTGTAAGTCACCATTTGGGCAATGTTGGTGGTAAACATGAGATATCATTATGTTGCAAGCCTCAGCAGTAAGTAAAATATACAAGTGTGGGACAAAATAATGGTAACACAAAACAATATATGCGAATAAGGAAGTAGCTAATAAGGAGTATGGTAACTTCTGAACTGTGTGTTGTGGGATATTGAACCATTCTTCAAGGAAAGTCTTCTTTGAGGAAGAAGGTGGAAATCATACTTTGCACCCCTCATAAAAGTTCATTGATGTTCAGATCTTGTGATTGTGGAGGCTACGGGAGGTGACTTCTTTCTAGTGTTCATGTAACCATCTTGAAAATATTTGGCATCAATAATCAGGATGATGGAGAAAAAAAGGCATCTTGTATGCTTTCTTTAAGATCTGACAGAGCGCTGTGAAGGAACGTGTGATTCCTGTTATGATCACCGATAAAATCTAGCTTTACACGAGCCATAACACAGAAAAGCATAAGAGGATTAATCCTGAAAGCTTAAATGGGCGGAGTGTTAGAGAGGAAGGCCGAAGTGTTGTCAGCAGTCGTCTACTCCTCCCTTGCAGAACGTGCTCCACCGGAGGAAACCGCTCAGTGTGAAACTCACTTTTGATAGTGTATGCAGAACGTATCCTCAGTCAATTCTGGAAAATTATCTCAGTATTCAAGAGCGCATGTTGATATGCTACTTTATAATGTAGCGCAAGAGATGGACGACAAAATCGTTTGAATTATCGGAGCGGATTATCGTTACGTCACAGCATACGAGAGGTGAGTATATTTTCCCCTTTAATCTAATCGACTTCTTAGGAGCAGGGTTCTTCTTAATAAACACATTAAAATCTACCTTCGTGGTGATATATAATTATAAATTAGTTTCAGTTTTCATCTCGTTTTACAAGAAGTCGTGGCTGTACTTTGACAGTATTCTTGCAGATTATTGGTAACAGCGGCTGTTAGAAACTGGAAAACACGGTTAGAATAAAAGGTATCAAAGTATGGGCCAATAAGAAGGCATAAGAAATGTCCTATTTTACAGTTAAAAATTAAATGTAGGTAAATATTTCACATGTGGTATTTTAAAAGCAAAACCTGTCTTATCAATTATTATTCATCCTTTTTGTCATACCAGAAATGCAACCTCCGAAATGAAATGCTGGCCAAAGTAATTTAACAAGATAAATGTTGCAAACATTCAACAAGTTAATTGTACGTCTTAGCGCCACTGTACGTGGAATGTAAATTTGGATATTTGCCTTATAGCTTCCAATACACGTTACACCGTAGCTATGTGCAACGTGTTTCCCATAGGCTAAACGGTATGTAAAAGCAGGGAGCGGTTCATGTGGTTCTAGTTGCGCCTGACGCCTAGGCTTCCAGCGTTTTCTAGTAGCCTAAATTTGTTGTATGACATACTTTGTTTCAGGCATGAGTGAGAATATCATGAAATTACTTTCAAATCTGGTCAACAGTCATGTCAATTTTATTCCAGTTTTTATTTTTAAAAGTTCTTTTCATGTGGTTAAATGTTAGCTCCTGCACCTCTGACGTGAACTTAACCTCATCCGTCCGTCTCACATTTAAATCTTATACCTGGTGGTAGCAATTTTCAGAGTAAACAAGATTATGGTTTGATTTACATCAGTCATCCTCACCTCCATCTTCCATTACTCAGGTATGCTTTTTTTGCCCACCACAACCCCCCATGTAGGAGGTCTACTTTATTATGATACAATCCTTGAGGCTTGAATTTCCATGTGGCCTCCAGGTTGCAAGTTCCCCTCCCCACTTCAGACTACAAAACCTACTCTCCCAACTCACTCTTCCCACAAGTGACATAAAAATAATAGACATAATTGTGATAATAACAAAACAGACAGTGATATATTTCAAGAGGAAGAAAATAATAATAATAATAATAATAATAATAACAACGGCAACAACAATAATAACAATAACAGTAGCAATAGTAAAAATTACAATAACAATATTAACAATGGTAATTAATAATAACAACAGCAATAGCAAAATCAGAAGAAAAAATGAGAAAAATAAAAGCAAAACAATTCCACTCCTTCCCCAATTACCAGTTTCCTTCTTCATACTCATGGTTATTGAGGCTATGAGCTATTCAGCCATTTAATTGTATAAATTATATTATGAGTGAAACTTTATAGTTCAATTTGTCTTGGATGTTCAGGATTTATTTATTTATTTATTTATTTATTTATTTATTTATTTATTTATTTATTATTTAGTGTGTTGGGTTGCTACATCACTCAGATATGTTAGCTTGTTTGTTCTTTGTGAACGCAACCTTCTCCACAGGTCTAGCAAGGTTGTGTATTTTTGTGTTGTCAAAATAGCTCTTCATAGGGGCGTAGCAACAGATCTCTAAGCCTGGGACAAATTGTGTGCCTCAACCCTCTCTATCATTATCTGATGGATGTGTCTTCTCCATCCTGCCTTCTGCCCACCTGCCTGCTTCACAGCACGTGCTGCTAAACCTTCGTCATCACTAAGCTTGATTCGCATGGGGGTGCATTTGGATTAATATGGTGCCATATCACATCAATGTAATAGCCAGCATGTAACTTTTCTTTGGCAAGCTTGCCCACATCCCGAAAAAGAGCACTGCTATGCATGCACTGGAAGTTCTCTTGAGTGTTGCTTTACATCCAAATGTTTTTTTTTTTTTTTCATTTATTTGTGTGTAAATAAGTTTTTTGTTGTTCTTGTTGTTTTGCTGTTTAGACTTTTCTCTAATTGCACAAATAAATAAATAAATACGCGACATTTTGATGTGAAAAGAAGCCTAATCATTTGATTGCGCTGCTAGTGTGTTGCAATCCATGTATGACAAGGTGTTATACAAATAAATTATTTATTTTTTATTATCGAAACATTTTGCTATAGGAACGTTTTTCCATTATTCAGTATTTGAACGCAAAACATATTTCAACTTCTCTTTCACAGAAGTTGAATCCAATGCATTTGTTTTAATAACATTCATTTACACAAAGTAAACAGTTGAACCAGGTAGTGCAATTATAACAAAGTGAGGTCATAAAAAGTGTGCACACTAAAAATCAACTGCTCTTTAGCTATGTCGACTTGTTTAATCTCTTCAACTTAATGTATCATGGTCATTATTGAATATTAAACTCAACTTTTAAAATTTTCAAAATTTAAACTCAAAATCAGTCTTGACTATTTGAGAACTGATAAAATTGAGTCCATGTCCATTTAACAAAATTTTGGTATTCCCTAGTTAGCTCCACCCACTTTCCCAGAGTTCTACATGGCATAGCAAGAGAGATTAAAATTTCAAAATAAAATTTGAATTACACTTACTAACAGTTTTAGTGCTACAGTAGTATATTGTGTTCAGCAACAGATTTCACACAGATTGTTACATGGTGTGAATTAGCATCATGGGGGAGCTTGCCATTATGTGGAAATTAATACTCATCATTTTAAGGCGGCAAATAAACTTATGTTTTTAAATTGAATGAGCTTGCCAGTTTTTTACGAATGCAGGTGAAGCTTATAAAAACCCTCACCATAAGTGTATAAAATGAACATAAACCATTTAAAATATATCCACCACTCACATACAATAATTCCATGACCTATTACCTGCTACTATTTAATTATGTTTCCGAATCATAGTAAATCATCAGTGTACTAATTGGATTCAGTATTTAGGAGTTATCTGAACATGTGGTCAAACTGTTGGGCAGATGCATCTTTCCATTTTCCACCGTGTGTTTTCTGAAACTTCTGAAACGTTTAGGGCTGTTGTTGCGGTGAGTTTTGCTTGCTGTCTTGTGGAGACACCTGATCTAAGCCTGTACTTGGTTTTGGCAGGATTATGTAAAATACATTGTCTTCACAGTGTGTCACTGCATTGCGGTATGATGGCTGTCTCATTAAGAGAATATGTTAATCCCACGGTGTGTGTCCTACAACCCTGCATAGAGCCTTGATGCCTATTATGTCTGAATTTAGAATATCCCTAAATCCGCCGTCTGTGTGGATGTTCAAAGGGATCGCCTGTGCCCTCTGTCATTGTACCTTGTGAGAGCGGCTATGAGACACTGAAGTTAATGTTTCACTTTATTTGTCACTTTATAAATCTCATGTACAACCACAGCCTAGAGATGTTTTTCCGTAGCCAGATATTATACAGCTTTGTCTGTCAGTCATTAGCCAAGCAGACTGAGTACAGACATGTCTTGCAACTATTCAGGATGCTGAAATCCCCTCAACATAATATAATATAACATAGATAGAAAACACTGTACATTTCAAGTTTAATCACTTGAAATTGGATTCCTTGTGATCACTTATTTCAGTAATTTTAAATTTGAAAAAATTGAAATGTATAAAATTATGCTCACCTCCAGGGTTGAGCAACCATGTACTCCTCAGAACGTATAAAGAATGACCCCTTATTTGTCTCTGCTTGGCAGGTGTTACTATAAGTTCAAAGCTTAGTTGAGTCATTTCACTAGAATATCTTAATTTTTTTATCTTTTTATATACCATACATAATGTTAGCTTTGAGCTGAAATAAGGTCCAACTTGTTTCTTTGTTTTTGTTACAGCATTCTGTTTATAAGGTATGCACCTTGACCATTATTTGCACTTTCTTCATATGAAGATTCATGTTACATGACTAGAAGCACTGATATTTTGTCATTGTGAATTATCACAGAGAATAGGGGGTCTGACATCCCTCCCAACTTTGTCATCTGTCAGATGAAATTGTGCAAGTAGGACTAGAAATATAATATTTACAACAACAACAAAAAAAAGTGATTCCTTGATTGATTCCCCCTAAATGAGGAACCATGTGGGGAATGCATGGCACAGCAGTACTCCTGTTTTACATTTGTGCAGTATTATAATAACACTTTCACTGAAGAATATCAAAAAATATAAAGTCAGTTTGTCCAGTGAACTAGATATTACAAAGACAGCCCAAAAACAAGAGCTTCATTTTTGTGGTTATTGGAAGCCAGTGGAGAGAATCTGTAAATTTTCAGCATTATTTGGTGTAATAATCCCATTCATTTTTTGCTGAACAAGAAAACATATAGAATTTAATTGTTTCTTCAAGGATACCTCCAAAGGACCGTTTCCAATTTGAAAGTGTTAGGCTTCTTATACACCAAGCTGATAACTGTTGACATCAGAAGAATTGAGACCTGTTTGGTCAATGTAATAGGATACAATAGGAAGCAAACGGGAGATTATTGGACTCATCTTTCTACATGTATAAACCTGGTCACAGTGATCTCAGGAATCCATAGATAATCCAGCATGGAATGGATGGGGTACCAGTAGTGTTCATTTTGGTGTAAGTAGGTACTATGAACTTTCCTACAAGGAAGGAAATGGAAGCAGGTCACAGACAAATTTATGATACGAGTTAGAGAACAGAATTGCAGAGTTCAAAGTGTTTGACTGTAGGTACACAGTAAAATGTCCAGCGTTAAATCAACTCTAACAGAGTACATATGAGCCCAAAAGGGTCCATATGTACTCTATAAGGATAGATTTTACACTGAACATTTTGCTGAGTAATTTGTAGTGATAGCATTGCCCTTGTTTACTCTTATGATATGAAAAGATAACTTTGAAGTAATTTCAGCCTAGCCTAAAGCCTAGTAATTTGAGTGTCAATTCTGTTCTTCTTGCACATGTTCAGAGAGATTATCCACTGGGGCTGTGTGGTAGTTTAGCCGTGTCTGTCCTGAAAGATATTAACAAATCAGAAGTCTTCAGTAACCAGCTTACTGTACAAGAGACCTTTAGGTGCAAAACTAGGAAAGCAAGTCCAACTGGTTCGTCTTGTATTTGTATTCATTTGAGGGTCAAGGTTCTATTGTGGCAACTGAGCTGAAAATTTTCCATGAAGTGTTCTACTCGCATTCGCACTATTTTATGATTGAGTGTTCAAGTGAAAGCAAAAACTTCTAGTTTGCATTTGCACCACTAGTTTTACAATCAATTCAGGTTATTTTAGTGAAAGGTTAGAAGTTCCACAATATTTATGGATTTGACCGAAGAAAATATTGACTCAGTATCCTGCATTTATAAGAGAAATATTCACAATGTTCATTACATTTTAGAGAGCATATGCATGTGATGAAAGACAGTGTATATACAGGACAGTGTATTTATTAACTTAAATTCACTCTGGGTCTAAAGGCCCCTATCACCTTTATCACAGTTTATTTCTGGAGTTGTTTGTAAGGCTGTTTACCTCAGGTTCACAGGCACAATTTCACCCAGCACCCACATCAGCCACCTGATATTCAGCAGGAGCTGCATCACAAAGCTTTAGTAATGCATTACCTTTAAACCCTCACCATAGGGCCAATCAGGTGACGTCCTGATATAGTCTGAGGGTGGCTGGAGTCAAAGATCACCTTATGGCCTTGTGTCACTTCCTTGTGCAATGCTATATTCTTTCTCACACCTGCTGTAATGTATCATTGTTTCCAGATGTATCTCAAAGTCTCTTGCAATGTGCAATGAGTTTTATTATTAACTTTGTATACAATCATCATAATATATAAGTTATGGTGTAAGCAGGTGTAACTGTTCAAATTACATTAATGCTGGTTCAGTCATAATCATAATCTAAAATGATACTCTAAAATGCCGATTTTCACTGAAATTATTCAAGTTTTTAGATTTCAAGAATAGAAAAAAATTGCAGTTTAGACATTTTGGTGTCATCACTCTATGTAAAAGCGCAACGTCTGCATCATAAACTAAATGTGCATTGTCTATATTCATTCATAACTGGAAGATATACATGTCTCCATGTGATTTGTCAATATTTCAGTAATACTGGTGTTGACCTAATCCTTTAGTCAATTTATGGTGGTTCTTCAAATAACTGAAATTATCTGAGTCCAATTTTCAGGATAAACAGACAAGAAATGTTGTCTTCAGTTTTTGATCTAAGGCTGTAATGAAGCTGCTGTAGTTGGCCGAGCACTTTCCCAGCTTATCAGCTTATCCCAGTGACGTTATGTAAGATGGCTATATGCAGTCCACGGAAAATCCTTTGCTCGTGCCTTAATGCCAATTATCAGATCACAATAACGTTCTTGAATCAAAACCTTGTGATGTAAGCAACCACTGTTCATACTGTACTGCTACTGTTTGTAGCAATGAGAATTTTTGTCTGTTATGGCAGACCAACAGAGTGCAGTAGAATACATAGGGCCTGATTTGCTAGGACCTTTAGCGCATGAAAAACCTTTTAGAACGTGCAAAACTAATAACACAACCAATTATTGGTGCAAAACAAATACAATGGCCAATCAGTGGTCATGTTGTTGGTTTTGCATGTGCTGTTGTCTCCACCCAGTCAGAAATGCGGTAGCTCAGGCTGCAAAAGGGTGTCATCAAATGAACTTTCCTGAATGGAAGCCAATTATAGTCTGGCAAGCGCAGCTTATTTTGTCATTCAAATCTAAATCTTTAAATCATCACGGTATCTCCGTATAATAGGTCTTGAGAACACAGTTTAATGGCAAAAGTGCACATGAAGTCACCCAGTGAGAATGACACTTTGCCATTTGGACTGGTTTTTGAAGACATTCTGAAGGGCAGTGACCATAAAAAACATTCCATATTTTTTATCTAACAGTTTTTGTTATTTTGTGATGTCTATTACTTTGCTATTACTGCAAAAACACTGCTGGATGATTAGTCAGTGGTGATTTAATCTTCAGGGACAGAAATTTGAAGTTGGTTCCAGTTTTGTTCTTGATATATTATCTGCATTTCCATGTATGTTGCTCTCAGTTGGCTTTTGATGATTTAAACATGAAATCTCCCTGTAAATTTATAGTAACTTACTAGCAGCCAAGTTGCTGCCTGTAAGTTACTGTACAAAGCAGCAACTTAGCAAAAAAAAAATTCTTTATTGAGTGGCAGATATAAACAATGACAGTCACAGTAATACTGACAGTGTGTGGTAGGCCTAATCACTTGAGAGGCGACAGGTGTAGTTGGTAGTTGGGTGGCGTGTTTAGCCTGTTCACCAACAAGTTTTTGTGGCAGAATAATTTAGGTCTTCTAAATTGGTTTGCTTTGTAAACTATCTTTATTGTTCTTTTGTGTGAAGCTAGCTATGCAGTTGCACCAGTAAATTACAAATAGTGAATCATTGAGCCTGTGAAAGGTATTCGTGTTGTGAATTTGTATGTAAAGATGGCACGTTTTTGTATCGTTCAGTGTCGTGATTCACCCACAGCCTGTTTTCATTCTGCATGCAAGGTGCAGAGGTCTGTGCATGGACTTTTGTTTATTTTGAATTGTGAAGGAGCCTATTTTTGCAAACCTTATATCATAGAAATCCGAGTTTTGCATAGCTATGTGATCATGTGTACAAACTGAAATATCAAACTGTCTAGTTTTTAAGAAAAAAGAAACTAGTATTGGCATCACAATTTAGGATTTCTTTGGCAGCACCCCCCTGCTCAAAACACCTTCCCGCGTCCTGTGAAGGAGGGTCGTAGTCGGTCATTAGCTTTGCTCCACGATGCAGTAATTTTATTGAACCATCTCCATTGGTGAACTCATCCACTACTGTGCATTGACTGTGAAAAGCACAGCCGTGCTGCACTGTTGTGTTGTGAATACCATTTAGGGCTCCAACACAAAAGTAGCTCTATATTTGTTATGGTAATTTTTGCTTTTTTTTTTGGCTAGCTAACACTGGCTGCTGTTTTTAGCTCCGTTGCTACCTAGCTTACCACTTGCTAGCTGTGATATATACTAAAGGGAATTACCAATCCATGTATTGGTAATTCCCTTTATTATTTAATCTGAATTATGCACAAAGTGAAGTTACGCATTTGTCGGATACAACTCACAATAATAGAGTTATTTGAAGCCTAGCTACTCTCTACGTGCCTGTGTGGCATGAGCATCAAACTAATTTAACCATTTTAGATTGTGGCCTTTGAACTTTAAGGTTATGTTCTAGCTGCAGCAGGACTGAACAACACTCTCGTCAAAATCAGTAGTCTAGCAAACATATTACCAAAAACTTGATAGCTAACTTACACTGGACAATCAGTACATTCTAACCATTGACATCTAACTAATTAATGTTAGAGCTCAGCATTCCATATGCTAACGTTAGATTCTTCTTCAGCCTGTCACACGTGAATCTAGCTAACGTTAATGTGGTGCATGGTGCACAAATGATGTGTAAATTAAATATCGTCTCAACTACTGAGCCAGAAAATGTCTCTATTTACAAAACAGTGATTAAAAAACGTACCTGTGCAGAAGTTCTAAAGTTTTACTCTTTAAAAAAATAATAATCTTATTATTTAATTAAAAATATGTGGCAGCTATTCAGTCTCTGCATCTTGAGTCAAGTGCAAGTTCTGTGGTGTGACATCAGGAGTGAAAAATGAAGGTACAGTAGAACTTACAGTACAGTAACATTCTGTAACCAAAAAATATAGTACTGTACAGTAAATTTTACAGTTCGGTACTGACATCCACATAGTCAAAATGCAGTCAGTCTTTTATGATGACATAATCCCTTATGTAATCAGATATACAGTAAACATCAGCTGGAATGGAGGTTATTTTCATTCTTGACGGGTAGGTGCACAGTCATTTTTTGGTGGACATCTCTGCCATGTCAGTCTTTGCTATGAATCATAATCTTCTTTGACAATAATTAATTTGTATTATTATTTAGCAGGAGGACCTTGTTCTTACATCTGGGGCATGCACTACTCAAGCCTAACATCGATTATCAATGTCTTTCTCATAAAATACTACAACTATCTACAGCAATTTTCAGAACACATGGGGAGGGAAAGGCAACTGGAGTGAATTAAAGGAATGGAGTCATCACAATTCTTGTTTAATAACTTTTAACTTTTTTCCAGACACTGTCACCATTGTTGCTGCTGTATACCACTATAAAGCACTGTATATAGAGTGAAAGATACACATAAATGAAAGTAAAGTTTCACAATAATGTTGGCGGAAAAGAGAAAATAATATTATTAATAATCATAAGAATAATAATAATCATAATAATAATAAAAGACGGTAATTATATTACATTGACATGTAATATGTGAGTATGTTCAGAGGCCCAAGTGTGCTCATGTGTATCAGGTACTCATGAGAAAGAACACAGTCAAAGAAAAGCTCCCTTCCACAAAAATGATCACAGCAATTAGGCTGAGCTCAAAGCCTTCAGAGAACAAGCTAAAACTGCACCATAGTGACCGCTGTGTGTAGAAAAAAAATTTTTTTGTAATAGTGTACATTCTTTTTTTACATTAAAATGTGTTAACATTTACCCGGAGAAGGAAGAAATGTCTTCTGACTGAATTACTGGTGTGCTTAAAGCAATTTAAAAGAAATTTGTTTAATGCAGCACATGCCAAAATGCAGCACATGATCGATTCTGAGAAAAAAATGGGTTCCTCCTGGCCCAGAAGGGTGACATTAAAAGCTGAGCATAATTTACTGCTTCAGGGTCTTGGCCTTGTCACGATTGCCACTGTTGTCTGTCAGTTTTATTTTTACATTACAGATTCCCACCAGGGGATGATGGCTGCAGATTTGACCTCTGTCAGTAGCCATATATTCTCAATGTCACATTAAAGAGGTGAAACACAGTTTACTATAAATAACAGGGATGCAGCGTGTCAAAGACCAGTCTGCTTTTCATAAGGAAAAGTCACGACTGTTTCTACAGCATGCACTGTTATTCGTATGGCTAAATTGAGAATGATATCATTTTAGAAACAAAATTAGCTTCATATATAATTTAGTTTATACACACTTTTTTTAGGCCTCCCACCTTGGCTATGTTTTCCAACTGATTACAATTCTTGTCAGAGGCAAATTACTTGGAGAGAACCTGCAGTACTTTATTGCTGTTTCTTCTGTTCTGATTGAAAAATATGAAATAACAGGAAGAAAGAAAATGTTAATAACATCCAGCCAGTACAGAACACATTTAATTAAGTTTAGCTCAGCCTAATTCAGTTCATTAGGCCTCAGTTTCCCTTACACCTGCATTCAACATGTATATTGACTATCATTTCCAGTATAATTTCCTGTAATCAAATAATCAAAATGACTTCCATACTGTGCGGCCTCAATACCATACATCACATGCCTGAAAAAGAAATCAAATGATTATATATGAGAGAAGGTCTTTGTAATTAGCCACAAAAAGACAATATTTATGTGTATTATATTTAGTGTAAATTGCAACTGTAATCCTCTAGCTCAGTTAATATCTTCATGTATTAGAGATATACACTATGTCAATATCCATTATGGTTGCACCCCAAAAATGCTTTTATCATCAATTTTATATATTCATTGATTGCTTTACAAGTACCAAATTGTAGCAATAATGTTTGTGTCCAATAAGTGCTACTTGCTAGGATGAGGAAGCTAAGAGGAAATCTCTTTCGTTTTATCTGTAGAATGTTGGTTGTGCTGTTTGGCAGGGGTTAATCACTTTCAGCTTACTAAGATGTTTTACCAGTTTGGTAACAATGTAATTATGGCCTGAAGTTTTTCACTCATCTGGGTTGTTTCTCCCTGAATGTTTTTATTATAAACACTAAGGGCTGCCAAAGCTGTTCTTCTGTTTACCTTATAAAGGACTCAATCATCAGACTCCCACTGATTTCATATCTCCTTGTTTTCCTTAGGTGGCTCAGTATTGAGATAGACTTTGACATGATGTGGGGAGTCATGCTCATACTGTCCCTGATCTTCACTGATGTCGTGGAGAGTACCCGTAAGTGGCATTACTTTATAAGTGTGGTAAAGCTTCGGTAAACATGTTTTCAACTGCATTCCCAATTCTAGGGAATGCCACCCACTACAGCAGGACTTTTTAAGGAAGTACCATCGTGTCACCACATTTTATTTGTGTATATATGATTTGATGAGCACATACCCTTGGTTCAGCTTTTATTTCACACAGTATTGATGTGTGCTGCTGGGTATTTAATGACGCTAGATTGAATTGAAGTACTTTGCTCAAGGCAATAACAGCAAATCCTGATCCAAACCTATAATATTTGGGTGACTCACTCAGACAAATACTGTACACTGCCATATTTTACAGATAACCCTTAACCCTTGGTGAATCATCCATTACACGCCAGAATAAAAAGCTTAATGGATTATTCCACAACAATCATTCAAAACCATTGTCTGTATTGAAGCATCAGAAATACAGTATGCACAGCAAATAAATTGCAGTAAAAATTGATGATAAGAAATGATGAGAAAATTCAATGAGACTTTATTTTAGTGGTTCTTTTCCTGAATCTTATACTGTATGTTTGAGACCTGAGTATCGGTGACATCTTTGAGCCCAAGAAAATGACGTGTTTTTACACCACAGCTCACGTGAGGTCTTTGTGTAACAGGTTTGTCTCCTCCGGGGAAGCCCAAGCTCACAGGCTGCAGATCCCCAGAGAAAGAGACATTCACCTGCTGGTGGGAGCCTGGCCCAGATGGAGGACTGCCAACCAGCTACTCTCTCTATTACCGCAAGGAGAAGTGAGTGCCGTCTACCCTGAACTCCACAGGAACTGCTAATCTGAATCTGATTTCCAGAATATGGATGACAGGATTTGCTGAACTGTGGTAATAGAATGCGCATCAAGAGGGATATACATTTATTAGCTGTTCCCATAGGTGTTTTACTCAAAATCCAAAATCGTGCAACTTTTCAACTTCATTTAATTAGAAATGTAAAACTTGATAAATATAAAAGGGCGGCAGTAATATGGCTTATTGATCCAAACTCATTCAAAAACGTTCATTGTGGTTTGAGGATGAACAGAGCCACCCAGCAGCCACTTCAGTTTAATGTGGACTCCAGTTATGGGAGTACTGGATATCATCCGGGTTCATACAGTATGTGCATGAAAGGAGAATAGTCCACTGTGATTGGTCATGAAGTGTTAACATCTGCTTAAAGGTTTTTGTTTGTAAACCATACCCATAATAGGGTGTAATAAACTCTTCTTGTTCCTGGTTCTCTGTTGTCTCTGCTACACAGCTCTGACACTGTGCACGAGTGTCCGGATTACCACACGGCGGGAAAGAACTCCTGTTTCTTCAACAAGAACGACACTTCCATCTGGGTGAACTACAACATCACTGTGGTGGCCACCAATGCCCTTGGGCGCAACGTCTCTGACCCTGTTGATGTGGATGTGGTATATATTGGTGAGCCCTTCTCCAACCACACCATTAAACATATACAGTCAGGATCTACGATCTGTGTAAATGTTATTCAGCTTTTCAGTAAAATATGAGCATGCAGTCTTACCAAACATGACCTTCTGTACCTTATATCTATATAATACACATTCATTTAGATGGAATTTTGTCGTCAAAGCCGCCATTAGGTATGTGTGCTACCTTTGACTTAATCAGTTAGACAATCCACAATTTGTGCAATATTTGTTATACAGTTACCATAACAACAGCAGTGTAGTTTAATGGATAGAGAACCTGGCTTGTTACCAAAAGGTTACAGGTTAGCTTCCCAGGTAGGACACTGCCCTTGTATCCTTGAGCAGGGCATTCCACCTCAGTTTCCTCTATATATATGCAGCTGTATAATCTCTTTGATAAGATAAATTCTATATAAGAGTGTCTGCTACACGTCGGAAATGAAATGTAAAATGTTACTCAGGATCAGTTCTATAAACAACTTGAATCAAGTATTACACAATGCACTGACGCTGATTTTTAAATACTGTACTATACATGAAACAAAACTACCTTGACATTGAGATCAACATCCAACATCCATCTTTGACTAGGCTTGTTCTTTATTTTTTCTGTAAAAACATTCTCAGTTAAAAGGCTGAAAATTAATATTTTAAAATATGATTTTTTTTACCTAACATTGAACTAAAATTTTATTTCTTGAGTGTATTGTATCTAGGTATCACACTGCTTTGTATAAGAATGTTACATACGCAGACCTCATGTCACATGCACACACACACACACACAATTCACTTAAGAATGTGTCGTAAAGGGGTTGGGCAGCTCACTTGGCAAAAGCACTGTGAGCACCGCAGTTTCTGATCGGCAACCCCAGGATCTGTTGGAGGGATCGGAGGGATTCAGTCAGAGAGGAGACCAGTGTTCATTGCTGGAGAGACCCCTGTTGGCTGTCCAATTGCCCATGGCTTGCTCTCTGTGCATGTGTATGATGTGCCTTATGGCTGCGATGTGAAAAGAAGCAGCTGGCTGACAGCGTGTTCTGGAGAACCACAAGTTGCCTTCATTCTCCAGAACCAGCAACAGGGGTCCTACATGAGCATGCTTGTACATAGTTTGAAAATTAGACATTTCAAATTAGGGTGAGATTGGAGATGCCTATTTTAAATAAATAAATAAACAATGAGCTGAAAAGATTTTACATTCAAGTTTGGGCGAGTCACATCAATGGAATGTAATCCAGAAGATATGTGAGGGGGTGGGAACATTAAAGCTGTCAAACTTTTTTTTTTGTAACCCAGCAGGTGTTTAATTTAACAATAGTGACATTTTGACATTATGATCTCAGATTTATTTTCTTTATTATGGGAAAAAGCAGTAAAAAAAAATATTCTAAAGTGCTTTAAAAATGTATGTAACACATAGTGATTTGTGTGTATGTGCACTGGTGCATGCAATATGTTTCAACCTTCTTCCTCAGGAAGACATAAGGAACAACCAGAAAAAAAGTTATTTTGAATCACATGATTGTGTATCACTTTTGTGAATTGTAATTAAGCTTAATGAAAGAGTATTCCACCAGATATTCTGCCAGACTTATTTTATGACCCAAAAGCCTCTGCTTTTCTTGCCTGAGCACTAACTGGTGTAACACCCATACATGATAACAGGAAATTAAATTAATTTTTCGTCAGCAGAACAAAACAATCCGATGCCCTTAAGACCATAATGCCCTAACTGAACGCTGATCATTTATAAGTTTCGCTGTTCTTTTTTTTCTCTCCCTCCACAGTCCAGCCCCACATGCCAGAGAACGTGACCGTGGTCGTGCAAGAGGTTGATGGTAATGACCCGTCCCTTCTGGTGAGATGGGAGCCCCCGCGTAAGGCAGACACGCGCTCTGGTTGGATCACCCTTGTCTACGAGCTGCGCGTCAAGCTGGAAAAGGAGGAGAAGTGGGAGGTGTGTGTGTGCGACCGGATAGAGCAGGACCTGGCCAGATTGAACTCAGAAAATATGTGGTGTTCTTTTTTTCTTCTTGTTGAGATTTTAATTGCACAACTGACTTAATAATCTACTTCCCTGGTCAAGGACTAGGCCATTAACTCATAGCTATTTAACACCTTCCATTCCTATATAGAAAAACCTTGATGAGACTGATTAAACACACGTATTTTCTGATTTTTATTATTCAGTCCCACGGCAAGAAATCATTTCATATTGAATTGCCTGTAACAATCTTAAATGCTTGTCTGTCTGACAAAAATGATATCCAGTAATATCTTCATAAATGAAATAAACAATCAACCATGAAAAACTAGAATCCCCTGCTGCTCTGACATTTCTCTGGGTTTTTCTGAAGGAGCACTTTGCAGGCCAGCAGAAGCAGTTCAACATCTTCAGCCCACACTCAGGAGAAGTCTACATGGTTCAAGTCCGCTGTAAACCAGACCATGGCTTTTGGAGTGAATGGAGTTCTACATCATATGTCACGGTCCCTGACTGTAAGCTCATTCAGAGTCACTCTTCTGTGAAATTTGGGTCTTGGGAGCTCTGTGTTTTAAAAAACAAAATTTGAAGTGGATGGCCTTTCCCCTAGCCTATGCAACACTGCTAATTTAATCAGCTGAGTGTGCTTTATCATCCTGTGCATTATTACCTTCATAAGAAATCTGGTGTGAATAGTGCCCCAGGGAAATGCACCTAAAAATATTTTAGCATTTAGAATTGATATTGAAATGCATAAATGTTAATGCAAGCACAGCCAGGTTACAATTTTGTGGATAATTCAATGTTGACAATTGGTATGGGTGCAATGCATAACACTGTTTAACACATGTTTCTACAAGTTACAGTCAAAGTCTTTTGCATGTTCTTGCATGTGAATGTCTTAGAAAGCATTGTTATGATATGGATCCTTCCTATAAAGTTCAACTTGGCCTCTCGGTGGGTAGATGGGTAGATTTGATGTGAGTCACAGTAATACTAGTACTGAAATACTTTCTGAAATAGCATTTCAGATCAGTAATATCTCATGGATTTAACTGTCTGCTTATCCTCCCCAGACATTAACAGGGAGAGGTCAATGTGGATCCTGATTGGTGTCATCGCAGCTTTTGTTTTTGTCGTCATCACATGGGCTGTCACTGTGAATCGCAACAGGTTTGGCCATTTTTATAACAGTTTATCAAAAGCATATTTATTAGTTGAGTCTTGCATGATGCATTGTGGATCTGGACAAAAACTAAAATGGATAAAGCATTTGTTACTATGTTTGTGTGACATATACTCATAGTGTTTTAACAACCCAGTATATAGATAGACGCCGAGAATATAGTAATTTCATAAAGCCTGGCAATGTTTACAAACTACTTAGCCTGCATTATTATTATATTGGATTATTGTGTTGTATCCTTCAGATTTATCAGAGATGGTTGCTCAGCAGATAAAACATTTGATTCATCCAGAAAGTAAAACTGTTGCTGTTGTTACATGCCATTTTCTCTCTTTTCAGTGTAAAACATTTTCTGCTTCCCCCTGTTCCTGGACCTAAAATCAAAGGATTTGATACACAACTGCTCAAGGTACAGTTTGAGCTCATACATGGTTTTTGATCACTAAAGGAGTGCTTGTTCTAAGCCATGCCAAATGATTGGTGACTGTAATGTAGGTTTATATGCTAACTATACCCAGTATTGTTAAACACAATTAACTCAAGTAATGACAGTGTTGTATTGCCCCCCATCCACCCCATACCCCCGCAAACAATTGTCCCTAACTATTTTGTCAAACTGATTGGTTCACAGGCTGGGAAGTCAGAGGTGCTCGATCATTTGGTTATCCAGGGCTTTACCTCCATACCAGACTTCGAGGACCTGTTGGTGGAGCACTTTGAAGTGTATGATGTGGAGCAGGAGCTGGTTCTAGATGGAAAGGACTTACAAGAGGTGCATTTGAAATCCAAGGACTCCTCCGACTCTGATTCTGGGAGAGGCAGCTGTGACAGCCACACATTGCTAATGGAGAAATGTGGTGAGCCCAAGGTGGACCAGACCACAATAATGAAGGACAAAGTGAATCAGGCTGGTAGTGGACCCCTGGTGAGAAGCAATAGCCATGGTTACTATATGGATGCTGCTAAGTCAGCTGATGACACTAACCGGTCCTGGCCAACAGTCTTCTCTTCAGAGCTGCCCATTAATAAACCCTCCTATCATAGCATTCCTGAGATATCTAAGCAATGGCATACCCTTGGCAACCACTGCCCATCCACCCACAAGCAAGACTGTCTTGGCAAACAACCAGCCAGCTACACATACATGCCAACCAACAGTGAATGTAACATCTCCAACAGTGGCCATAAGAGGGAAACCACCTTTCAGCCTTCTAAGTCCATGGAGTACGTGGAGGTTCAGAAGGTGGAACAAGAGAATATGCTGGTTCTGAAACCTATAGCAAAGGCAAGGCAGGACCTCTACCACCTGGAGTTCACAGGACAGGACTATAGTAGGGTGAATGGGGTGGTCAAAGACAACATCCTCCTGCTTCAGAAGGAAATGGCTGCTAAAGACCAAGAATTACAAAACTTGGTGGAGAACTACGCCCAGCAACAGGCTGGAAAACCCCAAATCCACATGGCTGTACCTTTGCCCTATGAGGGAGCACACATCGCATCTAACGGCTATGTTGACACAGCCACCATATTGCCCACCTTTTCTCAAGCCTCTTCACAGAGAGAAGCCTCATAAACTTAACTTCGTTTCCAGAATTATTTATCATATTGGAATTATAAAGAAAGGCAAAATGTTGTTCACAATGTTAGGCATATTTATTTTTGCATCACCCAATGGTTGAGCAGATTGTGTCACATTATATTTCTGATATAGAGGTAAAATTGTCTTTTTCACATATTTTCACACATACATTTACGAGTGTCATATTTGCTTGCTGTGTCTATGCTGTGTATGCCTAATACGAAATAATTTTAATGAACGTTAAAATAATGTTTGTTACTATAATTGCTGAAATGAAAATGATTGAATAGTATTGTGTTCTTAGTCACAAATAGAACAGAATCAATCAAAACAGAATCAATACTTATTTCCTCATTGAAGACAAATAAATCAATACATTTGAGGAAAATATACAATATGCTAGCAATAAGAATGTATATATATATATATAACTGTAAAATACTTTTTATAAAGATGATATTTTTCTGTTTATGTAGACATTTATAGTTCACAAATGTTTAAAAATTAAGTCAATTTTTTTCCCATTAAAGGTAGATAAACCGCAAAGCTGCTTTTAATCTGTGTTGTTCCTTCAGATTTTCTCCTCGCTCAGCGTCATATCTTAGATTTTCTCTAAAGTTCTGTTGCTATTATATGGACCTGCAAACATATCAAGTGGCACATATAAATATGAAGCAGGCCTGCAGATGTACATATGTACAGAACACATTGTTTGAAATAAATAAATAAATAAATAATAATAATAATAATAATAATAATAAACAGTGAAGTGATGCTACGATATCCTATATAAATCCTGTGCAGTCTTTTGTATATACATACCAGAGGTTCATTTTCAAATTTATACAGCAGTCTAATGTCCAATAACACTGTTTTATTCTTTTAACGTATAATTCATGTTCACATGCACCCTCAAGAAACAACTAATAGTACAGTAGAAAAAATAATTACTACACCTGATTAAGCACAACAATGGAAATACGTTTGTTGAAATTGTCCTATAATTGAACTTATTGCCAACAAATAAGGCAACATCCATTTTCAATGTGTTGCTTCTTTTTTTAAGGAAATGCTGTTTATCCTGAAATACATACTCAGTATGTTTAGTTTAAAGAATTAAACTTGCATAGCATGTTCGTGTTTTCCAATTTCATTATTTCAACTCGACATTCTACGGAGTTATAAGTCATAATCAACCTTAACCTGATGCTGAATAATGGTGTGCGCATGAGATTTTTTTGAATCAATTGTATATAGCCAGGCGTCATTTATTTTTTTTAATGTGAAGCATACAGAATGATCGGAGGAAGATGGTGAGTATAGTGATAAACTAATACACACCACACTATTGCTCGAGTTTTTATTTTTTTAATTCAGTCCATGTGACATGCAACAATTGTGCTGTTCCCAAAAAACGACTTTTTGCATGCATTCCAAATTGGAACTTCATTGAAAAGGGTATGCGCTGTGTATGTTGTTGTTGTTTTTGTTTTAATAATTATTTTAATAATTTAATAATGTTTAACCACATTAACTGCATGTAAAACTTTCGGCCAGTAGACCTTCGTCAGAGCATCAGGATTTTACACTTAGCCTACGCTTCGTATCTCTTGTAATTCAGTGTAGGCCTATGTGAAGGCAATATTTATTGAATATTTATTTATTTTAAATCTCTCATTATTACATTCTATAATGCATTCTAGCACACCAGACAGCTAAGGGAGGATTTGAGACTTGAAAATCAATGGCTGTTGGTGATTCTTCCAACAGTAAGATCATCAAAAGTGATCAATTAGGGAAAAGGCAGGCGAAACCAGAAAATAAGCATTTCTGAAAGAAATAAATCTGTTGCTCACAAAGATGGGTGCAGTATGTTAAATTATGCGGTCGAATTATAGACGTGTTTAGTTGAATTACATTTTATTTATTCATTAATTCTGAAATTATAACCATATGCAATAGTTACGCCAACCTTCAGCAACGTCGTCTACTGTCCTATAGAAATTGTTTTCAGCAGTTTCGATTGGGGTCGCTGCAGATGAGACGAGAGCAGCAATTGGTTGCTATCCTCTCCGCCTTCTAAAGTTCCTTTTGAAGTGTGAAAACGTAACGGTAATGAGAATTATTTTGCGGCCCACAACCACGGATTAACGCCCGTAATTTCTGAAGAAAATGCACAAGGTCCTCCGTCGCATTCACGGTCCGCCTTTGGGACGGAAAAAGGACGCTTTAAGTGTTTTCGAATTCTTCGCTAAGTTCCACCAGCCCAGTGGTAAGTTCAGTTAAGTTCAACATTTCAATACCTCCGAAAAGATTTCGAAATAATATAAAAAAGTACAAACGATGCAGAAACAGCGATAGCTAAAGCAATATTGTTTTCAACGTGCTTGGGCTGGCTTTCTATATTGTACACAGTTCAGTGCATGTTACCATATCGTGCTACAGCCTAGTTAAATTTAGCAGGACTTGGTTAACAAGCGATGTAGGCTATCACATTTCAGCTACGTCAGCTAATGAAAATCTTCGAGATTATTACTTTAATTAGATGCTTCTCATGTCAGAGGGATTATTTGCCCACTTAAGGCACCTTGTGTCAGAAATAGCTATGCATGCCATAAAGAATAAAAGTCCCATATTCACATTGTGCTATATTGTAGACGACTGCGTAAAGAGGTTAAAAAAACTTTATAACTAATCAAAATAAAGACTGAGGCAAATCCACAGGTTCCTAATTGGGGAAAGTGTGCACAATTGGCCACTAAATCTAATCATTTGATAGATAACGAAGAAAATCATAACGAGTCAAACCTGTATTCTGCTAATTAGTTAGTAAGGGAAGTCTTACGCACTTAAAGCACTTAAACACGTGTTCAGCAACCTAATTAGGAGCCTATTAATTCCCTATGTGGATGCCTCCTCTTGTTTGGAAGTATGTCAGTTTAAGTGCTTCCAAAACTAAAGGTTTATTAGAAATGCTGAATGGCTATAGGTGTTGAAGAAATGTTAAGATCTACCGAACTTAAAATACACTTATTTTAAGTGGAATCTTGGCACACCTATTCCCAAACTTACAAGGAGGGGGTTTACGAGCCCCACCTATGGTAAATCTAAATCAATGTCCTCTAACCCATTTGCTTCTGAGTAACACTACATTCTGTCCCTCTTGCACCTGCTATAGCTTTTAACTTTGTGGTAAGGTTATGCATTGACTACTACTATCAGTTGTGACCCTGATGACTCTGCTCACTGCCTTAACCCGTGTATGTGCTCGTATATAAGTCGTTAGGGACACGATCATATACTAAATGTAAATTTAACTGAACTATAGTCTGCAATGATATGGTTAGGCAGAACTACCATATTTGGGGAAAACACACAAATCCAGTTAATCACGCCACACAACTGATTCAAGTTTACATTTACATTAGTGGCATTGAGCAGATGCACTTATCCAGACTAACTTACAGTTAGTGCACAAAGAAAGGCCTGTATTCATAAATCACCAACATTTCAAGTAGCAACCAATGAAAGTGCAATGGTTGTGCCATAACACACAGGTAATGATAGGTAATCCCTTGTCACTAAAACTAACATGTGGAAGGGAAGGTGGAGTTTTTTTTGGTGGGGGGTGGGGGATGTATAGGATATATTGGTAATAAATAGGATGATTTGGAAGAGGGGATTGGGAATCAGGCTAGAGAAGGTATTTCCTGAACAGTTTGGTCTTCAGGTTACGCCGGAAGGTTGGGAAAGACTCTCCTGACTGACTGAAATGGGCAGGCTGTTCCACCATTGGGTAGCCATTAGGGAGAAGAGGAAAGGCTGGGATGAGCGATGACCAGGTCACCACAGGGAGGGGAAAGCTAGGCACCCAGTGACGGCTGAACGTACAGCATGGGTTGGGGTGTAGGGCTGGACCATGGCCTGAAGGTATGGAGCTGCAGCTCCTGTAGCAGCCTTGTACACCAGCAGAAGTGTTTTCAATTTGATGCAGGCAGCCACCAGGAGCCAGTGGAGGGAATGCAGTAGGGGAGTGACATAGGAAAATTTTGGAAGGCTGAATATCAGGTGGACTGGCATTCTGGATGAGCTGAAGGAGGTGGAGAGAGTGCTGCGTAGCCTGGCCCAGAGGGAGCTGCACTAGTCCAAGTAGGAGATGAACCAGGAGCTGGGCAGTATCCCTGCTGAGGAAGAGTCTGATTCAGCAGCTGCTGTAAAGTGCAAACCTGCTGGATCATGCTATAGCACCAATGTGGGCCACAATTCACTGTCTAGACACACCATGATTCCTGGTGGCATAGTCAGGAGTCAATATGGGGTTTCCAATGGAGATGGAAAGGTCAGTTTTGGCGTAGTCCAACCACAGTGACATCATCCTTGCCGACCTCTTTATGTGAATGTGTTCTCTTGCTTTTGGCTGATATCTCGAAACTCAGACACAAATATGTTGAGAAAAGAAGATGAAAAGTGGACTTATTAGGAATTGAACCATGGTGTCTTTTCCACAGCTCCAAACCTCCTGGCAGCCAAAATTCTGGCAGCTTCAACCTGTTTAATAGGCATGATTGTAGCCAGGCAGCTTTTAATACTGAATCAGTAATGAAGTGCAAGATTTAAAATGCCATGATCTGTTGTTTAGTTTTGGTATAACTGGTCTAGAATTTTAGTAGGTGCTTACAGCAAGTTTAGCTTAGTTATTACATTGGACAATTAGGAAATGTAATTATGAAATATGGGACAAGAAGGTTGGTGGTATTATGGTCTGTGTTTTATTGAATGCTACTGTAATATCATTTAAATAAAACATGGAAAACAGCATGCTGCCTTCTCTGAATTAGATTTTGTTTTGGCAGTTATTTTGTTGCCACTATTTACATACTGATATAGCCTACTTTACAAAAGCTATAATAACATTACAGGTATACAGCTTAACAGGAGAGAATACTTGTAAGACCTTGCTTATTATCCTGTTTAAATAATTAATTAATAGTAGTCTTCATAGCATTTAAATTCAATATATAATGCAATGACCCTGCATATGTACTGCCACTGAATGTTATTAACCTTTGGATAAACAGAACTTATGCCAACTTTGTGAGAATCCACATATCATGTTGGTCAAAGGTCTACAGTGATTCTGCGACAGTAAAAAAACGTTTTTTATCAGACACATTGTCACCAGCTCTTATGCAAACTGTCAGGTGTTAGCAGTTATTCTATTTCATATTAATGTATCACTCCATTGAACATTTCTGAATAAAATTTCAGTTTCAAAGGGCTTCATTGACAATAATGGAACGTTCAGTTTTATACTGGTTCCTCTCCAGACACAGCATTTATGATGATAGGCAGGATCTCATTAAGATCTCTTTGTACAGGTGCATTATGTCAAAAGTCGTCGGTAAAACACCCACCCCCAAATCTCCCGGAGATGCCCCCATGTGACTTTAACCCAGAGGACTATAAGGTCAGAGGCTGTTGCTATGTCGTCGGTTTGGGTTGTTTGTAAATGGATGAACAGGGACAGTATTTGCAAATCTGCTATCTAATTTTCCTACAGGACATGTCCAAGGCCAAAATGTTGGAAATTCGGAAGAAGTACTGCAACCCCATGACCATGAAGGTCACTTACTACAAAAAACCAGTCTACATCCATCAGGGCTATATGCAGTGGCTGTGGGATGTAGATGGGCACCGTTACCTGGATCTCTTTGCAGGGGTTGCAACAGTCAGCGTTGGACACTGTCACCCGTAAGGCTCTGTCAAACTGCCTTCTAATACTTTAAACACATAGTCGCTGCCCATAATGTTATTTTGTACAAGTTGACGTTGAGTCATCCTGAACTGTGTATCACAATGGATTGCCTGTAAATCAGATTAGCTTTATAGATCATGTACAATGAACAGAACACATGGCCAATGTTCCTAGAAATGCATGCATTTATTAATACATAACACAGCTTTGCAGACTTCAGGCAGGTGTATATTCTTCAGTGCTCTCCTGTCTGAACCTGGCTTGGCCAAAGTCCCTGCCAAGTTATTAGTTACATATTAGTGATGTTGTGAGGGTAAAGATGGCTTAGTTACTAGTAAGAAATTAACAAAATCAACCTACTTTCAGAGTCATTGAGAATGTAGGCACACTACATTTTCATGGTGTCTTTTTTAGAGGATCATTAAGATCTAGGATACCTCTTGAAGATAAGGTTTTCACGAGAATTTAAAGGGGAATTCCACTTATAAACAACATTAAGCTCATTTAACAGGTAAAGGCATAACTGATTAAGTCTCTCTTAATTGTTGGCCTTAGCAGTCTCTGCACATAAATATTGGCAGGGAAAAGTGTAAATTCAGTAGAGGTATATGCCATAATAATGTACACATCTATTCTTTCTCATTTTTGAAGAACTGCAATGGGTGATTAATAAAAATTTGGAGGTACCTCCCCTGACCTCCCATACTAGGTGAAGGGGGCCTTGACCGAGCTAACAGATGGTCGCTCGGTATGTTCTGTATGTTTAGGCTACTTTTCAGAACTGAAAGTAGCCTAAACTGAACTGAACACCATAATTATTCCTTAGATTTTCTTTCTTTAATGGATAGCTTGCTAGTCAGCAGAATGGCATCCAGGCCAAGTTGTAATGCTTAGTCTATCAGTTTGTATTCAGTAGAAGTGGAAACCTGTGACTGGCATTGTCTAAGGACCAAATTCCCTCCGGTTTGCCATTGCTTTTGCAATACACATTTCAAAAGTGTCATAACCCTTTTACTAAAAGTTTAAAAAGGGTCAGTTTGACCCAAACCGGACACGAGGGTTAACCATACAGATGAGTTTCCCTGTCTCTGCAGGCAGGTGACAGAGGCCGCTGTGCGACAGCTGAAACGCTTGTGGCACACAACCAATATCTACATATATTCTCCACTCCACGAGTATGCTGAAAAACTGGCCTCCCATTTCCCTGACCCACTCAAGGTACGCCCACCATGCGTCTGGTGAACAGCATTGGCATTTGAAAAACTGATTTTCAAGTTTTTTATTTCAACTTATGTGCGTCATGTGGGAATCTGCCTGTCCATTATAGTGGCATGTAATGGTTTATGTACTGGAGAAATTAGATCCCTACTTTAATGGTTGTAGAATAATAGAAGGTTTAGCTACAGAGAGCTAGATATTCTTTCTCTGGAGAATTGAATCCCTGGTGTTTTAGTTCAGTAAAACAGAAAATAAATACAAATGGAGCCTCAGAATTCCAAAAGGCTCATACAATTTACAAGTACATGTTAAAAAAATCATGTTTGCAGGTCCAGTCAGTTTATGCTGTGAAATTGTGAAGAATTAAACGGTGATAAAATATCCGCCCCTAGGTTGTTTACTTCACAAACAGCGGCTCTGAGGCCAATGACCTGGCCATGCTCATGTCGAGGCTGCACACGGGAAACTTTGACATCATCACTCTCAGGTAAAGCCAGCACAGTCTCATACCCCCTTACTGACTCCAGGCTCTGCCAATGTCAGGACATGTATAACTGATGCTTTGAAATACAATACAAACCAACTTTGGTTACAATTGATGGATTTGGTGAGGTTCAATAAGCTAAGAGATAGGAATGTCTTCACTTTTTTATTTTTATGTCATTGTCCCCAAAATTAAACGTTTGCTGCTTTAAATAATTTTGTGTGACAGACAATGGGTGATCCTTTTTCACTGCTTTGTGCAGAGGTTCATACCATGGTGGCAGTCCACAGACGATGGGTCTGACCTCAAACGCAGCTTATAAATACCCCATCGCCTCAGGATTGGGTTGCCATACTGTAAGTTCCATATCACAATCATACAGAATATGCTAATCACGCATTCATAATCGTCTCTATATACGTTATTTCCCCATAATCAACGACGGGGACATGGGTACAGTTAAATTGTGCATTTACAGTGCAAGTTAGTTTTTCATTGAAAACAGGGAACCCTTGTAATCTGAATTTGCACTACCACTTTATACAGAATAATGGGTCATGTTTTAGAAAGTATGCACATTCGGACCCTTGCTGTCATAGCAGCAAACATAATAAATGAAATACATTTAATTGCTGTGGTTAGCTAATGTTGGGTAGGTAAGTATGTATATTAGGGAAGCAATACACAACGTGATATTTCCTGTCACATAATATATACATTCTTCTTCTGAGTCGCAGGACTTCATGATGCGTCATTCATAACCTTTCGTGTCAAATCACAGCTATTTGCATAAGTGCAACAATTCTAATCATTTCAAAACACATCAACATGTCATAGCACTACACATGCCACCGAGTCATTTCCTCCAATTGAGGAAGTCAGAAACAAGCACACACTGTCATTGAAGTGAGTGTTTCTCGCCACTGCCTCTTGTCACACCATGATCCTCCAGCTGAGCTGTGTGGCAATAGCTAAGAAAGAGTACATGTCAGGCACAGCTAGTGCAGGCCAGCTACAGGGGTCTGAGTGAATAGCAAAGATTTCTGATGCATGATGGGATGTGGACAGTCTCAGCAAGCAGACCTGCAGTGCATAGCTGCCATTCACAACGGGCCCTGATTTGGCCAGAATTCCACCCCAGACCAATGTTGTACAATCCACACACCTTAACAGGATTGACCATCCAGCACTCTCTGAACTCCTGTGATTCAGTATGTTACCTGTCATATGCTGGGCATCTTGTGTACATTTTCTGACTATGAGTTGTAGCGTTTCAGTCCACAGCTACACAAGAAAGACCGATCATGTTCTGATGCGCTTTGCTGCAGACTATGTGTCCCGATGTTTTCCAAGGCCCATGGGGAGGAAGTCACTGCAGAGATTCTCCTATCCAGACCATCCGAGACTGCAGCTGCTCCCCAGGTAGACAGAGATGACCCAAAATTTACTTATTGTTACTTATGATTGACTTATATTGAGAACTGCCTGCAATCAGTCAACATAGCACCAGTCTTTTCAATTTTATCATCTGTGTATTTCCTTTTTTAGCCAACTGCTTTTGTTTTATTTGCGAATGAGACTCTTTTCATTTGCTGTATGCATTTTATTCATTTCGCTTTATGATTATAACTTATAAGGACATTACCGCTGACAACTGCTGAACAATGTACCTAAAAATGTACTTTTACTTTGTGCAGATGATAATACAAATACTTGTAGGTGTGACAGCGTTGATTTAGGCATTAAGAACCCCTGTTATACCAGCAGCACCATTCATGCTCTTGGCTGTTTTATTCGTTGTCATTGGAATTCCAAATTCAGTCATATACAGTATGTGAGGGCACGTGTCCTCTGTCAGTCAAGCAATTTGGTAAATCAGGCATGTTCCGACTTTTTCAATTCTATCTTAAAAGAGCGTGCACATAGTCATTTCAGTGTTTCCCTTGCCTCAAGCTCCCATAGTTTATAACAAAGTCTATGACGTGCCTGTGAGAGGCTTGATGGGTGGCAGTGTAGCATAATGATTACAGAACTAGACTTTCAGCACTGGGGCTGAAACATTTGATTTGATTCCCAAGTCAGACACTGTTATTTTGCCCTTGTGCAAGGTACTTAACCTGAAATGTTATTACAATGAACTAAAGCAACAATATACAGATTGAACTACGTAAATCTGACAGTTTTATTTTAGAAGAGGAAACGTAGTCACTGTCTAAAGGGCAAGGGCAAATTCATTTGCTGTGTAAAACATTTACTGCTTTCTGTGAAATTCCTTTACCAATTCACCTTTATAAATCACATGTACCAATGGAAAATGTTACTTGCTTAACTATTACTGTTTTTTTTCTCTTTCGATTTTTAATTTGTAATTTACAGCCATATTTTTAGATCACATTTGTCATGACATCTACATAAACAATATAATTTTCTTAATTACAGGCTGCTGCCAAGCCAACGACATGTATATTGGGCAGCTGAAGGAGGTTTTTGCAACATGTGTTCCAAGTCGAATTGCTGCGTTCTTCGGAGAGCCTATTCAGGTATGTAGTACATTCAGAAATCCATTTACTGTACATTAGGGCTGTTTACTCGACACAATAATATTAATAATAATTCAAATATTGTATTCCAAAAAATAAGAGATTTGATAATAGTAAAAAATGTCTTGCAGAATTGCCATAATTATTGCATTGCAATATAGGACAGTGTTAGGTAGATGGATGGATGGATTGATGGATGATGGTAGACTGTCACGTCACACCGTAAAGCTGTCAAGATCAAGTGTTAACCTAACAATTAACCATTATTTTATCCTGAACACAACATTCTCATTCTGTAAGAATGATCTGGGGAACAAATTGCGCTATGTTGTGATGGAAAAATTGTGGAAAATAGTCTGTTTTAGCACGATCCTTTAAGTGATTATTAACCAAAAACACAAGATGATCCATTTTGTTTGGGGTGAGTGTTGCACTTCTTCTTTTTTTTTTTTTTTTTTTTTTTTTTACAATGTTCAATGAAAAGCATTCTTCGCTTGATCAGAAGTGCCTGGAATGCTCTGGGATTTCTGGGCTAGATGTATAGTGGCTTTCCACCACACAAGATAGTAAAAAAAGTATTCACAGTATGGGCTGCCAAGAGCAAAGCCATGATTCTTGTTGTTAGCTGCAAATAATTTGCAGTCCAGTTTCTGTCCAAATCTATGTAGGAGGATATTAAGATTCAATAAAATATTGATGTAATATGCACCAGTTCTTCATTACTGTATCCATGCTAGGAACTAAGATGGTAGGAACCCTTTCACCCAGAGTAGAGGGAGCATAATAGGTTTGCCAAAATAAAAACAACCTTTTTACAGTTTGTGTTTACAATTGTGATTTAACCAATTGTGATCTTCATTGTGTCATACTGTTCAAAAGTTCATTGTGCTAAGGTTACCGCATGTATCCAATTATTATTGTATTTCTCTCATAATTGCAGCTGCACTTCAGATGGAATGCTATACGTGTTTAACCAATATGCAGATTGACTTGAGTTTTGTGGCTTTCCAACAGGGGGTAGGAGGAGCTGTGCAGTACCCTAAAAACTACCTCAAGGAGACCTACAAACTTGTAAGGGAGAGAGGCGGGGTCTGCATCGCAGATGAGGTCAAGAACCCTTACATGTCCTATAATAGTCATATGCATGTATTCATTTATATTTCTTCACCAGGCACCTTATTTGGTACAATTGCTGGTGATTTGTTTGATGAAGAGGGAGATCACATTACATTTATATGTATCCACAGTGACTGACGTAGCACATACAAAATGTCTGATTTCTGAATTTACTGCCTCAGGTTCAAACTGGATTTGGGCGCACAGGAAGCCATTTCTGGGGATTCCAAGGTCATGATGTTATGCCAGATATAGTTACTATGGCAAAAGGCATTGCTAATGGGTACCCTATGGGGGCTCTTGTTACCACTCCAGGTAAGCTAGGGCTTTGATACAGATCAGCGTTTAGATTACTGAAGTTACTGTAAGATTGTTGACTGTAGGCACTGCACCTAGCCTTTTTTCAATAAGCAGTCTGATATTTTTTTACAGATTAAAGTAAACAACAGATACTTTAAGTTATATTTACTTGTTTACGTGCCATTGTTTGAGATTGCTAATTATCTTCATGATGAGGGAGGCATGCAGCTAAATGAAGAAATGTCCAGCATTTTAGTACGATCCATTTAATTTACAAACCTGGCTAATTTGTATTAATTCTGATTTCACTGTCTGGCATCTTTTAAGTTGGATTTTGTAGAGCATGTTCTAGAAAGATGTACCAGCCAGCCAGGTCATTTTTCCTTCACTGAAATAATAGGTTTCTGATCACCACTCCACTGTTACAGAGGAGAAAGTAATTTATTAACTAGCCTTAGTGAACTATTAGCAGAATAGTGTTATTAATTTGACAGATGCTCTTACCTAGCAACTTAACTAGCCATTATGGCAATATAATTTACGTGCAGTCACAGGATCAACAAGAAAAAGAACATAGGTGCAGAACAACAGGCAGTGAGCGTAAATGTGTTTTAAAGAAAGCAAATGTATTTTAAAGGTTGTCATTTCTATAGTGTGGGCATCAAAGTGCAGTCTTACATTTTACTTGCTTTAAAAATAGATTCATGATTATTTTGACAACTGAAGATTGTAAAAATGATCCTTGAAAGTCTATCTTTCATTTTACCTAGGCTTATAAGAAATATAAAGTATATAAATCTGATTGAGAAGGAATCTGACACCAGAGAATAAAATGCTGTAGAGAAAATATGTTTGATACAGCAGACTTAAGTTTATATTTGGAATAACAAACATTTTAATGATCTTCTGGTTGTCTAGCAATGTTTAATATTTTTAATGGTGTACACAATTGTATGACTTTACGTAAGGCAGTAAGTCGTGAGACTAATGCGTAGCTCAATGGAAGGTCTTGCTTTTTCACACAGGTTTGAGCTAATTAATTTCAGTAGTGGGGAGTTAAATTCCTGGTTTTGACTTTTTCTTTCATATTTCAGAGATTGCTGCATCATTTGCTAAGGGAGTCCATTTCAACACCTTTGGTGGCAATCCTGTAGCTTGTGCCATAGCATCCTCTGTGCTTGATGTACGTGTAAATATAATTATTAGTCTATATTTGAAGTTGCTTCACATATTTGTAATAGTATCTGATTATGTTTAAGTATCAAAGTACTTAAACATCAAATTTTGTGAATTTATATATGTACTCATGTGGTCCTGTGCAAGGAGTCACCCATTTTATTTCAAATTTTTCCATTTCTGTTAGGAATTATTGTGGTAACCGCTGTGCTTGCAATGTTTCACTCATTTAGACAATAAGAGAAGATGGTACACAGCAAAACAGTGCTGATGTTGGGACATATTTGTTGAAAGAGCTGGCCAAACTGCGGGATAAGTATGAGATCATCGGTGACGTTCGTGGGAAGGGACTGCAAATCGGCGTGGAGATGGTCAGGGACAAGGTACAGTTGATACAGTTGAAAAGCAAGATAAGCAGGAATTTATGCACAGGAATATATGCACAGTTGTGATGCATATAGGAGGTATTTCCAGTAGTTTTGCTTGAGAAAACTGTTGAAAACTATATTGAATAAACCTAATAGGAAATCATGAAGTAAACTGTTATCATTTTTTTCATGGCCCATTCACCTGCATTAACATCATAAGCAGTGAAATGGAGAGACATCTGGTGTCTGAAATCATTTATCAGCAGTGTACATCTGTCATTGTAGTTTTGGATTTTAAAGAAACAGTGCCAAATATCTGTAGTGTACTCTTACCAATAATGTTTTACTGCGTGGATCTAGAAGGTTCTAATCTTTTCTGATTTTTTTTAGGTTTATCTTTATTTAAGAATGACCTGAAAATCAAGCAGTGGGTGTGTTTCTCAGTGATAACTTGAATCATACCACTGAGCATACAATGAGAAACGTATAAAAGAGGCACAGACTAATTTTTCCTTCACCTGTACATAGTTCTATGCCCAGTCTTCCACATGTGGCTCGCTATATTTGTTCAGGCACATACCTCTCATACCTTGTGCAATGCCCGGGGCTGTTCTCATGAATATCTCAGGAGTGGATCTGTAACCGTGCATGTTTGAGCATGCCCGACTCACTCACGCTCTGTCCTCCTGCAGGCGAGCCGTCAACCCTTACCTGCTGATGCCATGAGACAAATATTCGAATGCACCAAAGACATGGGTGTCCTCATTGGAATGGGAGGAGTGTATGGCCAGGTAAAATCCTATCCTGTTACCAAAGACACTCCTAATAACTAACATATTTGTTTCGGCTTATACAAGTAATTGTCTTTTTTCATGCCCTAAAGTATTGTTTCTCCCAGTTTAGAATGAGTTCTGTTATACACCTATCATTCAGAGTAATAATCATTGGCAAACGCATCCTCCAAAATGCTTATAGTTAGGGCTCACTTGTCATTCTGCTGTCCAGAAGCTGTGCTTCATTGTGCTCGAGGTTGAGCTAGCAAACCTCTGCTACTCCGGTACCATTACAAATGAATAGAGGTGTAATCACCTGTTCATTGTGTGTCGTCAATGAGCGGATCCAATTTCTCCAACCTCAAGACCAGCAAGAATAATCCTGCTATACAAGATTGGAATTGCAGATTACTAGAGACAAGATAGAAAAATAACTAGACTTAAAAGAATGTCTGTCACACTGAATGCAAATTAGTTTGTTTTAAAACATTTTGATCACCAGATGTTTAAGTATAAAAAAAACATCCATTTACTTATTAAGATCAAATGATTATTGAATCTTGGTCATGATTTCTCAATGCCAGATATCAAATCACATTCAGGCCCATGTACATTGTGAAACTTTGTGCAGACAGGTAACTTTTAGTCTACACCAGGGATTACTGAAGTCCCACATCGTGTTGTGCACTCACGTTAATGCTCTAATTGGAGCCATCTCTCATCACCACTTGATTGTTGTAGGATTTTTTTCTTATTAGTTACACGGTCATCTTAAATAGTAGATACTATTTAAAAAGTGAATACTGTAAATTTCCCAAATAATCTAGTCAGGTATTTGGTCTTCCATTGTGTACAACATACCCCAAGTAGCAAATGGCTACTATACTTGTCTTTGTAGTCCTCTTTTCCACTCGTTCTACTGGCTTGTAGGTAGGTTGCCTAAGACAGGGCTGGCCAACCCTGTTCCTGAAATGAGAACCTTCAGGACGGAGGGTAGATCTTCAGAAACAGGGTTGGCCAGCCATGGCCAAAGACAGCTATCCACGGCCTAATGAGTCCCAGACTGTTCCCAGGCTGTTCACGGTTTGGAGCTTGTTCCCTTGGGAAAATGACCCTGTCCCTCTTGATCTTGCAGACATTCCGGATCAAACCCCCCATGTGCATCACTAAAGAGGATGCAGACTTCTTCCTGGCCGTGTTCCGCCATGCGTTGGAAAGTTATATGGAGCAGAGATAATGGGGATCATTCCAAGATTGACGTCACTGTCGCTGCCTTGTAACAGACCTGCCAATCAGCTTTTGCTGAAGAATCACTATACTCCAGCAGCCTGGTGTATATACCCAGGAGCGTCAGATTTAACACTTCTGGTGTTACTGCCATTACCTATGATTCTGAATGATTTAATCTGAGACATGAAGCACTGAAAAGCCACATCACTGTAGCTGTGGGTCCCACAGCTGCACACTGGCAGAGTGCTTTTCATTAAAAAATGACTTAAATGGGAAATAATGTTGAACATTATGAGAGAAAAAGTTCTCATCGCACTGGTGTACTATAATGGACAGAGCTCTGTGTGCACTGACATTTATGATAACCGATTGTGTTAACAAACAAATGTAATCAATAATGTAATTATGCTTAACTGCACTGTTCACATAATGCAAGTGACATAATGAAGAAACATTAAGGTTACTATAGAATAGTATCCCTAATATGTAACTAATGTAAAGAAAATATAATGTTCTATTTTGCACCAATATTGTAAAAGAATGTGCTATATAGTCAAATGAGTAAGCTATTTAAAAGCAAATGTTTACTTGATATAGGTTTAGATCAGACCAGAACACAAAAGTATTAGAACTGACAACCTAAAATAAACAATACTTAAATATTGTTTCTGGCTATATCGATATCAGTGGCATTTATTTTTAATGTCTTCGACCATCACCCTAAAATCTTGCAACCAGCACAGTATCAATGGCCCTGTCCAAATCAGCACACGTGCCTACTACTGAGTGTACAAGTTGCATACAACTTGTATACTCAATAGCTGGCAAGTGTGCCGATTCTTGTCCAGTAAAGACAAAGATAAACAACCTCACTTACCTCAATCCAGCTCAATTGCCATTTTAAATATCTAATTTGTATTTAACAAAACATTAGGACCATAAAACTTGCTTCACAAAATGGAGTTGATTTGTTGCAAAATGTTGAAAGGTTCATTGTGACCCAGGTTGTTAACAGATTTTTCCTAGCATTGTGATTGAGAACCAGGTTATTAACAGATTTAACCCTGCAGAGCAAAACAAAGGGAAAGAATCAGAAAATAATATGCAGTGTGTAATTAGGAAAGGTTAAAAAAAAAAGCTGACTAGTTAACATTAAGTATAAAAAGTTATGTGCTATCCTAAGCAGTCTGTGCCAATTGTATGTATGAAATCAGGTCTAAAAGAAAGAAAATCATTCCAAGTAATACAATGCACACCTACAAATTAAAATGGATTCTCTCAATGGTTTAATAGAAATTTGGAAACCATCGTCTCCATACTCAATAAGTATGGATTTCAAGTGCATTTCAACTTCTAAATGACTGAAATGGGGAGTTTATTCCACTCAAAAATGTTTTGAACATAGATAAAAAGTCAAATTACTTGTACACAGATATACACTCACCGGCCACTTCATTAGGTGACAGGAGTGGCACCCGGTGTGGTCTTCTGCTGCTGTAGCCCATCTGCTTCAAGATTTGACATGGTGTGCGTTCAGAGATGCTCTTCTGCATACCTCGGTTGTAATGAGTGGTTATTTGAGTTACTGTTGCCTTTCTATCAGCTTGAACCAGTCTGGCCATTCTCCTCTGACCTCTGCCATCAACAAGGCATTTTCGCCCAGAGAATTGCCGCTCACTGGATATTTTCTCTTTTTCAGACCAACCCTAGAGATGGTTGTGCGTGAAAATCCCAGTAGATGAGCAGTTTCTGAAATACTCAAACCAGCCTCTCTGGCACCAACAACCATGCCATGTTCAAAGTCACTTAAATCACCTTTCTTCCCCATTATGATTCTTGGTTTGAACTTCAGCAGATCGTCTTGACCATGTCTACATGCCTAAATGCATTGAGTTGCTGCCACGTGAATGGCTGATCAGATATTTGCGTTAACGGGTGAAGTTTGCAGTTGAACAGTTGTACCTAATGAAGTGGCCGGTGAGTGTATATTCTATGCATCAGTGCTTAATTCCTAAAAATCTGTGCATACTCATTACTGATTTTTAAATGGCAGTTTGCATCAACTTTCACCAATGTATGTGTTCACAGATTAACAAGCCATATATCAAAGCAATGGCACAAATGATTTTCTAACCTGCCATTCATTCCTTGCCACCAGTATCCAGGAATAGTTATAGCCCCAACAGACACTTCGTTTTATTCGTCCTGTATAAAAATAAAACTTAATGATACGTTTGTATTCAAGTTAAACTACTTTTACATTAAAATATTTATGTACCTCTGACTATAACTGCCCAAAGCTGGATAAAATGAACAGCATTTATGGATGGAAATGAAATGCCACAATGAAACTGACACACTATTAACACTGGGATGCCGAGGGAAAGAATGTTACGGTCCAGGGCCTGCAAATACTTTGACATGAACGGATTGACAAAATCACATCTGTATTCATGATAAAAACATTCTCATTGGACTGCACATTATACTTGAGTGATTTCTCCAGTAAACTGTTCAAAAGAGACTGGAATGCCACACAACACAGCCAATATGCTTCTGTGGAAGGTTCCTGCTTTTCTAATCTTCAGCCCCATTTTTCACACACCAATGGAAGTACCACCACAGCGTTGCAAACACGATGCAAACGTTTCCAGTTTCACACCCATCCAAACACTGCAGAAGGAAATGCACCCCTGGTACATGGATGCTACAGGAATACATCCGTGTTCTGGGGCTTTGCTACCACAGGCCATGCTGTGTTTGTTTGTTTGAATCTTGGAGAAGGAACCAACAAACACTGACCACTGCTAGCCCAGGGGATGCCTTCTGTAAGTGAACAATTATTCCTCAACAACATACTGAAGAGGGACACAAGAAAAACAGAGCTGTAAGAGAATGTATTTCTTGGTTCCAGATTTAATTAAAACCCTTTCCCGCCACATACACAGTATATTATGCAGGAAATCTCCGTAACACCAGACATTTCGGCCACGCCTTTGAAATTCCAGTCTTTTAGGATGGCAAAGTCTCTGCCTTGGCTAATTCTGGAGAGGTTATCTGTTCTTCTTCTTGTCCTTCTTTCCCTTGCCCCCTGCAGGTCTGGTGGATGATAGTGCTGTGGCGTGTCCTGTCGTTTTCAGGTGGTCGAACAGTTTGTTCCTGGTGGGAAACTCAAACTGGCACGTCACACAGCGCAGACTCACTTCCTGCAGGGAGAGACATGGATCAGAGACCCAGAGACCCCACACACTCGTTTTATGTAAATGGGCTTTATACACTTCAGCAACATCATAGCTTCCCCGAATGGTACTCACCTCTGCTGCATGGTCCAGGCTTCCCTGAGGCTTACTGCTTTTTTTCATTGCGCCCTTCTTTACTTTCGTCTTTCCAGAGCTGACGATACATAAATAAAACCAAATGCATAAAAAAAGCTCTTGAATAAAAAGCGTAAAGGGCAAAGCAATAACACAGTGCCCCTGCTTAACTATTTTGTCAGTGGGCCATAAACCACACGGCGCATAAACCGTGTACAGAGACCGGTCCTTAGACAAACAGCTGTCATGCAGGAAGTCACCTCTTCGCTTCTGTGGGTGGACTCTCTTCGTGCTTCACGTCCTCCGTGTCCTGGTCACATGGCTGGTCAGGGGGAGACTGGGGACAGGGGCTGTCCTCACTGCTGCCCGACTGCTCTATCAGGGGGTCCTTAGGGCTGCACTGTGCCTGCACAGGCTCTGGAATGGCACATTCTTCCACTGGCTCTTCTGGGGCACTCTACACGAAATTAGAGTGGAAAAATAATGGGGGAACTAAGCATACCAACATCCCACTCCACAAGATTGAAAGCTGTGGCACAGCTGGGTTCATTTATAATTCATAAAATTCAATATTCAACGTGATTGAGATGATCATTAAAAAGTACTTTTTCCATTATACCAGAGTTAAGTGTCCACTGTTCAGCTTTCTCCAAATACTTACATTTACTACTTTCTGTAGTCTTTTTTTCTTTTTCTGCTTTTTAGATAGCCTGTTTGTGAAAGAAAAAAAACTGTTGTAAGCCTGTGTACATGTAAACAAGATAAGGATTTTGGCCATTGTATTTTAATGGTCTCTTTACACACACACACAGGTCTGAATAGGGTAACTGGTATATTTAATGAAATGTACTTGTTATTCAATATTGCATCAAGTTTATGGGCTCCTATGGACTAGAGAGTTAATAGTCTACTAAATAAATTCTTCCTGTGTGAGGGAGGGTCATACAAAGGTGCTTAAATGGGGTACAATGATAAATTTGCAATGCTGAAATAGGGTGTTAAAAAGGACGCCATTTTATATCAGTGTTTCTATTTTTTTCTTCTCAGAACGCTGACTTCTCAAACCAAAGAGACTGAGATGGGGTGCTTGGAATTGTATATGGCATATGCATATCTGCAGGCTCAGTTCAAAGTACTGCACTTGTCCCTTGTGTTAAACAGTAAAATCAGATGTTGTGAAACTGCTAAAACTGATTTTTAAAGATTAGTTTCATCATTGATGCATAGTTACTGCATCTCACATATGTTGTGTCAAATGTGATTAACACATCATGCTTCATTAAAAAACAAAAAACAAAATAAACATGTTGGACAAGCTTAGTATGATAACATTTCATTATAGCCTACATTGTCCATTATAAACTCTCCGTATGTATCCAAATAATCCTGAACAGGCCACTTCAAATTCCTAGGACATTTCAGCATGCAGAACATGCACAAAGAGTTTTCTAGAAGACATGCATACTTTTGCCGCGGAGCCTCCCCCTGTTCAATATCATCTTTCTCCTCCTCCTCCACCTCCTCCTCCTCCTCTTTTTCAATTGCGTCTCCAGAGCTGAGATTCAAAGTCAGCTCCTCTTCTTCCAGCTGTTGCCGCAGCAGTGCCACCATCTCCCTGTGCTTTTTGGATTTCTCGTGATTTTTCATACTGTGAAAGGAGAGCGAAAACAGAGCATTGAGCTCTCCACTACCACACGCTGCATAATCCACAGAGCCAGGGCCGGGCACTGGAATTTAACATACGCTTTATCCGTTTTAAAGGACTTGTCACAGGCTGGACAGTAGATGTCATCGTAATATTCCACAAGTTCTTCTGTTGCATCTGTGAGAGAGCAGAGCAGAGATAAGCTTCAAACAGGCTTGCATTTCATGCCTTTTCTTCTAGCTTTTCTGAAAGAGCCACACAAACTGCAGTGTAACCGATTCAGAACATATTCTCCCATCCTGACACTAATGTGTGAAATGAATTAAATGTGTGTGTATGTGGGAGCATGTTTGGTTGCGTCCGTGCACTGGCCTCCTCCACTCTGGTCTCCTCCGTCCACCACGTCTGCCTCTTCTTCTTCACTTTCTGACGCATCACCGAACTCCTGCCCATACTGCGCCTCTATCTGCTGAAGCTCCTTCTCCAGCTCAGACATGGCCGCCCAGCTCTGCTCCTTGTAGTCTTCCGCCAGCCTGCAGGGGTGAAGCCTCCAGTCAGTGCTCATCGCTTAAATCAAGTAATGAAGTCTAGTAATACCCAGGGCAGAGCTAATTCTATTTGCCAAATTAATGTCTTTTATTATTGATCCAATAAGAGCGCCGCCGCTCCCTGTCTCCGGTTACAGCAAGTTAAAGATCAATGACAGAAACTTAATATTCATGATGTCTTGGATTACACGTCAGTGAACTACAAGACAATGTGCATGATCAGGGAATGGGAGACATTATTAATCTATAGGCAGCGCATTTTCTGGATAGCCTCCAGTATACTCATGGAAAATTCACACTATTATTTAGGGGACACATTTGTATCTGCAGCCTGTCCAGCAGTGTTAGGCTAGTTCCCCCATTAGAATCCTTCGTCAGATTTCATAAGCCAGCCAAGTGGCTCACCTGGCATACTAGTGTTTTGTTAGGAAGGCTTTTAAACTGCAGTATCTTTCTGTGGTCTGGGGATTTTATTTTACCCAGGTATTTTACAATACCTGATGAGAAGACTTCTCGGCTTCTTTAAAAACATCCATCTTAATCGTCAAAACAAAGAATTCAGTGTATATGTGTAGCTCATACTGCTAAAGACACAAAAAGTGGACTTCCTCTCCTGAAAAGGTCACATGATTTCACTCACTTGGCCTGGTGGAGTTTCTGCTTCCGCCTCAGCTCCTCCACCTTCTTGGCCTTCTCGGCGTTCTGCTCCTCCACCAGCTTCTTGTGGGCCTGGACCCTCTTGTCCCTCTTGCGCACGAAGGCCACCAGCTGGCGGACCAGCTCGCCGCGCTCCTTCCTGGCCTTCTCCCGCGTCCGCTTGTTCTCCTTCTCCATGGCCCGCTTCTCCCAGCGGTTGGAGGCCTGCCGCGTGTCGTACTCCTCCTTCCACGCAAAGTTCTTGCGGGTGCAGAAGCTCTGCCAGTAGCCGTAGAAGAGGTGCACCACCTGCAGACATGGAAGCATTGTGGGCCCCAGCTGAGCATCGTGTGATGTATACACAAGGACCAATGAAGAATCACCAGTAAAACTGAGGAGCTCTCTGCTTTGTTCTGACAAACAGATAATGCATTGTGATGCTCCTTTCCACACCATTTCCTGACGTGATATTTTACCGTGTCATAGTCACTTTGAGAGTCTCCAAAAGTGGGGAACTGGCCTTCTTCTTCATCCTCCTCCTTGCTGTGCTCCATCTCTTCCTTCACTATGGATTCAAACAGGTTCCTATATACTGTGTAAAATCCCTGCCAGGACAACACAGAAATGAAAAAGGATTACCATCAGCACATCATTTCAAAACTTTATTTAGGTTCAGGTACCTGGGACCTGGGAATTCTTTGCTAATGTGTCGTTTTAATACTTTTTTGCATTCACAAAAGGCCAAGAAATATTTTTCAATGATTCTTGCAAACGATGGTAAAGCCTACTTTACGTTGCTTTCTTTTATTTTGTCTGGAAGAGTAAGGTTACTCATCTAACCAGCTCGAACCTAGCTAGCGGTAAGGAATGATTTACATATGACGTGTATTACGGATATGAATGTTAATGAGCGCAAGATACACGGCACACCCTGTCCTTGTCTACTGAACAGGTCACAATAATCTAATAGTGTTTATTACAATTTAATGGTTATAATTTGGTTAAAAACTTGACAGAAATATCAAGACGACAAATTATTTCTGGGAAATATAACCACAATTTGAATCCAGTTTCCTGGATCTTTAATATTATATATTTATATTATATGTATATGTATTTTATCATGCACATATAGGCAACATTTCGATCAAAGTACTGTGGGTTAATTATAAAAAAATGTTTATGGACCAAAAAGACCTTTGTATGAACCTATATTTGAAGAAGTCTTCTAATCCAGCAACCTACAGATAAGTTAACTGCTGACCTTTGATCACACAAACGGTACACTATCATTTCAAACAAACTGCACAGATGTATTCTGCCCTCTAGTGGTGATCTAACTACCTGCAATGCAAGCGAGAAGCCTATGCTAAGTAACAAATCTCCTGCCATTCTGGTCTAAGATTGCTGTTCAAGAGTTTGCAAATCTCAACCCTATTGCTTCATTGCAAGAACTATCTCTAGCATGCAAAAGACATGGATCATAACATAACATTTTTGACAAAGCTAACAAAATCAAATCAAGTTAAACAAATGTAAATCATAAGTTGAACAAATGTAAATTTCAACAACTGGCAACATGCATGTGGTTAGTCCAGTATAAATATTTTTTAACTGCATGGTAAGTCATCTTCCTGTAAAATTTGCTGTTGCATCTTGAATATTGCCATTATCAGACAAGATCATATTTGACTAAATACACAACTACATATGAAGCTGTTGTTCTGTCAGTGCACAGTTGGTACTTAAAAAAAAATAAAATAAAAACTTGTTTCATTATTTCATCATGTTAATAGCCAGACAGGCTAATAGTTAGTAGTAATTGTAAATAGCAGATATTGCCTTCTAAAGCTGTACAACTTTTTTTCTTGTTTTTAAGATGTTCTGGCCTGTCTCAAATTGTTGCCCGTTGGGTGAACCTGCATGAGTGGTTAACCTGTGGGGTCTATACAATTTATCGCAACCCTCTCCCCTCTCCCTTTACACTGTACTAGGAAACTTATTTGAATTATTTCATGACACACTGGGATATTTGGTTATATGCCATGGTACAAACCGCTGCCCAGAGAAAGAGTTAAAATCAAAAGGGTAACCACCTCAACACTTACGAGTGACTAGCTTCCCACAAAAAGCCTGATTTATGCACAATAAGCATACTAAATAAAACAGCATCAGAAATAAGAGGCAGAATGGGGCCCTTGTGTCTCACTCACCTTCTCATCATCTCCAAACCCGGAGTAACATGTGACAGTGAAGTACTGCAGCACGTCGATGCTGTCATCCTCATACTCCCCACTGACTCCACCCTTCAGCAGGGCCTCTCGGTGATTGTCATACCTGGAGGGATAACAGCTCAGCAGCATTAACACTGATGTTCCACAGATATGGAGCAGTATGACATACTGACCAGCCAGAGTGCGCGAGGGCTCATTAGCCCTTAAAACAGTCTCATTCACTCTGATTGGTATTCTTTGTTCTTTTTTTTTTACCTTTCAGCTTAATTGTTCTACCCTACTTCTGTGGCACCAATGGCGATGGAAGTACTGATTTCAGAATGTGTGACAATTACCAGGCTCTTTCCTGTGGGTCACTCAGGACGTCATATGCTGCCTGGATCAACTTAAACTGCTCTGCTGCTTCTTCAGCATTCTCCAAGTTCTTATCTGAAAAGGAAAGAATGGGTCTCACAAACATGCAGAGTCTCTTAAGGTATCACTGGTGCTCTTGAGTTTAATTACTCCAGAACATTCCAGAATAGGACAAATGTTCAGTGCCAGGAAAGTCTGAAAATGTGTCCGTGTAGCATGCTATTCCGATCATAAATACATGGGCATTGTAGGCCTACATAAGCGCAAGCCACAAGGGATGATATTTTTGTTGTTTAACCCTAAATTTCTAACCCTTTCTAAAATCCATGTTGTTGGCAATGGTAGTGCCCAAGAAAAGAGAGTGTCTGATAGATGAGGAGAGTCGTCCCAGTGCTGCAAAACCTCACTCAAGTTGATGACCTGCATTCAGCCATTGTTTTATAAAAACCAGCCTGGGTAAGGGCACAAAATCAGTACTGTAATTGTCGTGACAAACCTGAACTCTGGGATATCAAATTCTAATTTAAATGGTCAAAATGCAGCGATATATTTAACTAAGTAGCTACGGACCACTGCAAATAGCATAGCAGCCACTTTGATGTAGCTGATTAGGCCTTAAATTTTCTCAGGTCTCAACTCTGTCTTGTTGTAGGGATCTGCTGCGTATGTAGGCAACACATGCAGCCTGTTAGGACAGATACAGCTGGCAGGAGTTTTACTGAGGTCCCTAGCCAGGCATACAGAAAGGACTAGTTGGACCTCCATGTGCAGCAGTGTGCAACAAATTTAACAGCTACTAATGCACTCTTCTCTTGTTTTACTAGTCTCTTATTTTGGTGATAACTTATTTTAATCAGTGAAATTCCAATGATTCAAGAGACTAGGTTAAGAAGTCCGTGATTAAATCACATTTAAATAATTTATACGTCAAAAACAATCTCTTTTCAGAACTGTTTATGGATATGGAAATTATGCCATCTCCATTCTTCAATCCTTCCTATCGTCTGCACATCTACATAGCTCAATAGAGCACTACTGTCACTGTCCTGGCCTTCACACGAACCCAGTCGACAGGTATTTTTGACTGACCAAACAGAATTTTTTTTTAAAAAACCAGCAAGCAATTGAATTCAGGCTAACGTTACGTGTTAGTCCAGACGCACTGATCAAGTATGCGTTTTCGCTTACTACTACAACTAGCTAATTCACTTTAGGTAATTTAACGTCACCCAAGCCTTAGGTAAAATAGACCTGGGTAATATTTTGTAGTTAGCTATCGTTGTTCTTATTTAGTAATTGTACTAATTCTTGACACAAAGATGTGACCTGTAAGCAATAATGCAAACGAAATTAAATACCTGGGTGCCATTTCAACGCTAATTTGCGATAGGCCTTTTTCAGATCGTCGTCCGTAGCATCCCTTTTGACGCCCAAGATCTCGTAATGACACTTCATGGCCATGTTAACGACGATTATGCAGCTTGATAAATATTATCTGCCAATCGACAGATCTTATACAGGAAAAGAAAGACCTCGTGCAGAAGCCGCTGTTGTTTCTGTCCACTCGGCATTCAGCAAGCTAATTGTAACGTTAGCAAACTATGTGTAAAGCATGCATTGAAGTCCCAACTCTCGCTCTTCAGTTACATTATATAACACAATAACTATATATTTTCAGCCACTACCGTGTAGTTATAGATCGTATGGCTGAAAGATTAAAATTAAATAAACTCACGCTACGACTGGTTAGTTTTCCCAGGTCACCTATTTTAGCAATATGCTAGCCCCAAAACCATTCAGCTTGTGCGTGTAGCAACTCCACTGCCGGTATGCGCCTTAATATGACGTCACTTGAAAACAGACTGTCATATTCCCTCGGAAAATTAGGCGGTGCGCTCCACGAAAGCTATTTTCCAGACCTTTAATCAGAGAAGGTCCATTGAAAACGTGTCTATTTTTCAAGAATTCCCTGGGAGTGAGGTCTGAGTGAACAGTCGCAAGTGGGGAGCCAGAGAGGTAGGGAACAAGGTAAAGCCCCTGTATCAATTGGTTGAGTACCCAATGGCAGAGATCTTTCTTGTGGGGACCCGACTTCATCTCGCCAGATACATGTCAACATCTCTAGATGCCCACCAGGGGCTCAAACCTCAGTTGCCAGTCAAACACCTCCTGGGGGATGGTGGAGGGGTAATTAAGGACAAAAGATGTAGTAACCAAATTACAGGGTGAGAGGGTAGCAGAGGAACAATGCCCTGGAGCAAGGTAATTAATCTTAAAATATCGAAGTGTATGGATTGGCGAGCTATTCACACTCCACAAAGGGAATATAAGATCCACTCTGACCCTTACTGCTCAAGTGTGCCTCTAACTTAAACGGCAGTTTCATAGAAACCACAAATGTAACCTTATATACAGCTACACAAAGGCAGAAAAATGTCACTGCAGTGGACCATGTCAGGAAAGCATTCATCAAATTCAACTAATCTTCATAATCTTACTGAAAAAAAAAAACTACCATCATTGAATGCAGTATACATAATGCTTTAAATATTAACATTAAAGCTAATTTACTCAATCTAAAATGCATTACAAAAAGAATGGTAAATAAAAAAGCATTAGGCAAAGTACTGTTCAATGCAAAGGCCTTTAACAGTCAACAACAGTAATACAAATACAATTTTCAACAAGACAGCAATTAATTACACTCCATTTCTGGCATCATGACAGGAAGAACTCAAATAAAAAAGAACAACAGAAAAGGTTAAACACTCTTAGTCCTGGCTCACACTTGCGACAGTTGGCTACTCTGATGGATTAGCAGTTCTGTTTCCAGCTTCCAATACTAAAAAAATACACACTTTTATGGTGCCCTGTGGCTTACAATTTCATGACCTTCCGCATCCTTTGTCGTTTGAACTCCTTGTCTTTCTTCTTCTTCTTCATCTTCATGAGGGGTGGGGCCTCATGTTCTACTTCAACTGGTTTTTCCTCAGAAGGTGTTGCAAATACATCATCTGTGACATCTTGGGACACCACCTCTTTCTCTTCCAACTTTTTCATTTTCTGCAGCTCTTTCACCATCTGTTTCTCCCGCAGTTTGGCAGCTGTGGCCAGCCGAATCATCCTCCGGTGCTACACAAGGAAGGAATATCACTCATTTGTAGCCACTACTATTTACTTACAAGACACCGGCTGTACTTTGCATGGTATCCATTTGAACAATTACTTCAAAAATACATTCATTGCTTAATGTGACAAGATAAATAGTCATACCCTTGACTGACGTGTACTACTTCACACCACTTAGCCAAAGTAATGAATTATGGTGTCAGAAAGATTGTAAACTTCAATAAAATACATGTTGGCCCAGAATGAGGATGGTGTCAGGCCAATAGGTTGAAATTCATTTATCGAAAAGCTGAAAATGAAGATGTGCCATCTCTGCATTAGGTGTATTACATTGGTGGTTTTTAAATACACTACAATAACTGCACAGCATATTTACCATATTTGGAGATTGGAAATGTGGGTTCTCATAGAGGGTCGGGCCACCAAAGCTACCCTGGAATATTTTGATGAGGTTGAGCACAAAGCGTGGCCCAATCTCAACCAGGGATGCATCTTCTTCAATTATCTAAGGACAATCAATGAAAATAATTTCAGTTGGGTTATATTCTGCTGTCCTGTAGGCATACAATGTAGACACATTTTAGTAGGTGTATACTTAGTCACATGGACCTCGTAAGGAAAAGCACCCTTACAATATAACATTTAAAGAACTTCTAGTGACCAGTATTGTAGCCTGTAAACCATTTAAAGTATACCATTTTAATAGAAGTTCAATATACACTACATTTCCAAAAGAACCTGACCTGACCTGAGCTTGTTTGCGGCTGAGCTGTTGTTGCTCCAATATGTTTCCAGTTAACAACAGCACTTACAGCTGACTGGAGCAGCTAGCAGGGCAGACATTTGATGAACTCACTTGTTGGAAAGGTGGCATCCTATGAGTGCCATGTTGAAAGTCAGTGACGACCCATTCTAGTGCCAATGTTTGTAAATGGAGATTGCAATGCTGTATGCTTGATTTTATACACCTGCTAGCAATGGCTAAAACCACCAATTAGAAGAGGTGTCCGCATGCTTCTGGAAATGCAGTGCATGTCCCCAGAGGCATTCCAGTGTAACGATAGGTTGTTGTTAGACCAAACAATGCATTTGATTCAATCCAAAAAAATATCTACAGTAAAAATAAATGTAACTAAAAATTGTTTTAATTACAGAATTTTAACAATGGGGGAGGGAGGAGTTAATTTCATGCGCAACCAGGGCTGTCACATGACCTGGTCAGATTTTAATAGCAAATCTCAACTGGGGTTTTACAGATCAAAAAATCTTTTTTTTATGACTGGGAGTTTGCATGGCCCAATACAAGTCTTTCATAATTAATAATTTGACATATTCCACTAGATGAAAACGAATAACCAGAACTTACTTGGTAGTTCCTGAACCATATCCTGTTGTCTGCTATCGTGAATGAGAAAACGTGGTCCACAAAGGGCTGACTCCTAGGGTGATACTGAGGAGTAGAGAATATCTGCAAAGAGAATAATTGCATTAATTCAATTTTTTAATTTTGTACTGCAAAGTCTATAGAATTACCAGTTAGTACTAATAATAATTTATAGTCATTAAAGAAGCTTTCTTAATAAAAGCCACAGATCACTCTGAATATCCCCAAGTCTACACTAAAAACATCTCAAAACACATATGAATTACACATATATGATGATTCATTTGAATATTGTAAAGAAAGGAAAAAAGCACAATTCACCAAAGATTAGAGTAAATACAACAATTTGTAGTTTTACTAACCTGGATGAACAACTCCTTCAGCAAAGCGTAGTGCGGTTCCTTGTCAAATTTCTGCAAAAATGGAAGCATTCGCATCAAACAAGTTTTACTTGTAGAACATTTTCCAAAGAAATAACCCCACTCACTAGTAATTTTAACTGTGAAACTAGTAATTCCCTGGTGAATTACAGGGAAGCTGGCAAATGTAAAACACGTATAAAAAACTTTTTGCTAGCATTGCTGCACAGAACTTACTGGGTCAAAAGAAAGCAGCGGTCTGGATCCTTTCAGACAGTTTCCAGTCATTTTGAGTTCTGCCAGTGTATGAACTGGAAAAAAAGATACATTATTCAAATAAAAAAAGACCAAAATAAACAAGTAAGTTAAGATGCATCGTCTAAACAGGTTTCATTTAAAAATGTTAAATTTTCGGTCAATCAAGGCATTCAGAAATGTACAAGTGTATTCCTAAATTATAAAATGATTAACTTACTGTTCTGAACCAAGAACTTGGCTGATGGTCCATGGGGAACATTGGAAATCCTAAAGAAATGGATTATCAACAAATCATTTAAACAGTAAAAACATTTTCACAGGCCCTATGTAACATTGTGTCGGTGTGAAGACTCTTAGAGGTTCAACAATTTACATATATTTAAACCAGGAGTGATTTCAGTAGGAGTAATCTAAGAGGCCAATTACAGACCTGCAAAAATTTCAGACAACAAACATAGTAGTTTAATTACTGTCTTATTTATATATTATCTTGTTTATAATTATATTTTGTTCAAAATATTGATATAAATATTGTTTTATATTGATATATTATGCATCATTTTTATAATGACACCTTGTTTATTATCTTGTTCATAATTTATAAGAGTAAGACGAAGAATAAAGACAACTCAAAAATTGTTATAATTAGATGAGTACTGTGGTCCTACAGATATAGATATTGTGCTAATGATAGTAATGCTTTCTAGATGGATGATTCCTCTGCACATGGACTTTCACTATTTGAAACTAGAAAGTATCCATAATTTATCAAGCTTAAGACTTCTGGAGACTTGTCTCACTAATGTGCCATGTAAAAAATAGAAATAATATGCTCATTTCATTAATTTAGAAAAACATAGATAACCTGTGTTTCACATATTGCTTCACATCCTCCAATGTCCATGAGACACTGCACACTCACCACATGTAGAGGTCCTGCTTCTTTTTGGCTTCAAAAAATATACACTTGTTGCAGTTTTTGATTTCACACACCTGTAAGACGAGGCACATGGTTACAACTAGCTACAAAAAAGAAAACAAACAAACAAACAGAAAAGGTATTGGCTTACTTCTTACCTCGTTTACAACAAAAAGCTTATCCTTTCGATCCATTTTAGTATCTGTTAAAAGAGGCAAATGTTAGCGTTAAGTATCTAAACAAGAAAAAGGAACAGTGATGTTTCAATTTTGGTTATAGATAATTAGCCATACCTGCTTTCGTGTGAGGCATCATGGTTCTAAGGTCCTGCATCAGGTGCCTAGTTCTGAAGTTGATGCCTCTAGAAGAGAACACCAGAACCCGTTCTTTGTTCGTCCACTTCCCCTGATTAACGATCAAAAATAGTCTGTTAATAAACGCTGGCCTGGTCTGACCGACACGAGTACGCCATCATTCGTGCAATCGTTAGCGGAAAATCTACGTTGCTACTTTACAATTATCATTTATGTCCCCCATTGCACTAGCTGGGAAATTAGCCCGGAGGATAGTTATAGGTTGTGGTGACTGATTTGGCAGTTAGATTATCATTATTAGACTGGCTTACAAGGTAAACTACCATGTCAATTTAACTAATCATCCATGGAGAGACACAGCTGAAGGAGAACAAGCAGCTAAGTAGTTTTACAAACAATCTTTGTATGTCACGTTACCATTGAAACTGGTGCTGGGACATTGTACTCATTCTTCGGATCCTCGACTGGTGTGTCCTTCTGTTTTTGAGATCCATTTTCGACAATTTTTACTTTTTTTGCTGTTTTGGGACCTTTTCCATTTCCCCCACGTTTTCTCTTGAGCGCGGACATTTTGGAGAGTGCGGTGTCGATGCGTTCTTCTTCTGTTTCTTCAGTTGTCTTCTACAACTAATCTTAAATCGTGCATTCCGCCACCTACTGTACTGGAATATATAGTGTCATTTCATGGCATGAAACTAAATGCTCTCAACCCCTGTACCCCTTGTGGATTATAAAGGCTCGCTTTTATTCAAGGAAATAATAGCGAGCCTTTATAATCCACAACCTTTTTCTCCCCATCCCCGTAGCTAGCAAGCAGCTAGCTTGATAGCCAGATATAAGTTTCGATGAACTATAGTATTTAGGTACCTAGACAGAAAGCAATACAATTGCCAAGCTAGCTATACATAAATTAGACCTTCAAGCCAAATTTTCTATAAGATTCACACAAATCTTCAGTAGCTATCTTTTTCCTTAATTGGACCAGTGTCAAAATACAAGAACATCACATTTTCTGTGAAGGTTTCTTTTAACAACCATTTCCCCCATTATTTTTACTTGTTTTAAAATTTTTAAACATGGATGCTTGACTATTGGCTAAATACAAGTCATAACATATGCAAATATTTTAGTTCAGGATTTACTTTCTTGTAACCAAACAAACAATATTTGAAAACATAATATTGTTTATTAAAACCCAGCAATCTATTCTTCTGTTCAGTATTTACAAAATAATTTAAGGATAATTCTACAAGGTTATTATAAATGCAGAAAATAATTCAAAATAGACTCCAAATTACTTATACACACTTCCACAAACATATACAGACATAGAAGACCAACAACAAAACTCTCCTGAAACTGTGCAGAAAGTAATTACATGTACATTATTACATTATAATAAATGGTTACACATACATCAATTATTTATGCAAAGTTTACATTTCAGTAGCTGGAATAAGCTTCAAAATGAAAGGAAAAGTCTTTGTGGCGTCTTAAAAGGTAAGCTTGTTTTCTTTGGAAGCAAACTATTCCTCTTCAACCTCTTCGTCTGGGCAGCAATAGTACTCCACAAAACAGATCTGTCCATCGTCGTTTCTCACCAAATACTGCAGGGACAGGAATCCGCGAGTGTCTGTCCGGACTGACACTTTACAGGACAGAGCCAATGCTTTAGTAGAGGGCTTCAGCAGGGACATCTTATACCTGCAAATATGACAAAGGAAGTCAGAAAAAAAAACACACACACACACACACACACACACACACACACACACACCAATATGAAAATTTAACTATCGCACTGTTCAGGGTTAAATCTAAACCGAACTATTTAAGTTTAAATTGAAAATATGATACTGCTTATCATATCAAACTCCACACGGACATTTTGTTGACTGGGGTAACCTTCCCAGTTGGAACAGAAGTGGCATGCGATGGTTGTTTTGGAGACACTGTGGCCGAACCTTATAGATCTCCCAACTATGGCACCTGAATTTTTCCATCTACCTCACTGTGCATGGGAGTAAGATGAATGTGTGCCCTCTACCAGGCAGGTTAACCACTGTTCTGGTGGTTTTAAAGTTTTTAATTATTGAGCCAATAGTACAAAGGGGTATCTTTAGTTTTTTAGTGACATCTCCTGACTTATGATGGTTAGCAATACTTTGTCTCATTTCTTCCGAGCCTTCTTTGGCTTTCTCTCTGGTAAGGAATGACCTGTGGATTTTACATGTCTTTTACCTCATTTTTATAGCCCAGGGAAACAGGAAACCACAGTTCTTGAATACCAAGACAAATTTAGAAAGCAGCACGTTGATGCAGTTACTTTTCTTTAAATTTTATTTCCCTCTAAGGGGATAAGTGGACCCAAACTATGCCAGGAAAATGTCCCCCAAGGCATAACCGAGCCACCGGACCCCCACGCTGTAGAGGTCAAACATTCACACCTGAACCGCTCTCTTGGTGTACGCCACAGATGCACTGGCCCACTTGTTGAAATTATGGTGATGGATGACTCATTTGGCCATTTTATTTTTATCCATATTTCTGCAGACCAGAGCCAATGGTTTTTGCATCACTGAACTCTCAAATGTGCATTTGTCTTTGTAATGAGCGTTTATACACTGCGACCTTACTATAATATCCCCCCTTTGTAGTTGTCGATGGACTGTTTTTGCTGAAACAATCTGATCAAGTCCTACATTGACATTGTCAGTCACCTGAGGAAGAGTTGCTCTTCTGTTTTTCCTTACATATCGCACTAATGCACAAGCATTACGGTCGTCAAATGTGCACTTTCAACCACCATTTACTGATGTCTTTCCCATAGATCTAAATGCAGATTTCACTTTAGTCACTGTTCATATTGAAACACTATCCAGTTGAGCAGTCTTTGTGACTGAAGAGGTGCTCTTATTTGTCTCTTCTGCTTACATATCACATTAATGCATAAGCACCACGATCATCGAATACTCATTTATTCAGGTTTTTTTTACTTTAATTTGTTACCTGTCTGTATGTATGTATGTATTTCTTTTGAAATCATACATATTTGTTGATCACTAAATATAACTAATTTCCCAGTTAATTTATACAGCATTTTTTATGCTTGAATTTATCAATGGTATGAACTAACAGACCACTGTACATCTAAATAGCATGTGCATAATCTGACTTCAGCTGTTTACAGACCTGTTTGTCTGAGTCTTTGTGCACTGAAAGAGCTCCATCATATCAGAGTCCTTGGGATAGTCATAGTGGGCGTTCCCAGAATTCCCAAACGTAGACAGCCTACATGATCAGTACAAAAACATATTAATCCTTCATTTGTGCCGAGTGACAACATTTTGTGTAAACAAAGACCAACACAATACAATCATATATCTATTAATTGCATGGAAAAAGAACAAGGTCAAAAATAAATTCCAAATCTATTCCTATAGCATAATGCATGCTTCCTCATATATACTCAATTTAAATGTAACATGTTGGAGGTCATCAGTTAGAGCATGTTTTCTCTCTGAATCATTTATAGCACACAAAATTAGGCTGTCATTTACTAGATTTATGCCTGAACTCAAATGAAACATGTATAGATTCAAATTGGTCAAAAGGGGTGATGCAAACTACAGGTTAGTGCAAGTAGTAAAGGAAAAACACACCTGAAGTAGGGTTGACTGGGTGACATTGTAATCTGCAGGATCTCGCTTGTCATGTCCAGCTCAGAGAAGGCCTCTCTCAAGCTATCAGACTGCAGGATCACCTTGTTGGTGACATTGGTGCTGCAGAACTCAAAGTCAATGGGATCCTCTGGCTCTTCCGTGTTGATCTTGCACACGGTGACCACTCCTCCCTCTTCAAGAAATAGGGTCAGAGGGTACCCGTAGCCATTGTAGCACATTCGAAGGGCAGTTGTTACTCCTTTTCAGCAGAAACAAAGACATATTTCCACTGTGACACCTTGCAACTACCAAACATGTAGCTGCAGAAGTGTCATCTGTGAGGTCTGAAAAATAGCCAGTTTAGTAACAAAGCATGATACTTTCCTTTGAAAGGAATTTGCATGTCGTCAATTTTATACATGAAACTGCATGTAGTTTTGTTTGGACTGATCCGAACAAAGTCGAGATCAGCCAAATAAATAGTACACAATTCCACTTAAAAGCCTGTGACTGTTTCAGTACTTACATCAAACATGGTTAGATTGAACAAAACTGCAACCTTGAAGAGTAAGAAAATAAGAACATATTTGTTTAAAAGATGACAACCTGGTGTAGTGCTTCCCCCAAAGATGGTAAGACAGTCCAGAAGAACTGTCAGATTGACCTGGAAGCTTACTGAATCTTCCTGAATGGTGAATTCTTGAAATATTTCAGCCTGGAGAAACAAATATCTGCCATTAGAAAAACAGAAGTAGACTTGGTCAAATAATTTTTAATAATAAGGTTGTTGCACAATTTCGCTGGAACGATACTGTATTTGTACACTATTTTCAAACATACAATAGCGCGTCTACACTGACCTGAATGAAGGCATTTGCTTGGAGACATTTGGAGTCCTCCACAGTGACTTTCAACCCGTTGGGTGTAGCGTTGAACAGGGCATGGTCTTTAAAAGTGATGGCTTTAAGGATGTTGGAGAGGTTCCTGACATTGTCCAGACTAGCTACAAGAACGTACCGCTCATCTCCCGCTTCAGATTGAGTTGACAAGGGCATGTTTCCTGATAGGCAAGCAACATAAAAACAAACGTCACTATATCCAGCTGTTGGGCTATCCAGTTAGCTTAGTAACGCGTCAAACTTTATAGACAGCGAACAAGCAAACATTTGTCGTTTGTCTTCCCAAAGCCAACATTCACAAGTCCCAAAACAAAATTACTTCATGTATACAAATAGTTTGGTGATGTTAGAAAATTGCATTTGCCTACTTGGTTGTTATCATCTTATTCTACAGTAACTATCATACCTTAATTTTCTCGCAAACCAGCCGAGCACTGCTGCTGCTGACAGTGATTTGTACGCAAAACTAGTACAGTTAGTTAGAAAGCAAGCTATCTTATTTACGGACTAGTTTGCCAACTAGTATCGTTAATTAATATGATGTGACGTTCGCTAGCTACCTATCCATAAAGTAACACGTTAACCTTACTGTTTTTGACTGACGTTAGCTAACCATCAAGAAATATCAGGCGCTAGACAACCTTTTCAACAAAAAACAGTTACAAATGGGTAAATATATGTTCCTAGTCACTTTAGATATACCCACAAAGTTTACGAACCAAATGTATGGACCATGAACTATTTTTTGTTCCTTCCTAGGTAGAAAATAGAATGTTAACGCTAAACCTTTTCGAAGGAACGCGCCACGCGAACTTTGACCAACAGGAATAACAATCTTATGAAGCAGAAACGCTTCCGGTTGAGTTTTTGATTTCCTTGGCAGTGACAAAAACACGCGCACGCAGTGTGAATGTTACCAGAGGCCGTTCTGTAGTCAACTAGATCATTAATTAAAGAAATAAAGGGTTGCCAAGTCTTACAGATCTGCCGTGATAAGCTATACCTTCTCTGCTTTATGTCATAAAGATGTGCCCTGCACAATTATTTGTACTATACTATACTATATAGCGACTAAGTCCATTCTACACAACATCACAAACAGGTAGGCTACTGATGGGAAGAGTCGGGTTACTAATATTAACCTAGCTACTTCTTTGACAGAGAGAACCAGTCGCCAAACATGCAAGTCTTACTAAATGCAAAAGACAAAGTATTACCATCTATCCGATGAGTTCTAACCGATATTCAAAACGGATTTGTTGGGTCATTTTGCAGATTCACCTATATATATATACAGTACGCGTTAACCTGCATATTACGCTGTTAGCAGGGCTCAGTAAAACGTGATTTGAAAGAGACAAGGTACAGCACATAGCCCCCCAACTCTCTAAATCATACCATTCCCAGAACAAAAACTGGTTTGTGTATATTGAAGTTTTGAAGTGTGATTGTGTCTGTGATTAAAAAAATAATTTAAATCTGTGCAATTTCTAATGGACCAGCAGATGGCACTTTGCGCATCATTGGCCCCATTAACAAATCCTGTTAGGCGAATTGCACTGCTGCAGAGAGTGATATATATAAAAAGGCGATACATTTGTTATTTGGGTGTGAATGGAAGGTGTCGTTTATAATTGTTTGAACAATTGTCTAAAATATAATTTAATTATTATTTCAACCCTGGTTTAAAATGGATGGCTTTTATTCATTACAGATATTTTTTATTTTTCTGCTCTCAATGATTTCCTTTAGTACCTATAGAAATTTTTTCTATAAATATTAGAAAGCAAATCTTTACTAATAATGGACCGTATGGAGCAAAAATGTATCTAGGTCTACGGCTATGACCACATCCTGCTACACTTTCTTCCAGCAAAACCCTGGAGTTTATTCAAATGGTTCTTTCAAATAACCAGACAGAAAACAATGACAAAACTGTGGCAGTTAAGGGATTAGCTTTTGGGTGACCAGATGGTGATTAAGCCAGTGCTGATTTTACCCTGGTATAGTCCTATGGGGTGGTGTACAGCTGGAAATAGTGATGCCCAGGCAGGGAGGGATTTGGCCAGGGTATACCCCTCTTATCACACAACTGGGGCTCTAGCTGGACTCTACCAGCAATCTACTTATATCAGTCCAGATGCACCAGTTGTGCTGTCTTCTGATTTAGTAACTGAAGCAGCTATCATGGAACACTGTTGCGTGAAAAGAAGGGTTAGGCTGGCTGTACACAATTTGTAGGTTGCATAGACTATTTACCTAAGGTGGTGTTTTACTGGGAATTTAGGAACACTGTACAAACTGTGGATTATTTTTTTATTAAGATGGGCCAGGCAATCTCAGTGGTGCTGACAATCTCAATGGAGCTGTCTCCTAGAAAATGGCTTACAGAAAAGTTGTAAAGGCAAAATTTATATTTTTCTACAGTTTTAAACCAGTAGTATTAGTTGTATGCTATTATAATGCAATTATATCATTCAGCATCAATCACTACCACTAAATGCCACTTTTGGTCAGTCACAAAGCCAAAAAGAATTGCAAACATACAATGACATGGAATAATTAACACCCAAGCTCTGCAGTTGTCCTTTACATGCACATTTTTAATTTCTGATTTTTAATTTCAGTTACAGCATAAGTTACACTGAGAAGAAATGTGTTCCATGAATTAGTCCTTGAATGATAGTCTGCATTATGGGGTAGATTGATTGGTGACAGAAGCATTCAGTCTTTCCCTCTGGACAGGGTTTTACACCAAGGTAAAACAGACAGTTTAATTTCAAATACAATGTGCTAGAATACAGAGCCAAAACAATAAAAACTGTCACTGCTAAATATGGACTGCACCTGCACTATATATATATATATACACACACACACACACACACAGGTGACAAATTTAAGTAAAAACCTGAATAAACGAGTGGAGAAGAATAAAGAATGCAGACGGTTCCATACAGGTGTACTGCATGATAAAATTAAGCAATTAACATCCTGTCATGCTCTGTGGCATGTATAAAAATGCTGAGCAGGCCCAGTTGACCTTGATTTCAGATCAAGATGGCAAGAGGAAAAGATCTAAGTGATTTTGAAAGAGGTTTCATTTTATTTTATTCATTTTCATTTTGGTGGGGCATGGAAGGCAGGGGCTTCAGTCACAAAGACTGCTCAACTGGCTAGTGTTTCTATAGGAACAGTGACTAAAGTTACATCTGCATTTAAAGCTATGGTAAAGACAACTGTAAATGGGGTCAGAATTTGTGGTCGTTTGTATGATATGTAAAGAAAAACAAATAGCAACTCTTCCTCAGGTGACTGACAATGTCAATGCAGAATGTGATCAGACTGTTCAGCAAGGACAGGCTTTTGATAACTACATAGAGAGGGATATTATAGTAGGGTTACAGTACATAAACCCCTCACTACAAAGATGAAGGTACATTTGAGAGTTCAGTGGTGCAGAAACAATAGGCTCTGGTCTACAGAGATGTGGGGAAAAGTTATATGGTCAGATGAGTCATACTTCACCACATTCTCGACAAGTGGGTGAGTGCTTGTGTGGCATACACCAAGAGAACGGTTCAGGCCTGAATACTTAACCCTTGCAGTGAGGGGGTCCGGTGGCTCTGTTATGCTGCGGGGGGCATTGTCCTGGCATGGTTTGGGTCAGCTTATCCCCTTAGAGGGAAGGTTCACTGCAAATCAATACAAAGTTATTCTGAGGGATTACGTCTATCCTATGATGAAACATTTCTATGCTGATGGGAGTGGTCTCTTCCAGGATGACAATGCCCCAATCCACAGGGCATGAGGGGTCACTGAAAGGTGAATCGCATCCTATGGCCTTCGCAGTCACCAGATCTCAACCCAACTGAACACCTGTGGGAGATTTTTGATCAACGTGTTAAACTGCACTCTCCTCCATCGTCAGAACACCAAATGAGGGAATATCTTTTGGAAGAATAGTAGAGTTCCAGAGATTTTTTCAACCTATGCCAAGACTATGTCTATGTCTGTGCATCGTGATGGCCCAAAGCCTTACTAAGATACTTTGTTGGTTTTTCTTTGAATTTTAAGAAATGTGAGCGGGATTCATAACTGTACTTAATGTGTAAAAGACCAATATGACACCGCATTTGACATCAGCATGTGATACTGAACTTGTGTTCCAAGGACTTAGATCTATCTGTATAAAGGGCGTCATAGCTCAGGAGGTAAGACAGATTGTCTGGCAGTCGGAGGGTTGCCGGTTCGAACCCCGCCCTGGGCGTGTCGAAGTGTCCTTGAGCAAGACACCTAACCCCTAACTGCTCTGACGAATGAGAGGCATCAATTATAAAGCGCTTCGGATAAAAGCGCTATATAAATGCAGTCCATTTACAAAGGAGGGACTGGATTATTGGACTGTGCATTCTCAGCCTTGAGAGAACAATCCAGTCCAGCCTGAAAAGATGTTTTCTGGGATGCATATTTCTACTGAGTTTTTTGTCGCTCAACTTTATATCTCATTTTATTAAGGCATTCAGACCATATGTAAGAAAAGAAGAACTACAGTATGAAACTATTACATGCTAAACTTTTTCCTCTAACACAGACTGCTCCATGAAATTTAATGTCTGTTGCCAGGTATGTTTGCTGCTAGAAGAGCATATACATGGTACACTGAGTTAAGTAAATCTTCTCTAAGGAGTAGGACAGGGTTAATAATGAACTCATTATTTAGATACCCACTACAAAGACGAAATCTACATCAACGAAGATCACTAGGACTCAAAGATGCCATTGTGTGCAGCCAGAGCTCTAAAGAGGTCTGTTCTGTTTTGCCCCTTTGTGACATGACAAGGGTTTATTTGTTTTCCTCCGTGGTGCTTTTTAAAAATTCACTCCCCCCAATATAAGAAACATTGCATAACCTTTGCCCGACAACAGTGAGCTTTTCAACTTTTCTTCTGAAGTCTCCAAGATGTATCAGTGTGCACAAGTGTAAGTGTGACTTGGTGTTGGTAATTCATATAAAAACACTCCTCAGAGATGGCTAGTAGTATATTAAATTCATAGTTTTATTATTAAAAAGCTTTAATGTCACACATGACAAAATATACCTGGGATGCACACAATGAAAGCCTAGGGTTGAATCAACAGGTATGGCACAGCCATCAAATAAAACTGATGGACAGCAAATGTATGAATATTTTGGAAGAAATGTAACAAAATTATGGTTTAACAAAAAAGTTCTACATAAAAATGTTTTCTGTACAAATCACAGAAATTACAATATTTTAATATGACCAGTACACAGTAAAATTTTCAGTGTAAATCCTACTCTAGGTTATAGGATGATAAAATATTCTCAATCGGTGTAATGTTTACTCTACCAGAGGTAATTCAGAGGTCATTCTGCTGTATAGTGCACAGACCAATGGAAAATGTTTTATAAATCATTACCCTAAAAAATAAAAAATAAGCATCCTGCAATGACTGTTTATATTGAGAAGAGACCTCCTTTAGTTTTGTTCAGGTACAATTTAGAAGGGATTTTTGAATAATCCTGATGCAAGTTGTTTTAAATATATTTGTGACTCAGGTCTAGAGTTTGTAATTGCCATTGCGACCAATCTAGGACACTGATTTTGTGTTGTCAATTTTTTATCATTACCTTGCTTGAATAAGCATTTTGCATTAAGCTGGGACTTCTTAAAAGAATGAAACAAGTTTTTTTTTTAAATGAAAAATGCTCTTGTTGGTATTTCAATGCATCTTTTAATCCTTTGAAACTACGACCAAGACTAGAATATGTTGAACAACCGAACATTGAACTGATTTATTCTGATGTTTTTAGGCACCAGGTATACCTTTGATGAGAATAATCTTTTTTTATCACCTGATCCCACGGTATAATAAAGATATTATAATTTTTGGCTTCAGGAGTAGTTTCTTGATTATAAGTCTGTCATGAACAGGTTTACCCTCAGCAGTATCTGTTCTTAGATTGTTATATGTTGTATACCTTGATTAACAATGATGCCAGACTGTCTTAATGAAGATTTCCTTCAGTCTTACCTTACCTGTATGTATAATGATAGATATTGAGCTGACATCCAGAGTCCCAGGTTTCCAACATTCCAATGGTAATGTAATGCTCTTGAAACCAATCTCTTGAATTAACTTAAAATTTTATTATAAATTATGAAAACACACACATATTATAATGGCATATGTTTATATAAATTACATTGATTAATGTCTCTTAAAAATAATAAATAAATAAATAAATAAATAAATAAATAGTTGTTTTTCCCCTGCTGAATCTATGGAGATGGTGTAGCAACGGGACCAGTAAATATGATTGCTTATTCCAAAATGAGAGAAAAGTAAAAATATGGTATAAAATTTGTTTTAAAAATGTATAAATAAAATACATTTGCACAATGCCTGTGGTTCTAGGGTACATATCATTTAATATCAAACACCTCTTGCAGTTTTGTAAACGAGCAATAACAATACCTTTGAGACCAGCGATGCTTGCAGAGGATATGATTTTGTATCAGTGTTTGTCATAATCTCATATAGGCTAAATTATTATACGAAGTAGTTTACAACGGTTTCCCTTTCTTTTTTCCCTTGTTAATCCTATTGACGGATGGGATTGGGAAGCAAGTAAGCTTTTGGAGGCGTGTAGCCTATTTCGTGACATGGTCGAATTGTTTGGTAGCCTATTCATTTTGCTATCGATGTTTGCAAATTCCAAAACTTACATTATTATTTCAAGTGGAATAAATCCTAAACGGGGCCGTATATATTTTTAAATAGGTTATTTTACAAACGACGTATTTACCTGAGATAAATTTAAAATAAAAAAAATAAAAAACCATTTAAAAGACCTACACCCAACATGTTAAAAGACGATATTCTTATTACGCTTGTATGGAACACCAAACGTAATCATTTAGCTTACTTAAAAAAAATAATAACAGACTGCAGGCCAGTTGAGTTTTAAAGACAAAATCTTCCCTTTTCAAAAATGTATTGTTTTTCAACACCCCGTTTAAGTCCTGAGGGATGCAGCTTGGTTTGTTTGCGTCCTGATCCCTCTACCACCCCCATCGGGCTACCCCTCCTCCCTATCAGGATTGATATCACTGGCGAAAAGAGATTTTTGAATTCGAGCAGTAGAACAGCCGCCATGCTGGGAGAGACCAGCTTGTCACACTAATGCCAGCTCCCTTGTGCTTTTAACTACCAGGAGGAACAGGACAAGGCTATCATTCACTCGGTGAGTTTGGGCAACAGTTCATTGATTTATTTCAAACCGTGTAATTTTTAGCATTCCGGCGTGCTAAGTTTTCTTGATCAAACTTTGTTAGGGCTGCAGGAGTTTTAACGTAGCTGAGGTAGGCAACTAGTTTGCAAGTTTGCTAGGAACCTCTCGAGTTTTTGCGTGCGGTCCATGCGCCGTCCTGTGTAGCGACGAATAGCTATGCACTTGTTGAGTGTAATATTCAACAGGTTTGCTTTTCTGCAGAGGTCAACACCTGCTTTTAAAAATAAATTGTGTGCGTTACATATTCATACTGTTCCTAGTGATCATTTTATTATAACGTTATTGCAAAAGTCAGTTGCATTTGTTGTTTGAAAAAGTAACCGGCAACCGCGGTTAGATAAACTTTTGCGAGCTAGCTGTGTTGGCTAGTTGCTAGCCAACACTTGCGAAGACATTTTGTTGTTAATTACATTTTAAAATGTAACTTTTAAAACTATGTTTACTTCTATTTTTTGCTGGGAGATTGGTATAGGGTAATATCGCCAACGAAGGTAGTTAGCCGATTTAAATGTTGTGGTTTGTTCGTGTTTAGGTCGCAGATCAGAATACTATTTGCACTAAACATTTGCAGCTAAAACCTCGTCCCGTAGTTCAGAATATTTTAATACCTTAGTATACAGGGGTCACGTAGGGGTGGCTATCCGTAGCATGCATAAATCAAGGATGCGCTTTCATTTAAACAAAAGTGCGTGTTGAATTGGGAGGGAAACCCCTCTGTGTATTTACGTTATCTTTCAGAATGCCTCAAAGCGTGTGGTGTCTTGCCCTGGGGGAATTAATTTAGTCTGAGTAATTATTTTAATGTGTTATTAGTTTAGGTTTTGTTACAGCTGGCTGCTAGAATCTAAGAAAGAAACGGAGATTTCTGCACCAAATCACGTCGGTTCCTCTAGATCTGGGAGATAAGGAAAAATTATGTTTTGATAATTTAGGTTAATTTCTTTAAATTGTGTTTAGGTGCTGTGATAAAGTAGGGTGTTTCTGACTGTAAACCTGATATTGAACAAATCTTTTAAGGTATTGTTGTAAAATTCACTGTGTATTACTTCCTGCAAGAAAAACAGCAACCCAGTTGAAATTGGCTTCAGACAAATAAAGTATGTTTCTCTGCCAGATCTCTAGAATTTAAACAAAAAGCCATTATATAAAACTGGTATTAATTGAAATAGTGTTTATACTATGGCTTTTGTCATGTTATTGTGTCAGTATTTTTTTTTTTAATCCAAGGAAAGCAAGACATACAACTGTTGTGAGTTTCAGTTCTGAATGATGGCTTTGAATGCAATGGAAGTCTTTCTAACTCTGAGCCTCAATTTATTATCATTATTGGCAGTTATGATAATTGGCAGCAGATAATGTTTAAATAAAGTTTGAATTGAACACACAGCTGGTGAGTAAAATGAAAAATGTTATCAACTATGCACTGTTCACAAATAATTCTTTGCAAGTTTGTCGTTGATATCGTTACAGTCTTCACTGGGATATCTCATGCAAAAAAAATATCCTATGTGTATCTGTGTTGTTGACTTGACTGAAAATATTGCCTCTCTGGAACTTTTTTTGCTGTGAACAGTTCTTCACGTGCTAAATTGTAGATTTGTTATCCTGCAAATAAATTGCCTAACTATCCTGCTCATTTTTTATGCTGTCCTTATTTGTACCCCAAGGGTAACTAACTAGTCATTGAGTCTACAGCATATTATTTCAGCATGCGCTGGTTCATTGACAATATTTTGCCTGAGGTCTCAACAAGTAATTTATATGCTTGTCAGAGCAGATGATATTCTTCCGTTGGTTCAAAAGCATAGTTACCACCCCGGCCATGTCAATATAATTGTCAGCTTTCACTTCAAATTCACACTTGTGCATGGCAGAATAATGTCACCCATGCCTTATGGCTGTGGGTCAGTTAAGTAGAAGATATTATCATGAACATGTCTAGTGCTAGAGGACAGCTTGTAGGGTGACCTGAAAGAAGTTCATTCTTTCATTAATGAAACATTGTTATGTGTTAGGATGTCATTTGCAGTAAATACATTTTAGTATTTAACCATTTCAAAGAATCAAAGAATCAGAGAGTCAGAGAGTCAAAGAATCCGAATTAATTGGGGAAGATTCTAGCATCACCTGATGACAGTTATGAGAAATGTTCACTATGGGCATAGCTTCTGTAGTCCAAGCACTGAGGCTTGAGACTGGTCTGGTCTTCATTTTGGAAGATAGGGTAAAACTGTTTTCTTGAGGAAACGATGTGTGATGGCTTTTTTTTATTGGAGCCAGTCCCTTTATCAGTTAAGGTTGTCTGAAAAGTTCTACAGAATTATTTTTCTTTAACTTCGTTTAAGGCAATGCAGGTTTGGCTGGATGCTGTTGGTTTGCTCTGTCATAGAACTTCATTTTCCACACACAGTTTAATTTCATTGACCAGGTGTCGCCACTTCCAGAAATGAGATCACCGGATCTGTCAGTCTGAAATTGAACACATTAAAAAAATTTGACCTCTTTTATTAAGGAATAGCCTAATTTTTCCTGGATTGAAGCACTGGGTAGTCTGAACAGATTAAAAGTCCTAGGACATGAATATGGGACATTTCTCTTGCCATGCATAGCCTTTTCTGTATTATGTGAAGAGAATAAATCATCCGTCAATATCGAAATGTGTGAATGAATAAGAATGATTAACTGGCCAATACAGTACAGAGGTTGCCATTATGATTTGGTTGAAATCAACACACATGTTCCCTAGGGCTGAGTCTGGAAACCCAGGAGGAAAAGCAGAGTTCCCTCAAGTAAGTTGTAAAATATTGGGTGCGTTTACTTGCATACTAAAGCTCCAGTATTACTCAGATTATGGCAATGCTGTGTTGATTGAAATAGTCATGTTTATGCCTTTATCTGATTTGGTGCATGTCAGTGTCTTACTCTAATTTTTTTGGCTTTTTGAAACTTTACATGTCATGCTGAAGTTGAAGAACTTTGAAAATGGGCATGGTTGCTGTGTACACCATTTCTGTTGAGCATGCATAGATTATGGAAAAATTGTGTAAACGCGACTATTGGAGTAATCAAATTACGTATATGCGTGCATATGTGATAATCTATATACTGGCATAAACTGATTACTTTCAATAATCTGAGTATTGGTGTGCATCATGTAAACATGGCCATTGTCCTGCAACTTCTTATTTCCTGTCTTAGTCTCCAGTGGAAAGTTAGTATGGAGTTCAAGCTGATTAGAAAGAAAAAAAAAGTATAATTATATAATTGACAAGCATCTTCTGTCTTGTTAATATTTGATATTATGTAGTCTACACACAAATGAACTTGTTTAGAAGGCCTGGATGTCAGACTGCAGGGACTGTTCTCGCAGAACCAGTACAGTGAGGCCCTGTGTACACCTGCCAAGAGCTTTCTGTCCTGACCAAAAAGGGGACAAAGAACTTGGAGAATGGCTGGTAACACAGTGAATATATCAAAATTCCACCCTTGGTTAACCTGACCAGAAGGGGAAAGGGTGTCCGGGCTTCAGCAAGGAATTGTTCTCCTTTAACAGAAAGACTGCCTGCCTTTAGTTTTGTAATTGTTCAAAGTTGCAGTACACAGAAAGCTGGGTTTGGTTTTGAACATCTGTAATATTCAGCATTCATTATGGGAATTATTTTGGATACAATTTCACTGCTTACATTTCCCTCATATTGCTGTCTACTCACCAAAAACTGTAGAAACTATTTTGAAAGTGTGGTTGAGAATTTTGGCCCTCAGTGCTTTTGTCTTTGTAAAGTAATGGACATGGATTGATGTTCACTGAGATACTTCAAACTTTTTTGTGCTAAATTGATTGGTTCACTCTTGGGACTCTTAACTTCACGGGTTAAGTGAAAAGGCAACCTGGACTTCCTTTCTAAATCACATGGGAAGCATTAAGTCCGTACAAACACACACACACACGGGCCTTATGCACTGACGCGTGTAAGTAATGATGTTGATCTGTTGTGTTGAAAGCCTGCCTTCATCCTGCTGTCTTTTCCACATCTTGTTGTCCCCAAAGTCACTTTTGCATGCGCCACCTCTAGTGAGCTTCAACTCTCATTTTATGCTTTATTTTCTTTATTTTACTTTTTGAAATGTCAAGTTGCATTTTAGGCCTGTTCAGTTGCTGCAGTGTCCTCCAAGTTGCCCTCCATCGGAATTTCAGTGGCCAGTAGCATGCACGTCCTGAAATGTGTGGAGTCCTTTTCGACCTCTTTCCAGTGTGCGGTCCACCAGCTACGCTGCTCGTTCATGGTGCCAGAGGGCTGCACTGGTTGTGCAGGCAGACTGCTCGTGCCCCATAGACAAGAGAAATCACCACTGCACTACAAGATGGGCAATTGTCCTGTTGACTGTAACCCTGCCTTCCTGGGTGACACAATGTCCGATTGTGCATTGTGACTTCAGGCCACAGTTGGCACTGGTAAGGCCAGGATTTGATTTCGAACCAGTGGGCATATCACTTCAAAGATGAGGGCTTTTGGTGGACAGAAGGCCATTTATAACAGGGAAGCACTCTGCTAGTCTGCTTAAGCCTGTGATCAGGTGTCACTGGAGTAAGCGTGGTGGCCAGTGCATCTGAAATTTTAGTTAAAACTTTTACTTTTACACCCTAGATCACTGACCGTTGTACCTCCTCCCTCATGTAAGAACGAGCAGTTGCTAGGATACTGATGAGTGTTGAGGTTATGATCAAAGGTTGATGTGTAAAAGAAAACGAATTGTAAACATTGCCCGAGTACCTCGTGCTGTTGTTTTCTCTCTTGTGCAATTTGAAACTTTTATGTTGATATGCTGCCTAATTCAGGTTCCAGTGTCGTTGTTGACAGTTTGTTTTCAGTATAACAAACAACCAAGTTCTGTTGGGTGGCTGATTGTGACTAAAGGTCTGGAATGCTGTGAATGACATCATTGTTATCATGATAAACATTTCCATTGAAAGCACAAGCTTAGCATGAGACTTGATTGAATTACATGGTAAATCTATGCACAACATTTTGAGCTTTTTACTCTGTCCCCACCATCGTTCCAAGGCTAAATTGATTTATGACTTGGTTTAAGTTGGACTCAATTTAGTTTCCCATTTTCTGTGTAGACTGAAATTCCTCACAAAAATATAACATTTTGTGTGCCTTTAATTAGGCTAGCCTATTAGCAGAAGAGTACTTTCTTGCCTAAATCTTATTTCTTCACAAAATCAACATTTGGCCAGTTCAAGTTCTAGGGAATGTGTTTCTTGTGTTTGAAGTACTGAAATCAGTAATGAAAGGCTGGGTTTGAGCCAGTTAAACTAGACTTATAATTTACTAGCTACCTTTTGACCAAGCAAGCATAATTCCTCCCACATCTGCACTCTGTCCTAATGTTGTACATGTACAGTGATTTTTTTTCTTACATTAAAGAGCAGAATAAGTCACAGCCACCAACAAAAATATTAATGAAATGGTTGGTTTTTTAGCTCAAATTTTATAAGCCATGGCTATTTGATTTGCAGGCAGAAAAAGTAGCTACACATTGACCAACTTGGCTTGTTCACATTGTTAAAATTAAACTCTAGTTATTATAATTGTTACCCTCATCTGAAATGAGTAACTTTTGGCAGTGGGCTTTCTTCCATTTATTATGTAGCAGGAACGAGCAATGGTAGCTACTGTTGCAGCCTGCCACCCTCTGTAACCACACACAGGGGCTTTCTTTGCCTGCAGGCTACATAACAAAGCAGAACTTTATGTAGCTTTTGTATCATGGCATCATGCCTCATCTGCTCGAAAGGCAAAAAGCCTTGGAAAAATGTGGGAAATGTGTGACAAGTGTTGCGTGGGAAAGGGCATTGCATATAAGCTACATCAGAGGTTTGCAGGAGTTTTAGTAGCGGCAGCGTAGGCAGTAATACATGGGCATGACCCAAGGAGGGCTGAAATTAGGAGTGCACTGTTTTACACTGTCTTACTTGCATGAAAACTGATTGTGTGGAAAATAGAATGTTTCTTTCAGGAAAGGGGGGGGGGGTGGGGGGGTTAGAAATGATTTGGATGATGGAGAAAATAACTTGTCCTACTCTATAATTTTTTTGATTAATTTCTTGATTTGAACTCCTAACCCCAACCTTAGATGGTCTCATTTGACAGCGTTCACTTCTTACTTTTACACACGGACTTGAGCTGGCTTGAGTTGTTCTGAGCTACTTTCCATTCTGTGGTGTGAAATGCACTGAAAATGGCTCTGTGCTTCAGTCATTTACAGGTTTAATTTGCATTCTAATGGCCAAGAGTCTGATTGTAGCTGAGGTCGGAGGCAGCGCAGAGAGAGGCTTTCTCATGGTGATGACAGCTGATGATGGTTCCACTGTGTCTGGAGCAGCCCCCGATATCCCCAGGCTTGAATTCCCAAACGGAACGGGGAGTAGGCAATCACGTCTGCTCCCTGTGATCCAGATGCAGGGTAGCTTCGAGCTTGTAAATGTCTTGCATTGCTGAATCCTCTGGCAGTATCTCTGCCTGTTGTAAAAATGATTTGGCGCTCGACTTTAAAAGAATCTCCGAAGAGAGATCTTTTTAAGTGCTTTTTCTTTTTTTTAAATGGCCATGTTAGGATTGCCAGTCTTGGAAGATAAGCTGTCTCGTAACTGGCATTTAGACCAGCCATGTTTTAAAGGTTGAACTGCTGGCATGTTCTTTCAAGCCCTCTTAAAAATGGTCTCAACAGAGTCCTGGGATTACATTTACATTGGTTACATAAAGGACATTTTTATTGGCTACCCATTTATTTTTCTAAACCACCACCCTTCCCATATAGTCAGAAACAACATAAAATCCATGCATGTGGTTATACAGCTTGTTACAGTTTACAGCTGATCCGTGTGCTTAATTTGATGCTATTTGGCTCAGATTAATGGTGCAAATCAGTGGCCTAGCATTGCTTTGTAAAATGTATTTGAGCATAAAGCTAACCACAGTTATATTATTCCAACATGTGATTATGCAAATATTTTGGTGTAGAATGGAAACATGATTCTGAGATTGTTTTGTCGCGGTGTCACTGGTTCAGTTTGAAAATAGCAAATGTTATGCTCTTCTTAATTGTTTTTCCTGTTTGGTAAGGTGGAAAAATATCAGGTGGAATCAGATTCAAGTATTTATGGGGTGGCATTTGTTGTTTGTGTAGTTGGGAGATCAAAACTATTGCTTCAATTGCCTCATTGACCTTGAAGCTATGTAAATAGTCCATAATCCACATGGTCTTTATTCTGGGATTTTTGCTTTGTGGACCCGATTGCATCAGCATCAGCAGGGCTTGCCATATTGAGAGCAGAGAGAACACAGGAGAACAGAATGCTCCTGGCAGATTTGCACTGTATTTGCACATAAGTGTTTTCAGAACAGCGTTCCCCTGGTTGCGACTGTGAGGCACAAATACAGTACATACCGTCGCCCCGCGCATCGTCCCGTGCAGCCGGCGCGCATCTCGTGCGTGCACTCTCGCCTTTAATCTTAGACGCGAGGTCTGGCACAGCGTCCCGCTCCCCGAATTTCACCGTCTATTTAAACTTGTTCCCGCAGCGGGCCCGTCTGTTCCGCTGCAGTCGGCCGTAAATTTGAGTTGATTTGCACGTTCCGGGGGAAGCCTGGCTTCTGCGGCTCGTCCCTCGGGGGCAGAAGCGGTCCCCACCGGATCGGGCGGTCCTGCACCTCAGGCCGCCGCGTGATTTACCACCGCCCTGAAAACAGGCAGCTGGGATACAGGGATTCATGCACTCTGCCAAGGAGTGCGGAACAGCCTTGTAAACAATAGCCCCGTCCCCACCCCCCTCCCCTCATCCCCTCCTCCTCCTCCTCCTCAGGAATTGTGTGCATTGATGCTTTCCAGACAGAATATTTCAGTGCTGTCGCTCTCCAATGAGCACGGGTTGACTGCCAGGACAGAGAGGAGCACACCTCCCATTGTCCAATGTTGCCAGAGAGGGAGGACTGCTCTGCCACCATACGCAGGCTGAGTTATGATGTGATGCAATGATTTTTCTCTTCTCCCACTCCTCTTGCATCCCCTTTTTGGACCGGCTGCTTTTAAAAATTAATTGGTTCTGTGGAGAGAGAGAGAGGGAATGGACATTGCCTCAGATGTGGGCTTTTAATTTCTTGTCATGATTGCCAGTGCATTAAGAGGCCGTAACACCTTGACTGGGGATTTCATAAATGGAGATTGGACACTGTCAGTGTGTTTGGTAAGAGCGCGTTCCAATTCTAATTGTAACTCGCTATGTGTGCTTGCGTGAGGGTGGCTGCCTCATTGTGGCTTGAGCTGCATAGATTATTCCACAAGGCAGTGAGCTGTGATCTGGGTCTTCACTGTAGAGATGCTTTGCTTGCTATCCATTTCAATTCACTGTGGGGATTTTGGGAAGTTTGCTGTCACACTCAGTAAATAGAGGCATTGAATGTCTGCTTGGTCGTTTATGCTATTTTGGAAGGAAGTAAACAAAATAGCCACCCTGGTTTTGATTTCTTTTATTTCTAACTTGAAAAGTTCAGGTGATGGAACCTGGTAATATTTTTGCTCATTTTTGTTCAGCTTCTTTTTGAGTTCGCCACAAATTAATTTTAGTGCAGTTCCAAAGTTTCATGCTGTCCTACCTGTTGTAATGTGTTCATGTGTCTAAGTTACATGCTTTGTGTTGCATGCTTTGATCTACCCACATTTTCATCCTCAGTAGAAAATATTCTGGTATATTTAAGTATAATTTAAAAGCAACATTTTCAAGATCGAGTGGAAATCTGTGGTTATAGAAACATTGCTCCGTCTATAATTATTTGAGAGAGGGAACAACTGCTGTGTGACCGATATAATGGATGGTTTTTAAAGAGATTCGTGCTGGAACATGCAGCAGTTGAGGGCTTTGATACCGTGGCTTTTGGACACAGACCTGCATTGGAAAACCTGGCTGTAATTACCGAACCTTTATCTCCTTTCCCACTGTTGCTGCTAAGTTTGTGCCTTCTTTTCATGTGAAATGACTATGTTTTCATTTGGCATGGGATCACTCCTGTCGCAGGCTTGTGGGGGTCAGTTGCTCTTGGAGAAGGAGCCTGCTCTTGAGCATGTGTGCCCTTCCTGAGATCAAAGCCCGTTAACATGTGTTTTTGCGAGCTATCAGCCAACTTCAAAGCTCGTCTGCTCGTGCCTTGGAGCTCTCAGTTCCCCCCAGTTGCGGTTGTGCAGATTAATGTAGAGCCTTTTGTCATTAAAGCGCTATCTTTAAACATCACAGATGAGTGGAAGCATGATTTTCCACCTGCTTAATATTTGTCATTAAATCGAACTTGCATGCTGTGGAGAGGTTCTTCATTTTATCTGCTGAATCCAGAAAACACAGTCTTTAATTGAAGCTGTTTATTTACAGTGAATTAGTCTTTTCTTTTAATTACTTTTCCTTTACCAATGTAGGTTTTCTCTCCCAGAAATTTGAATCACTGAGTTGCTGTTATTGCTCTTATATTTTAGGGATGTGTAGTGAAGTTGTTCACTTAAAGTATGAGTGTATATTATTGTCCCAGCCGGTTTAGTCATGTACATTGGTTTTCTTCTTAAAAGGAGTATTGGAGAGCGACCTGACATATAGGCTGGAGCTGGCAGGGGCTGAGGGGTAGATGTAGGTCAAACACAAATACTCCCTTGTTGAGGTATAGTTGCCTAAACATGCTATCAGTTGTTCTGTATGCTAACTGTTTCTTAGCACCACTAGAGAAACTGATATTGGTTTACTTTAAGTTTTATGATTTATTTTCCAAGGTCTCCTGATTCTGTTTTTTACAGCATAAATGTCTGGGGTGAAACACATTTGTCTGAATCTCTTGTATTCTGATTCCCTCCTGACTTGTAGAGTAATAGTATCTGAAACTCGGCCTGTCAGTAAAAGTTTATTATTCCATCACACTGTTGCATCCAATTTTTTCAGTTCACAAATCCCCTCAATTATGTTGAGCAGACGGATTCCACAGACTGATGCAGTTATACAATCCTCATGGAATTTTTGCCTCAATAAATATAATGCAGTTCAAGCAGAAATTTGAGCTAGGCCTATATTTCCACAATATGTGCTCTGAGCATTTCACCAGTTGAGCAAAGATTGTTCCTTACTGCGGAAACCCTGGAATTTCAACATTTTCTAGCCACCCCATCATGCGTGTTGACATTCTGAAATTAAAGGCCCATAGAATAATTTTGGGTGCTAATCGACAAAAAGTGGCAACTAAGTACCTCGTGGATCATGGTATCATAATTTAACGTCTTGCACTGGCGTCTTTGTCACCTGGGAAACTGCTTTGCTCAACCTTCTGAGCCTTTGTTCCTGTTGTAGTTTGCATAAGGCTACTGTGGCAATTTCCAGTACTGTACATCTGAGGTAGTGAGGCATGGATTATTTGGCAAAGCGATAGCCTATTCCTTACTATTTTCTTCGATAGTTTACCTAACCAGTGGGTGATGAGTTAATTTTCGTGGTGATGAGCTGGGCAAAGACTATAAAAATAGGCCTACTCATATCAAAAACAAAGAAAAGGAATTAAATGTGAAAAGGTAAAATGAACGAGGAAGTAGTGACTTGTTTTTCCTTTGCTTTTCATGAGGATTTTTATTGTTATTTTTATCAGGAGACCTGTACTGAAGAGTCATATTTGTCTTTTTGCTTAAAAAAGTAAGCCATAAGTATTTTATTAGGAACCAGAATTACTGTGTGGGCCTTCAAGTTGCCTAAACCTACATTTTGTAGTGTCTCTTTCTTTCGTTACCCATCTCCTCTTCCTTCTTATTGAGTGATGATAATTTTCTTGTGAGGAAAGGGTACTGCTACTATATGCTTGGCATTTGCCTATATGAATTCAACAGTGTGGTGTTATGCAGAATAGTGGGGGAAATTAGAACACACCTGCCCTAAATAAGTACCAGCAATCAACTTTGGCTAGTTGGCTAACTAGTTAATAATACATTGTTGTGCAGCATGAGATGGGCGAGTGGGAAGAGAGTATGCCTGACGCTGAGGGATGAGCAGAGAAAGTTGACTGGAACACTGACCTTTGGAAGGTAAAAGTTTGTTGTCTTAAAGGGCCAGTTCACCCAAAAATGAAATGAAGCTATGTTTCCCACTTACCCAGAGTGTGATCTCACTACTGCAGCTCACTCTGGTATAAACGCTCAAAACACCAAAAATTTGCTGTCAAAAAACTCAACAGCAGTGTCTCTTTCCAAATATAATGAAAGCAAAAGTTAAGGGTAACCGCAATCTGTTGGCTACCATAACAGATTGCGTTGGAAGTTGACTGAGAATTGGATAAGTCGTGTGATGTCATTCTAATTATATTCACAACTGTGGACCTAGATCGTACTTAAAAATGTATTTTCTGAAGCCTTTTTTGAAATGTTAAGCCTACTGTGGTGTATGAAGCTTAAGTTGTGTTTTTAAAATCCAATAAAATTAAATTGGCGCATAGTTCACACCTTGGCTTGGTGTTTATAGCTCTAGCCTCCTTTGTTTTAGAATGCGGAATGCGTCAGCATGTGCTACAAAGTTCATGCCCAAAATAATAAATAGCCCTGCCTTGCTGCACTAAATGGTTGTGTTTTTTTCCCTCCCCAGAGACAAAGGTATAACATGTCTCAAATCAAATCGGATCAGGTCATATTATTCAGGTTAATTAAATAGCAAGCAAGAGTGTAGCATGTCCACTGCCTGGCACTGGTTTGGAATGCTAGCTGAAGGTAAATCCATGTTTTATTGGTGCTAACAAGACTTTCAGCTACATTGAAAACCTACAGGGCTGCTTCCCATCCTGTCAAGTTTATGTCTAATAAGATTCAGAGACCTCAAACCAGGAGAAAAAAAGTCTACACGGTTTAAAGATTGTTTTTTCAAAGTCTAATCATTGAAACATTGCTCAGCAGTTTGTATTTGGAAATATAACCTGATATTTAACATTATGTACAGTACCAATTGGTGTTCTCCAAACTCATTTTTAATTGGCCCAGCAATTTTTTTATTGCTACACCCCAAAATTTTAAAGGAAAGTTCTGCCCTATTTATAGACAGGAGATTAGACATTTCCTATGCATGTGTAGACTTGAATGTATGGTTTGAGATTACACTGCATGGTGTTGTATACAGTGAGGCACTATGATGACAGAGAAGCAGATGACCCAGCCTAACAAGGCAGACAGGAATGTGATACAGGAGCCATGGGGGTTCTCTCCAGGGACCACTGACACAGGCTCTAAGGCAAGTGGCTGTCTGGAAGCCCGACCAGTTGTCTTTGCAGTTGTCAGCAAATCGGTGGTTAATTCTTGGTCTGTTTGAATCATTGAAAAGATATAGCCTAGTTGTTGCTGTAACAATATTTACGCATATTTTCATTGCTGCTTTATTTTACAAGCATTTTTGAAGACTTGTTGAAAGGGAAAGAGAAAATGGTTTGTGGAAGAGAACAAAGACTGCATCATGTCCTTTAATGTATAATGTAGGCTACATGCCTATGCAGTTCATTCAAATCAATTTTTCAATTTGCTGTAGTATGCAAATATATTAGTTAGTTGCAGCCTAATTTAAATAAGTGTAATTAGTCAGCTTTTTTTTTTCATTTAAAACCATGACCTTATTATTCACTCTGTGATGGTCGATAAATCAAAAAATCAAAACATATTGATGGAAGAGAGCCATGGGCATCACTGTTATACTGATATGCAGGTCCTGTTGACAGCAGATGCTTGTAGTTTGAAAACGCATTGCTATGTTACAACAATCAATTGTCTACTAAATCGAAAATAACTAGGATGGGGTGGCAGACTGGCCGTATTGCAGTTGGAAGTGGGCCATTTGAAGTGCACACAGGGCAAAAACAGACTTTGAACAAAGGGATGGAGAGCTCAAATTAGGGAACTGCCTGAAAAGGCACTTAAGAAATAGACATGTGTGTCCCAGGACCATTTATTCTCTAAACACACATTTAATTTAGTAGTTAAGGTGTTTTTTTCATTGTATTTAACTCTTGTAATTGCATATTTAAAAAAAAATTTCCAGGTCACTGGAAAGGCCATGCATATGAATAAGGTTAAAGGTGCAGTAATGCTACCATTTCAGGAAGTGGATAGGAGAGCAACTGGCTTTCAGTGACAGTTTCCCAGTACGACCTCAAATTTCCCCTCTGAAACATTGCAGGGTAGGTTGGATTTCTCAGTGCTGGCACTTAAGTCCTGGGGGCTCTTTGGGTTGCCATGGAAACGGTTTCCCCTACAAAGCTTGACTGCTCCTCCACATCTAGCATTTGTGAGCAAGTCAGGCTTGGCTGCAAGCGTGCATGTGTGTGCAGATGCAGTGAGGTCTGCTCTGCTCATGTAAAATGGTGATTGCAAACTAAATTGGTCAGTTGTAAACTTTCACTTTTTCATGGTGTAGGCTATATTTTGCTGAACTGCTGGGAAAGTTTTGAAAACATATGGGGGGAAAAATGACGATATACTGATTTTGTGATTCCTTGTGATGGGTTGCCTGATGACTTCATTTCGTCTTGACCCAATTTCCATACATCATTGTTGCCTCCCCAACCATTGTCAAGCATTTAATTTGCTGGGTAGTTTTTCCATGCCCTTAAACAGAAAAACTGTTTGATGCCTTTCAGTGTGTCAATCCTCTTGATATTTTGGAGCATATGTACACATTAATTTACCTGTTCGGGTTTTCAGTCATGTGGAAATGAATAATAATATTCAAGATTGAAGTTATGAACTAAGCTGGCGCCATTCTATAACTAAACTGACATACATTATATTTTATATGTGAATAAAACACATTCATTGTAAAATATCTATATCATTATTTAAAATAGTATTTTGCATTCCCTTCCAAAACCTCTGCATGATTGTCCAGGTTGGTGAAATTTTTACACTTTTGTTCATTTCTACCTCACTAAAGAGGCCTCAAGATGTAACACAAAATTACTGGCACTGCATTATGCTGGTATGGAAACCCAGAGCAACTGCCGCAGCTCTCGTGGCTTAATTATTACATTCAAATTTTGTTTTGGGAACAGTGTATCATCATCATAACTTTGTAATTATGTCTTTATCTTCCTTGTTTGTTTAGCTAACAAACAGGAATTTTCCTGGATGTAAACTCCCAAGTGTTGTTTACTTGATAAACTACAAAGACAATATTTAATCCTTATAATTATTTGTCATTGTTGTTCGTCTTGAGGAGAAGCCTTGATGCAAGCTGCATCTAGGCTTCTAATTCTGCATTGAAATAGGGTCTCCACCCTAAGCTTAAAGATTGATATCTGCGAAGTTAACCCAATAATAAACCAATAATTTGCCAATAAGCAAAGTAAATTATTTTGAATTTGGAATCATAAATTTAATGGTTGCAAAAATGACAAGACCTAGTGGCTATAGGGAATGGCACCCTTTGTTTAAATTGCAAAACCTGCACTGTACTCAGAATCTCAGTTGTGAAAAGAACACTTGTGTGATTGAGATACAGGGAATTTTTTTTATGAATATGTTGATGTGATGCACTCTAGTCTAAAATTTTAAATGACACCATATAGGCTAATCATTTAACCCAAGTGCATATTACTCAAAATTAATATACGGTAAGTTTTTTGTTTTGTCTCTGGCTTGATCCATGTGGTTTGAACTTATTTGCAATGCCAATGTTTTTTATTTCATGTTATTTTATTTTTACTTCCCAGGTGAGTTGGAATCATCCTCAGCTGTATTCAACTGTTGGATTCTGTGCTGAAAACCGGCAATTTCATGAATCCGTATTCACTAGTTGAAACCATGATGGACAAGTAAGTTATTTTTCTTCTTCCAAATTGCTAGATTAACAGAAGCAGAATAGTCTGAGTTTTTGTTTATCCCTGCATGTCCTTATAACTGAGGCTTCTTACACAAACCCTAACAATAACGTTTTATTGGACTTGTATGTCTGTCTTGGTATAGCTGTAAAGTGTCTCCCTGCGTCCCTTTGAGACGTATGCCATTTCCTTGAGGCTTCATTTGCATGCTCATCTGCTCTGGTATGTTTGCTGTAGCTGCTGACTGCCTTTTGTTTTCCTGGCAGAGTCATTCATTTGGAAAGATTGAACCCATGCCACCAGCCCTCAGCCTAGGCCTGGGAGTCGCTGGTTCTCAGAGTAAACAATGAGCGCAAAATGGGCCAAATAGGCCGGAGAAATTAGTGCAAGTTGCAGCCTCATTGTGGAAAACATTTAATCGGGAATGGAAAGAACAAAGGTGTGGGTGCGTGTTGAGCAATTAAGCGCACTGTGTATTGTCTTAACTGGTGTAATAGACCGCAATGCACATGAAACTTTGTTGTGGATCATTACAATTCATCTCATGCAATAAGTGATTATATTGTGAGAATATTTTCTAATATATTTTATGTGTAGCCCATGTCCCATGCTTAAAAACTACACACTAAAGGCTGTGTGTGTAGGCTACGTGCCTCATAAGAGTACGACTGCAACATCCCGATTAAGTTAGGATTTAACCTAACAAAAACAAAGAAAAAACTGAAGCAGTTCAGTTCTTTAACCTCCCCACACATAGCTGGCCCAATGATACAAAGGTATCTGTCACAATAGTCTTTAAGATGGGTTACAATTTTCTGCAGCCATTTTTACCTTTTTATGACCGGTGTAGTTATAATCATTGGAAAATCTATTTAAAGGAAAAAAAAGAAAAAAGAGCTGGAATATTGTCAGTGACGACGCTTGGCATGGCGATATGATGAATTTGTATTTTCACACCTCTTGAGTCGGCCAGCCGTGTCCATGTCACAGATTGCTGGAACGAGGAAAGGGTGGGCTGTGCGTGTGCGTGTGCGGTGATGGTGGCTCGCTGCGAGCCGAGCCTTGGCAGCACAGCCCAGTCCAGCACCACGCTGAGCCACACCTGTTCAGCTTTCAGACGTTAAGGAACATTAACCCCTGAGCGTAGTGCCACTCTGTTACAGAAAGAGAGGACATCCTGTCTGGTTGCAGTCACGGTCATCCTTTCGTTTCACAGTGTGTTCTTAGCTCTGGAGGAGGTGCCCTGTAGATAAAACGGTCACAAATCACTTTTGTTTGATGTTTAAAGTTGATCCTTGTCTAAAAGTGCATTTTGTTCTTTCTTTAACACTGATTTTTTTTTTACTTCACCAATTGAGTTTGTCGAAGATTGAGTCTTCACAACTTTTAATTTTTATTATTAAATTTTTATTATTTAAAATTTTTTTACGGTCTCTTAGGTTTTTACAAGTGGAAAAAATAAAGCTTTTTTTCTGGTTTGATTTTAAATAAGTGATGAGTTCTTTGACAAGCTGTCTAAATGATCAAAGGTATCCTAGCAACCACTGCAAGGGGTGATGGAGGCCCAGATTTAGTTGTCTATTGTTCTGCCTGTGCTGGTCTGTGTTGTAGCACGATTGTTCGTCTGGAAGAATGATAAATGTTCTGCCAAAAGGAAGTGGAAGAGAACTGGAGAAACTGACCCTGTAACTGGCACTAAACAATGCCCACCCTCAACATGATGCTACTTAAGATTCATGCTGCTTCTGGACCCTTCTCCAGTCTCTGCCTAATATCGTATCTTCATGTTTTGAGTTAAATGTCCTGTGAAAGTAGTATGATGTATCCCAAATTAATGTGTTCCATTTTATGGATTATTCCAATTAGTTAGCCTATTGCTTGTAACAGAAGACCATGTAGTGTGTTGCATCATAAGTAGGGCTCATAGTAATTTCCATCTCCTCCCCACCACTACGAGGCACTGTGGAACATTAATTGTCTCGATCATACGATTGCAACAAGTGGATTGTCTGAACATGTAGACTCACTTTAAAATAAATGCAAACATTGTAACTTACTGATATTTGGGCAGTATGATGACTGCCCTAACATATAGGCTATCGGCCTAATGGTTTCACAGTATTCTGAAATTCACATTCCTTAATTTATTTTACAAGACTATTTTCAGGAAAATTTCAGACAGTGATTTGCATTGAATTTTTTGAAGTTAGGCCTGTGTCTGCCTTTTGGGAGAATCAGGCTACAGATGTGTAGCTAGCTAACTGTAACTAGGCTATATGTTGCATTCAGCGACACTGCTATGCCAGTTGACAGCTAACATAAGTGCATTTTTGTTTATTAAACACCTGGAGTATATCTAGGTAGCTTATAATGCGTATAATGCCTTCTTCACAACACTGGTGATGCTTACTGATTAAAAGAACAGAAAATATTCTATACTTATTTTGGATTATGCCTGTGATATTAATTAGCTGGGATCCTGACGCACATCCTCTTTGTGTGATGCTAATATGTGAATGTCCCCCAGACCTTTGTCAAAACTTGTTTATTTTTTTATTTTGAATGTTGGCATGTTGTGTTAAATGTAGCAAAGCATTGCATGTTGCAAAAAAACAAGTGATATCCATTGGTGATTAAATCTGGTGGAAGTTTTACACTGGGTTCCTCAGTGTTGGATGGATGTTATTGCTGCATCTATTAATCACTTGCTGACTATTACCTGTGTCATACTAGATGGCATAATTGGTCACGTCTGTTCTGTTTTATGGTATAATTGCTGAGGTTAGAGTGCCTTCGGTGGCGTCTTGAGGATACGGGGTGAAACGCCGGTCACATGCCGCCCAAGTCACATGGTCAAGAACTTCTGCAGCCTGAAATCATGACTCCAGCAAGGGTCACGATTTAACCTGGCACTGCGTGTAAAATGTGTGTGGAAAGTCACAGTTGTGCTTTCACAGCTGTGTTCAAGAATATGCATTTGATTGAAATGTTTTCTCATGCAGCCCATGTGGATTAACCGTTCCTTCTGTGCTGGTGGTGTAAAAGTATTTTGTCATTAATTAGTATTATGTTGAGCATTAGAACATGGCTTAGGCTGATGGTCATAATCATGCATTAATATGCCAAGCATCTCTAATGTATGTCTGTGTTGTATAGGTGTGCTTTTATTCTGACTGCCATTTACCATAGAAAACTTCAGTTGTTGGAGTGCACTCTAAAAACCCTTTTTTTTTTCAATGGTGCCGCAGGACTGCCGCCGTGGGCTATGTGCCGCAAATTGTGGTCACTCACTCACTCACGGACGACCTTTGGAGGCGCATGCGCAGGAGGTGTGCTGTGGCTATGGACTGTTTTGTGCTTGTATCATTCATGAGTTGTAAATACAGGGGCCTTTTGTATGCAATTTTTCTACTGGGGCACAATGGTTCCACTGCCAGATTTGTGGTTTTGTAGACAGGGATTTGCTCTGTTGCAGTTCAAGCATCTATAATCCTTTTTGCCTCTCATTCTGCGCTGGATTCATTCATTGTGGAGAATATGCTGGGATTTCACCTTATTTGTAATTAAAAGAGGTTTACTGTGACTGCATTGCTCTGATGAGGTAACTAGGGCAGAATGGATTACATGATTAACCAGTAAGTACCTAGTATTAGTTACATGGCTGATACCCTTAACCAGAAAGTATACCAATTTGCAAGCTTGATAGCCCTTTTATCATAACCAGCAAGCAGGTTGGAAAAAGGCTTGGATGAGAAATGTTGTGAGTTTCAAATTTGCAATCAACATTAAATATTCAATATTTAATCAATGTTCAATATTTCACTATTTCACTTGAAAATTTTCCAGAAAAGTTGCTGTTTATGACAGGAGTTTCTGACCTGATGTGCATGGTCAAAGTGTCTGAAATGAGTAGAGCGATAACTATGTTGTATGCTTTGAGGCATCTAGTCTTTGTACAGTCTGAGTATATTATGATCCTAAACTATTTTCACCTCTTTCTACTACAGCAGTTTTGTCACATCGGCTACGTTTTCATTCAACCTAGGCTGCGCGCAAACATACGTGCAATTGAGTTTTTAAGAAAACTATTAGCCTAAGTGTATCAACTAGAGTGTCTATCATGGTTGGAAATCAGCCACTGTGTGATTAGACCAGTGTTTCTTACAGAATGATGTACATTTGGAGATTTTATTATTCGTTAATGGAATAATTAGTGTGCGAAACAAGACCCTGAATGTGATATTTGTCTATAATTGCTGCTACTGTGTGGTGTGGGTGTCATGCTTCTTCCAGAAGTGGTTTAGGGAAAATATAGTAAATTAGAAAAAATAAATAAAATCACAATCATTTTTTGAGAGCATTGAAATGTCCTTAATGGAATTATATTGGAAATGTAATTGCAGTACGTTTGAAACGAGATCTAAACGGTTCCAATCACAGCGCATTTCCCTGTTTAAACAGAGCTGGTGTTAAAAGAGCCATCGCCCAGTCTCTGTCAGTGTCTCTGTTCCCTCCCCCACGCTGCTTGATGCTGTCAGGCCTGTCTTGACAGTGAGATGTTTATAGATGTCAGGCATGACAGCCAGGAGAAGAATGCGGCAGTGTCTTTAAGGGAGGGGCCGCATGGCGGGGGGATGAGTGGCGTTTCCCAGCCGCCGTGCGTGTTTGTGAAAGTCACTGGCGCGGGGGGGTTGGGGGGGGGGGGAGAAACTCCTCCACATATGGCATCAGTTCAAAGTTCAAGAGCCTTGTCATGGAGGACTGTCAGCTGCAGAGTACCGCTATCTCTGAAGACTGGAATCCAGTCATGTTCCGAAGGCAGTCCCTCAGAGGCTGGGTCGGCTCATTTGCTGGCTACTTTGTTTTTTCATGTCTGGTTTAAATGGCTGAAGACATGGATATAGGGTGGAGCATTACTCTGTTGCTCATTGAGTTAACTGGATCAAGGTTCAAGGGGAAGTCAGTATTCCTACCATCGTTTAGCCATCATTCTGAGCTGTCGTCATGCACTGACTTACTTCAGCATCGTTTGGAGAAGGATCGTATTCGCATCCTATGCAGTGTCATCGGCTTATCGGGCGTCATCACCAATTGTTTGTCCTAAATGAAATTATGAGACATCTGGACTTCCTTTCCTGTCATCTGGACTTCCTCAGTTCTGGCAGAGTTCTCTGCTGGGGAGTGGTGCACCGCTGGTGCATTTCTCAGGCTGCATTGAATTGAGATGTCTTGCACTGGGAACTCAAATTAAACTATTTCCTCTGTCTGCAAGGGATGCTTTGACCTTTGAACCTTTGTCCATCCATTTGTAAGGCTGTCATCCCCTTGTGTCTTTTGAGGATCTGAGTAGGCAGCACCATGTACTCCTCTATTATTGAGTAGAGTTTGAGGACTTTTTCAGCTCAGGCTATCAACCACAACAGTCTCTGCAAGAGTGGTTTCTGAGATCATGTGTTCAGTTTTCATGAGCAGTGCTTTGGAGCTAAGCCCGAACTAGATGGATAAACAATAAAAATGTTTTAAAAAATACAAAAATGAAACCCTAACTGATATTTGAGTGCATCTTCCAAATTCTGTGGTCTTGTTTATGATGCAGAAATGCTGAGAATATTGTAGTCTTGATTCCAATGGTGTACTGATTTGTGTAAGTAGTGCATTTCTATCAAGATTTCATACTATACACAGTTGAACATTATTTTAACAAGCTTTAATTTTAACATTATTAATGAAAGCATAATTAAAATCTTTTCAGGAAAGAGAAAGCCTCTGTTACAAGCTGTCTCGTATTGGCCCTTTTAGAAATGCTAATTTATACACTTAGGTTTGGGGAGGTGGTGGGGGAAGGGTATGTGACCTAAATTTAGATGAACTCTCCTATAGAATAATGATAGTTAAGCAGTGTGGCACATGGGTGTGTGGGAAACAAAGGATTTTCATGTTTGTTTAATTTCTTAGTTCATATTTTGGTCAAAATGGTTGGTATAAAATATCAAATTACAAAAGCATACTGCTGCACTTTGTTTTGCTTTAGCAATTTGATATTAATTTGCAGTGGATGCATTTTAAAATATTTTTTTTACCATGTTCTGTAGTACAAATTTGAAAATGGCATTGGATGGTTTTTGTGGTGGATGCGTTTCATATCTGCGTTGGTGGATTTGCATCAGTTTTGAGGGCAGACCTCTTGTTGAGTTAAGTCTTGTGCATGGTCCCCTGTCCCCTTTGAGCAGGGGGCTTTCATCCTTTTGAAGTGCTTTAATTTTGCGTGGGGAAGCACATTGACAGAAAGGAGAAAAAGAGTCTGAAAGGAGGGTTGGCCATCTGTCAGTGGGCTTCTGGAGAGTGATGACCTTCCTTTTCTGCACTGTCGCCTTTCCCTTTCACCCCGGAACGAGGAATCAGAAGGGCTGAATCATGCTTTGCGATTAATATTTGAATTTTGGTTTGAGTATTTATTTATATATTTATTTATGTTCGTCAAATATGCTGTAAAGGAGTTTCGCACACAATAACCACCTTGGATGTAGGAGAACAAGTGAACATATTTGCTGCATGCAGCATGCATTGTCTGTTGATGTTTTACAGTCTTGGAGGAGTCAGTTGTCACTGTCGGCTCTGTGTGGGCAGCACAAACAGAATATGGCGATCATGCTGTAACTCGCCTGGGAATACAGAAGCATGTTAAGATATACATGGAGAATTTAATTGGTGAATATTTAGGCTTTTGAACTTTTTTGCTGTTAGATTAATGCAACTGCCATCTTGACTACTAGAAACACCTTTATCCCGATACAAAAATTGCATCTCCTGCTCTTTGATGTTTTAGTTTGCTAATTCTGTGATACCAGTGCTGGTTTATGTTTTCTGTGAATGTTGCCTGTTTCTAAATCTTAATTCCCATTTATGTTTCATCACTTTCCAAGTTAATATGAAATTTTCATGTTTGCATTTTTTTGCATTAAAGTGCTGTCCCTTCTTATTGGCCCATCAAGGCTGTAACTTTTGCACTTTTGCATTGTCCATCTCTGTGACCTTTGAACCTTCTTGTCTTGTTATTTGAATGCTGACTGCTACTCTTCCTATGTGTACAAAGCCCTGCAGCTATTGGGAAATGAGAGCCAATGCAGGGGCAAAAGGGCCAACCTTTTCTTCAGGGTGGATACTGCATCTGTCCTTTCTTTGTATTGGGCAAAGTCATGAGGAGACACTGCTGCTTATTCTTCCTTTAGATATACTCCACTATAATGTGATGTATATCTGAAGGAAGTTGTCGTATGAACTTATATGTAGTGTTCTGTGTTCACTAGTTTGTGTTCCAAAAAAAGACAAAAAAATTCCTGTGAAGAAATCTTTAGTTGTAGTTGCCTTTTTAGTCAAAGACTGAATGGAAGTCACAGTTGTCCCTGGGTGAAAGCAGTTTAAAATGTTTTCTGTTATATATCTGTGCATTTTAATATTTAAAAAGTTTTATGCTTTGTTGATCATGTACTGTGCAATCCATAATGGTAAAGCTGACATTATGATGGGTATTAATTCACTGTGACACCACCTAACCAATGATGTCAACACTGTGATAACTGTCATTCATAATTTTGTTCTCTTTTCCATAGCATGAGAATATTGTAACTCTCCCTGAAGGAAGGCCTCTCCGTCTAGTAGAGCTTCGTGGAAGAGCTACAGGTCAGAGAAAAAGTGCTTGGACGCTCCTGGGCTTGCATGCTGCCGCACGAATGCTGCATGTCTAGGCCTGACTCTCCTTCAGATTTATCTTTATTTGGTGCATGGAAGGGGCTGGGGTGATGTCATTACTGCTTTTATTTTACTACTTTTTCTCTGTCTTAGCAAAAATGAAAGAGGCTGTTTCTCGTTTTTAAATGAGGTGATTGGGTGTCTTTACCTCTTTTTGTTCCCATTGTTCACTGTTAGGCAGGCCTGGGCTACGAGGCAAAGCACTATAATTAATTTGATAGTATTATTGTTCAATAACAATAAAAACAGTGTTCTTATTCTGACTATAGATATTATTGTGAGTGTAACTCCTGATTTTCAGGTAAGTATTATGTTTATTGTGTATGATTTTAGTGCATGCATTATTTCTATAAAACAACCCATAACGTATGGCATGTTTTCATAATTGTGACCTTACTTAAAAGAATATCTACTTGGCGTTGCTATTGTTATTTACTGTGCTGTCACAGCATCACAGAAAGCTGCTGATAGAAATTGTGAACTTTTTAAGGCAGCATAGGTCTACAATCATGCATGAAGTCAATTTGATTCAGAGAATTAATATCCCCGCAGAGATGTAACCTGAGCTGTAATCACTGTAATCAGATAGGTTTGTTCACACAATTGAACTTTGTAAGGAGATCAGTGTATAAAACGTAAATTTAAAAATAAGGGTCATTTGTGATTTTGAGGAGCAATATTTAGCATGTGAGGTTGAACCTGGTCCACTTGTAAGTGAGCCGTGGTACCGTTTTGTTTTCCATTTGCTGCTGGTGGTTTCCACCTTAATAGCATGGTTTGACCAAAGTAGTAGGCCTACTTCTCATCTCCATGGAAATGTTCTTATAATTTCCACAAAGGGTGTACTTAGTACCTGGAACTTAAATAACTTGTAGATGATGGTTTGCTTTTATCAGGGACGGGTTTTGCCTTTTAATTTGAGAACAGTGGGTGTGTTTTTAGCATGCAAAGACAATTTTTCTTTATGTAGCTGTTCACAGCTATAATTGCACATACCATCAGTAATTGTAATGTACAAGCAAACCAATGCAAATTCTTTTTGATGGTGTTCAAGTTCGGAAATTCACAGATTTAATCTGATTATTTTCAGTTGCAATAACAGTGCTATATTAAACAAAGTGTATTGTGAGCTCATCTTTTGTATGAAGCAACAGAAATGGAAATCAGTTTCTTTTAAATCTCAGTTATTGGCCAAGCCTTTTAATATGTTCGGTTTAAGTGAGCCATGCTAGGCTAAATCAAATTATGGTATGCTATTAGAACCATACAAATGCATCCATATTGCATGAGACAAATAGTAGATTGAACAGTGGGTGAAATTGAGAAAATGGTCGTAGTGGTGGTCTTAGAAGTTACTAGGATACTCGGAAATTATCTGCCAGGTGTGGAGCCCTTAAGACAGATTGCCCAATGAGAACATGGAGTAAATTCGGCCAGTGTAGGATGGTCACTGGGCATGAGAGGGGTTTCGGAAGAAGTGATAGTTTGAAGATAAAGGGGCAGAACAATGAATTCAGTGGTAACTAGAGCAAAGGTTATGAGGCAAACACAAGAAGCAGCAGGGAGTGGAATTAATCAGTGGAGAATCAGACGTGAGGACAAGAAGACTGAGCAGCAGAACACTGGTTTTTGAAGAAGACATGTTGAATAAGTCCTGCTGAAAGAGAACTACAGTGCTCCACTATATTTAAAGTGCAATCATTATTCCTGATACTTTAGCTTTATCATAGACAATGACTATTGGCAGGATTTGTTGAAAATTCTTTTGGAATGCATTGACATTGCTGCCATCTTCTTGGGAAGCAGGGACATTTGTAGTTTAGTTGTGAGTGCCAAGTTCCAGAGGACAAGCTGGAAGTGTTTGAGTGCCAGTGGGTGGTGTGAGTTTTCACAGGGGACTTAAAGGGGTTTTTTGTTTCTCCTAAACTAAGTCAGACCATGAAATTGGTGCCATGCTAAAGATAGCTTGCGGCAACAACAAGGAGCCTTCTTCTTGAAAGTTGTTATCCTTAAGTTTAATGCGTATTTTCTGTAGGCATGTTGAGATGTTTGATATGAATCTCAATAAAGTCATTTTATCCCTGATCAAATATAATTGCATGTAATGTTAGTTTAAAAAAACTAACAAATGGCTCTTCTATAAAAAAATTTAAAAAATTTTTTATAAGTTTTTACAGATTGTCCAGTAGAATTATAATTTTCAGTCCTGAAGTGAGTTGGAGTCATTTTCAAAACTTCCTTCTGTTCTTTTGCTGCCTGTGATGACAGCCACCAAAATGGCAAGCAATACTAAGTGAAGCGTATGCTTACCCAGTGCATTTCATTTGTCTTTATACATTTGAAATGGACATTGACTAAATACTGAACGAGGAATATCTGATCGTATGCACAGCAAGCCTGCCTGTGCTTCTTACTTCATGTGATGAAGTCAATTTTTAATATTTTTATGTGCAACTATGCGATTGGACCAATACTACAAATGCCTTGCTTGTTCATGGCAGTGAGATGAAATGGATAGCTCCTTGTTATCAGTATGTCTGACCATAATGATTGAAACCTGATCTCTGCCCCTGGGAGCTCTAGTAATGGACGTCCCTGGCTTTGTCACTTTTTGAATGTGCTGTAAACATTTCCTGGGTTATGGGCATGGAGGTATGGTATTGACAGTGGCTTGTAAATGATCCAACTCCCAAGGTTGAACTGGATACCCTCCTGTGGCTACATCCATACCAGCCGTGGTCCTCCAGGCACCTGCCTCAGGATATCACTGGTAACTGCAACAGAAGGCCCTAAAATTGCCTTTGCTCTTTCATGTCTCTTAAAATAGTCGGGGAGTTGCATTCTCAGGTTCTGTATAATGGATCATATTTACTCCAAGAGTATACATTCTGATAAGCTTTACTGAGACAATGTCATATTCCGTAAATGTTTCTGACCTACCTCGGTCGACTTGGTATTTTATTAAATTTTTTTCTCCTTTGGCATGCGTTCTGTTAACTGAATCTGAAACCTTACAGCTGATGCTCTGCAGTTAGAACCGGTGTTATCTTTTCTGGAAGGACCATTTGTTATCATACAGTTTCGTACCACAATATTTCATAAGTCTGGCAGCTAGGGTTTTGCATGGTCTGCAAGGGGAGTGTGGCAGCCAGCCTAGCCTAGCCTAGATCCAATCAATAGTCAATATGAGTAAAAATATGTTTTTTGTTTTTTTTTTGCTTTTTTTTTGTGTGTTAACCCTTTAGTGAATGTTCCTTTTTCATTGAAGCACGTTCCAAGCACAAGTAAACTGGTGTTGATAACATTATTTATTTTATTAATGTTTTAAAAAATTTTGTTAAACCTGCAACATGCTACTGTGGGAATGACTGGTCGTAGCAGTGTACTGCTGCTGGGCTGCGCTTTGCAGGGAGTCATAAACTCAAACTGTGCAATTTCAGTGTTTGTATTTTGCTCCTTGGGTCATGTGAGCTGCAGAGAGGGTGTGTTATTTTGAAAAGCCCTCCATCACCAGTTAAATATATCCTTTTACAAGAGCTGACCCTTAATTTCTCTTTCGTGTGGCCACTTTAGGTTAGGTTGCAAACTCAGCATGCATCCTGCATATAGCAATTATGTCTGAGACTATCTATTTTTGTATGCTTTGCACAGTGTTGGCTTTGCCCAGTTTTCCTGCCTTTACTTCAGGATTTCCGTGCTTCATCCAGTCTTTGTAACCCACTTGAGTCGAATATGTATGGATAAGCAAAGCGCCATGACCCAACCTGACAATCACTTGCTCCCGTTTCTCTGTAATTTGCAATAGCCATTCTTCACATAATTTGCTTTTATGTGCTCTGTGGTTTTCAGGCACATTTGCAGAGATTTGTTTGTTATGGTTGACCATATTGGAATATAGGGGTTATGTTTATGTATCACCTGTCATTGTTTTGGTAAAGTTCACTAGAGCCTTCTCGACACTCGACAACTTGACAGGCTATAAACTTGAATTGTCTCAACTATACATTGTATAAGACTAAAACCTTGTTTTACATATTTAGTCATTTGACATTTTTGAGCTCTTTAAAAAACCAGGAAGAGCATCTTCAGAGGAAGAATTAAGTGGTTTCTGAGAAGGAAGTTTCTTGCGGTCATGAGGTGTGCATCTAGTAGGGCTGATTGTCTCAATTCAGTGGTTGAAAGGAATGAATTCTTTACATACAATAGCTAGGAGCATGATGTCATGCTTAAATCATCAAATCCATTGCCAGACCACAAACTTTCCTTTGACATTATTTATAGTACATCTAACGTCTGTCATCATGAAGCTGCTTCGCCTAAAGGATTGAGTTTCAGTGAAGCATGACACAGGCTGCAGAATAGCAAATATGTCAGAGCACCGTGTGTTTTATGGTCTCCAGCACAGATTCTGGAATAAGGCTGCAGATACCCACATGGATTCAGTGTTCTTTTCATTTACCATAATCTGAACCTCAGAACATCTGAGTTAACTTGCGTAACTGAGAAAGGTCACTGTTTTTGCCTGAAGGGGCCAAGTGCTCTAAGCGCAGTGATTAAACAGAGAGGAATTGAATTCATTGGTTGCCACACTGTGTGCAAACAGGCCGACTGATATACAAAATGAGGTGGGGTGGGGGGCAGGGGGGGTCAGGCACGAGTTCACTCTGAGCAGGGTCAAAACAGAGTTTATCTGAGGTGACACGAGCAGTAAATCTCAGGAGGAAAACTGTTGAAACTTCAGAAATGGAGAGATGGTGCCTGGGAAAGAAAGGACTGTAATTTCCCCAGCGAGAGGGGAAATGAAAGGTTCCGGCAGTATGGTACTCGGAGTGCATGCGTATTGCTGTCTGATCAATGAGTTTCTGCAGCCAATGCCAGCGAGCGGGATGGTTTGGGAGTGCTGGCAGGCAGTGAATATCCAAGCTATAGTCAGTCTCTCAGCTGGCAGACTGCCAAAGTACACCACCCAGTGGGCCGGGGGCACCGTTTAGGCACCGTTAACCCAGTGCTCCATACAGGTGTCTCACAGCTAGGTTGTCACCGCACATTCACTTGCTAATGGAATCGGGCACCAGTAGAAGGCTTGTAGCTGTGTTACAAAATTTAATGGTTGGTGAATGGGTTTGCTGCCAGTTTGAATGTGCCTGTAAATATTTATTTCGCCTTTACTTCAACAGAGAGTCACACCCTTCAGAGGTCCCATCAAGTGAATAATTGCATAAAGTGTAGATCCGATATAGTGGAGTGTGCTGGCAGGCTGTGTTACAGTTGGTACTTCTAATAGGAAATATCATTCAAAGCCAGTGGGAGCTGTCTGAAACTGTCAGGCTGCTACCAGTCATGCTTTTCATTCCCCTCAGTGGGTCACACACTTATTTGCAGTAATCCTGCATTCAAGCTTTTGGCGGATTTACTCTAGAACAGCTCTGGGAAAGCACAGCTGGGAACTTCAGTCGTGAATCACAGTGAGTTTTGGCCCACTTCTTTTAATCTGGTCTGGCATGTGAATTGCCCGTGTTGCAGTGCCAAAATTGCACACTCCGGCTGGACGGCACTGATGGCAATGGGAATGAGGAGTGGATATGGAGAGGAAGCGTGTTAGAGCCTCCTGTTGTGTTGCTGGTTTGTTGTTTATCTGCAGTATGAAGTGCATCATGGGAAAGGGGTACCCTATCCTCTTGAGCACAAACAAAAGCCCTGTATGCTAAATGAATAGCCCTGTATGCTAAACGAAAAGCCCTGTATGCTAAACGAAAAAGCCCTGTATGCTATGAACTCCTCCAGTGTTGCTAAGCTATGCATAATTAATTTGAATGGGTCTTAACTTTACTGAACTGAAAGGAAAGACACTGCACCACAGCACAGTGTCCTTTACATTGGGTGTGATGCAGTTAGCACATGTTGGCTTGAAACTAGTGGCAGTCTACTTCTCAGAATCATAAATGGGTGGAAAACCTACAGCAGCTGTTTTCCATCACTGCCGTGTCTTTGGTTTCGCTTTATCTAAACTGTTATCCCTTTTCAAAATGTCAGAAAGCAATAAAACTGTAGTGCGTGGTATCTCCTTAAGATTGATATGAGGAATTTGAAAGGGGCTTAAATTCCTTGATGTTTATCTCCCCCAGACCCTGTCAGGATTTATGTCTTATGTGGAGAAGAAAGAGGGAAACATTGTCCTGAAGCAATTTCAAGGGCCATTTCTTCAGCCTTAAAGTTTTAAATCTGCCTCTTTTGTTAACATCATGACCATTTAAAGTCTGTAAAGCCTCAGTCACCATGTCATTATAATGAATATTGTTCGGCTGTTTGTTTTTTGGTTGTGCTTTAGGTTTGAAAAGAGCATTTGCTTTGATGTGTGAAGTGTAAAGTAAACTCTACTTCATATGCCTTTTCATGAGGGGCTTTGTTTCCCCTTTCTCACTCCCAGGAATGGCTAGGCACATGGAAAATGGCACAAATATGTCCCTTTTACATAAGTGTTCGGTAGCATTTGTTCCATCTGATTCTTATCCCCTGTGCATTTGTCCTGCCTCAACCGCTTGAATTTTTGGCTATGGAGTCTGAAGTACCTGTTTTTTATGGAAGTTCACTTTTCCTCTGCATCAAGAAGCACTTCAGGGCAGACGATAAATAAAGCAGGAGTCGCTGTCTGCTATTACTTATTCAGGTTCACCCCATGCCGTTGGGCTAAGTTGTAGTGGTACGGCCTGTTTGTTTTTCCTTCTCGGTTAATGTGCCGCTAAGTTGCAGAGGGGAGTTGGTGTCACGCGATATTTCCATCTCGGCTCTACGCTCATTTTGCACAGTGCATTTTTTTCCTTTTTGTTTAAATGCAGTGGGGGAAAAATAACTTTGTTTTCTGGGAAGTGTCATAGTCTGGAAATACAAGGAGAAAAAACGTTTAAGCAGTTGCTGCAGAAACGTGCTTGATGGCAATTCATATCATTACCCATTTTTAATTTTTACAGCATTATATTATTGTGCCGCAAGACATTTCTGTTGATCAAACAGCATTCCAAATTGTTAATAGGGTGGGGCAAGCACTTCCTGCATTTTATATAGCATTCGATACAGCCAACAAACTATGTCATTGCAGTTTACTTTTATCTGTGACAATGCAATGTTTTTTTTAATCCCATAAATGTAGTGCACTTAAATAGGACTACAATGCGCATGGACAAGAGACATTGCACAGAATACACAGTGACACACACTAATCATACAGACACATGCAAGTTTAAGTGCAAGTCCATAATTATAATTACTTTAAAATGAAATTATATAAATGGGGCATGTGCAAAAATATTGAGGTTAATTCTCCGCAAACTACACAAGATCAGCTTTTACTGTCCTGTTAAGATGGTGGAATGCCTCCAGGCCAAATGTGGTTCTGTAAGTGTAACATTTAAGACCTTGGCAGTGCACCAGAGGTAGGTGTTCTAACTGTCAATGGAAGGCACTGAATTATGTGTTGGTGAATAATCTACTAAGGCCTTACCAAGTGACTAGTAGTGACTAAGTAAAGCTGCTATCCAACTCATTACATCCCAGAAGAGAAGCGGGATAGCATAAGAAAAAAACTGATGTGTGGAGCTGCTTTCCTTTCCCTAGATGGAGATTATTTTTCACAGACCTCTGGGTACTGCTGATTGGTTTAAGGATTTAAAGATTTTGATTTAGTTTACTTTACGATTTTAGTTAGTTTACTTGTGGCTTGAAAATGGAGGGGAAAGTTCCACCCAATTTGATATTACTACAGTTGCTGTGATTCTGAAAAGTGTTTCTTCATGCAGTAAAAAAAAAAAAAATCAATACCTGCTTTGAGATTGTTTCCATTAAAAACTGGGTGCACCTTTTTACAGTGCCATGTCTGATGAAACATTGCTTTGTCATCCTGCACATCAGTTCTTCTTGTCATCATTTTAGTGTTGAAGAAACTTATCTGTTCGGTTGGTGGTCAGGCAAGTTCTCTAGCGTAGCCACTTTCCTATGGAAAATGCAGGCCTTCTATTTTGTATGAGCTGTAGTAATGTCATTTATGGTTTTTCGTTGTGAATTTTTAGTTGCGCCTGAGGGCTACATATGGATTATGATCATTGGATCTGATTTCATTAAAATTATCACAAGGAAAAGATACTACTAGAAGTAGCAGACAACTGCAAGGCTTTCGGGCCAGATGTTTGGTGAACTGGCTATGATTAGTACTACACATAAAAACATTGTTCAGGAAATGTGGAGATGATTAGTGCTGATTACGATGTAGGTCCCAATCTTGTTTATATCAAGAGTAATGTTGAGTAGTTCCATGCATTGTGTGTGGCATACAAATGTAGAATATGTGTACAACTGAAACATACTGATGTGAAAATTAACTTGGTGGCCATATCGGCATATGGCTTTGGCCAAGTGTGAGTAAAATTACATGTGCACATCTGCAGACTGTTAGATGCGTGTGCCAAGTTTTATACAAAATGGACAATTCTATGGAGGCAAGCCTAACCAAACAGCAGCCTAAAAGAAGAAAGCCAGTTTGGCTTGAAAGGCTGCTAAGTTAATAAGTAACACGCATGGACGTCTTGAAGCTCTTTGACAACCCTTCCCTTCTGAAGCTTGGTCCTCCATCCTCATCAATAAGATCATCTAATTTCAGATTTAACATTCAACTGACCCACAAAACAGCAGTGGCAAAAGCTGTGATTAACTATTGTGAGCTAATGATTGTGAACTAGTGCTTAATATTGTGAACGTATTACGGTATTTATTTTATATGTGTTTATTACTGTTATTATTGTTTTATTTTATTTAAAAATTATTTTTGCTTTATTACTGTTTTAATTGTGTTTTGCAATCTCGGCACCATTGTAAACGAGGGCTCGATGTGTCTCTTTCATACATATTGTCAGTACAGTGTATAACTCAAATTACTTGCATCGCATGACATAGTGTGTGAACTGAAATTTGTCTTCTGGACACACAACACACTTTATTGTTTTTGGATAAACCTTTATACAGATAGAAAGCAGACATGAGATGAGATTGTTCTCATATTTTCTTCTTTTATGTTTTATGTGTGTATGTTAGAAAAACAATATGAACAGTATGAAAGTGATTTGTATTTCCATTTTCATCCCTCCTAAAAGTTCAGTTTGAGTCAGAACAAATTTCTTTCTTTGCAAAATGGGGTGGGGCAGTGTGTGTGAAAGGGACACCAATTCCATGTGAATTGTAAACGTGCGGCAGCTGGGAGGTTTCTGACCCAAGCCTCAGGGGAAAGAAACGCATGCCTTCCCCTGTACTCTTCAAAACACAGCCTCGTAGATCAGCTGAGATTGAGAGTGACAGTGCATGATGTGGTGTGAGCTCTCTGCTAACCTGCCACATGGAGTATGTGAGTTTCCCCCATTTCCTGCTGTTAGGGGTTGGGCCTTGTCAGCATGGGTCAAATTGCTTTCCTTTCTTAATCATCCTTGACTTCTTCAGCTGATGTCAAAGATGGACAGTGTATTTTGGAGTTAAGGCATTTTGGTTTGTGCTACTTTCAGATTGCATGCCAGAGGTTGCTTTAATATTTTTGCTCCTGAGCATGCGAGAAGTCAGCAGAAAAAGGGATGGTCTCATTGTTTTTAATCAAAAAAAGGCCTTACTAACTAAACCAGGAAAATAAAAAAACAGTTCCATGAGTTGCTGATACTGAGGCAGTGGTTTTAACATTTTGAACATTTGATGATACAATATTCTGTCTGTTTTTGTTGTTATAGCTTGCCTTCTCAGCAATATCTTGCTCCTCCTTTGGTAACTTGGAGTAACTGCACCCAGCCGTTTGCGATGCTCCATTGTGATTCATGTATGTGGGTTGTGATCATGTGCTTTTTATCAAAGGAGTTCTCAGTGCTTTGTCAAAAAAGAATTATATGGGAACTGTTGTAAAGGTTGTTTTTTTCCCCATCTATGTAGGACTGATTGAAACCTCTTATAGTATTGAAATTAATTATCACTGATTCTCAACACTGTAGATTTTGAGGTGACTCTTTTTGAAATTGTGCAAAAAGAACGATGCAGTTGTGACTTCTCTGTCAGCAAGAGGAAGTGCATGGGAGGTGGTGCCTTTAATATTTAGTATATCAGAATGTAATCACCAATTCTCTCTCGCTCTCTCTTTGTTACCAATTCTCTGCGTTAACGTAATTGTTTTTTATTTTTTTATTAATCCAGAGGAAACTTCACATTACCGAAGAACCCTGAGTCCAACATGGCATTCAGTGTCCTCGGAGTGTTCTTGGGACTCCTACTGGAAGTGTCAACACATGGCCCCACCAGCATTCCACGGATGTCCTGGAAACACCAAGGTAAGATACAGAGCACCAAAAGACCCTACAACACACGATGACAATGAAATTGGGCTCCAAGTTCAATTGTTGCAGTTAAATTGATGTTTATGGTGATGATCCGTTTGCTTTGCTCTGCACATTGACATGTGTGGATATACGGTTTTGACATTTTTTAACTTGAAAATTAAAATGATAGCGCCTTCTGTAAATAATCCCCTCCCCCCATGGTCAATGTGTCAACATGCTACTTTTTCTTTTAACCAGTTTGCTCACCTTTAAAATATATCAAAAGATACTTTGCTGGTTAGAAACTGCTGTAGTGTGGCAATCAAATTATGGTTTTCCCATGTAAAATGCTGATTTGGTCTTAAAGTAATGGCAATCAGTACAAAAGTTTTTACTTGTGTAAAGCACTACACATTCAAACGAGGCTCTGCGCTTCATGATGTTACTTGAAAAATAATTTAAGATTATGATCACTAAATTATTTAAATGACTAAAATTTCACCAAGAAGCAGTGAGTTTGCCAACTGCAGTCAGAGGTTAAAGCTATAATGTGATCAACTGTCAAGTGCTGAGTTTCTGGTTTTGATTCGACAGCTGATACTTAACACTATGTCTACGTTGTTTCAGAATGTATTGGCCATTAATGCTTGGAGATCTATTGCTGAATACTTTTTAAATTGTGCTTACCAGGGTTCTGTGTTGTCATGTGCCAACTTTCTTATACTGAAGTGCAGGGTTTTGGTCCAGCTAGCATGTATTTGCTTTTTTGAACTGTGAATTCAAATCACAAAACTTGAAATTGAATTACAGTTATAAACATATGTGTGAAATGTTTTTGTAGGTGCCTATGTATTCATTGCTATAAATTAGAATTAACTCTAACTCTGAATTCATACTGTTAATATACATATATGTATAGGGTTATGCTGTTAATGACACTTCTTTGATGTTTAAGAACAGTCATCTTTATAATATTTACAAGGCTGTTCATTTGAATTATCGCAGTAATAATAATTGAAAATCATATGCTTACTAGTTTTTGAGAGGTGTCTCAAAATAAGCTACTTGTACAAATATATATATATTTCTATATTGCCTTTAAAAGATTAGAGTGCTGAATGTATGCACTAACAGATAGTGCATGCTTTGTAATCCCTAGAGATATGTTTCTATTATAATGCTGTGCTGTATAAACGAAGCTAGTTTTCTGTATTCTGTTCACACATTTGAGCAGTTTCTGTGTTGAAGAGGAAGTTGGGTAGGCTTCATATTAACTACTGGCAGAAATGACTTGCACAAATGTCTGGAGTCTGTGAGGAAGAGGCACAGTCTAACTGTAGACATGATGAGCTGCAGGCTTGGTGTTGGCTTTCGTAATCGGCCAGTTTATGTTAGTACACTCGCAACTCGAGCTTCTCACAGCTGACACGACCGCTGCCAGACATTCAGCCAAATACAAACTATCGGCAGGTCGGCTGTAAATCACTTTCAGCCCTCTGAAAAGCAAAAAACAGACACAGAGATGGAAAACTCAGGGATGCTGCTTAACCACCGCAGGTATCTGTAGCTGCTTTAGCAGTCTGCGGTACTGTGGACCTTTTTAAATGGTGTATGCTGAGTCATGTACTTTAAGCCTATAAATAAATAATGATCTCTGTTATGGTTAGTGTACTTATACATCCAACTCTGGAATTAGAATTTCTACTTAATGCTGTCAGCCTTAGAACGATCATAGCAAGTTTTTAAATGAGAAGCCCAGCACTGGGATAAAACTATTCCTCAAAGGTCTAGTGGATGTTTTGATATCTTGGTATTCTCAGCCTTAGAGTAGAAAGGTAATCAGCTAGAATCCTTAAAAATACTAGAATCCTTAAAAATAGGATTTTTGGTGTGGAGTGCTGTTCTTATCATTTCCATTGCTGCGGGGAGCTTGGCTCGATTTCTTGCATGCTGTGCGAGCACCTTTTTCCAGTGACCTGTAGTTCTGTGTGGTCAGCTTTACAAAGTATTCAGTGAAGTATTCACTAATAAGACCAGTGAATTTAACCATAAAAGTTTCTTAAACCATTGATATTCGCATGGAACATATTTTTAAACCTTAAAAAAAAATTAATAATAATTTGTGTATGTATTAATGCATTCTATGTAAGCATGGCAGTGGGTTTTTTTCCCCTTGGCTAAAGGACTTGAGTTCCTGTAAAGGTCATTGCACACTGGATTCATTAAATACCGTATTTGTATACTTACATGATATACAAGGTGAACTAATGTGTCTGTGCTTCATGATTCTGCCCACAGATGTCAATTTGATAGAATTTTCAGAAGAAGGAATCTTCAATTATTCCACATTGTTGCTCAGTGAAGAAAAAGAAGTACTTTACGTGGGTGCGAGGGAAGCCATCTTCGAGCTGAGCATGAAAAATGTGTCTGTCAAGACCAATAAGGTACAAAAGGTTTTTAAGAAATCTCAACAACTTTGTAGCGTGAAGGCCATTTATTGGTTGCATGTGGCTCCTAAATTTCAGGCCAGTAGGTCATATATCGGCCAGTTAAATTTCAACTATTGCACATAATATGCTCTTGGCCGTGAAATTAAATAGGCCAACCTATGCAGCTATGCTTGGATAACTATGCACACCTTGATGCCGACCAGTCGTGCTGTGGCCTGTCCCTCTTTTAATTTATTTCTCCAGCAGGTGTTGTATTGAATATTATATTGATTATGTGGGTTCATTTTTTCAGGTAATATGGAAAGTTCCTGAAAACCATATGTCAATGTGCATCTTAAAAGGAAAATCTAAAGAGGTATGTTGGACATGTAATTGGAAAATAGCCCAAAACCTCAAATAGTCATTTTATTTTCAAATACAATTAATGCCTTGCATATCAGTTACAGCAGAATTGAGAAGTACCTGTGCTGTATGGTGTAGTTTGTCATTTAATGAATTAAATATTTTTGTGAAAAGTGTGCATTTGTCACTCACTTTGGTGGCATGACAATCTTTATGATAAAAATAGCTGTATCCACAGGTGATGGTTAATTGTTTATGGGCATACTTCTTTTATTACAGACAGACTGCCTAAACTACATCCGGGTTCTACAAGTGCTCAATGATGACAGTCTATATGTCTGTGGGACACATGCCTTTCAGCCTCTGTGTGACTATCTGGTAAGCGCAGCTGCCTTGGAGTCATAAGTGTGGGTTTCTTTTTCTTTCTGTTGTACTACATTTTTTCATTTTCTATTATTTGTTTGCTATTACAGTCTCTCAAGGATTTTAAACTGCTGGGGCAGCAGGAAGATGGAAGAGGGAAATGTTCCTTTGACCCTGCACAGAGCTTCACCACAGTTATGGTTGGTAAGTTGACTTCCTGTGCCTATATAGGTGAATCGGCACAAACACTTAAAACCTGGGGCTGGTGAGCTGCAATACCTTGGGTTCATTCTACCTCGTGAAATAATGTGGTTTCAGACTGAAAAACTGCATGACAATTCACATGCGCCTTTGTTTCTCAGATGGAGAGCTTTACTCTGGAACTGCTTACAACTTCTTAGGAAGCGAACCCATCATATCCAGATATTCTCTCTCTCAAAGTTTGCTGCGAACAGAGTATTCAACGTCATGGCTAAATGGTATGTGATATTTATTTTGAAGTACTGACTTTTAATTTAACTTTGTCTGCATTGCAGTAAATTAAAAGGACTTAAAAATCAGTTACCCATTTATCACTTATACTCATGCTGTGTATTTGGTTTTCAATCCCAGACAAGCCATACATTTGTGACCCCTGAATAATAGCATTTCATTGGATGATTGAATAGGTCACAGTTGTCGATCTTGTACGATATCATCAAGCATTTTGCGTTATATTGACCCCCCTCCCTCTGCTCCCCAGAGCCCAGTTTTGTTTTCGCAGATGTCATCAGGGAAGGCAAGAACAGCTTAGATGGTGAAGACGACAAGATCTACTACTTCTTCACGGAGGTGTCAGTGGAGTACGAATTTTTTGGCAAGCTGCTAATCCCCAGGATAGCCCGTGTCTGCAAGGTGTGAACGGCTTGCTGAGCCTCAGTGCAGTCATGGCTCATGCTAAGAACTGCATTTCCTTCCCATTGTAGCTGAATTGAGAGTCTGTCTGGTGTGTCACACTGCTGTATGAAAAATGCAGTTGATGGATAATGAGGAGCACTAAAACAAACAGTATCTCTCCATCCAGGGGGACTTGGGGGGACAGAGGACTCTGCAGAAGAAGTGGACCTCCTTTCTGAAGGCAAAGTTGGTCTGTTCCATGCCCGAGCTCAATTTTGTCTTCAACGTGGTCCATGACGTGTTCATCCTAAAGACCCCAGACTGGAAGGACACTGTCATATACGGTGTTTTCACATCGCAGTGGTGAGTAGTGCGCGTGTGATAGCTTGCTATTGAGGGGGAAAAACATGAATCTGTAAGGGAAGTGTGATGGCTCCTTTGTTCCTGTCATAGGGGAAATGTTGGGTTATCAGCAGTGTGTGCCTACAACATGTCTTCAGTGGAGGAAGTGTTCTCCAAGGGGAAGTACATGCAGAAGGCCACAGTGGAGCAGTCTCACACAAAGTGGGTGAGGTATAATGGAATCACCCCCAGCCCTCGTCCAGGAGCGGTAAGCCTGTCCTATATTCTCACCATCAGTATTCCCCTCCCTCCAAGCTACAGGAGTAATATGAACTAACAATAAGTCAAACCTGTGCTTTTTCAGATGTATCTGTATTGAGTTTGTCTTGAAAACATTCATGGTTTGTAACTTGGTTGAATGCCAACCCCCAGCCAGTGACAGCTGTTGTGTTTTAAGTCCCGTTGTTTCAATCTGCAGTGTATCAACAACAACAATCGACTGCAGAACATCAACAGCTCGCTTCATCTGCCGGATAAGACCTTGCAGTTTGTCAAGGACCACCCTCTGCTGGAGGACCCTGTCCTTCCTATTGGTAATGGGCCCAAACTTATCACCAAGGATGTGAACTACACCCAGATCGCTGTGGAGAGGGTCCAGGCCTTAGACAACAATGTGTATGATGTCATATTCACAGGGACAGGTAAAGGGTTCCCCCAATGTTGTAGTATGTTGTCTAAATAAATAAGCAAATACTATAATGTAATATAATTTGAGAGTTTTGATTAAATTCTGTTGTTTTCTGTTTGTATTCAGATAAAGGAATCTTGCACAAATCCATAGTCTATGATGGAGTAGTTCACACGATCGAGGAGATACAGCTTCTCCGTAATGTAGAACCCATAAAGACTCTGCTACTGTCTTCACAAGGGGTGTGTATACCTTTAAATTCATGGCACTTTTCACCTATTGTGAACATGTTAAATTGCTCTTGCAGGTGAGATTCCTGCATTTTCTAATTCTTCATATATTAATGAAAGTAAATAAACAAGATGCAAAATACAAAACTGTTTAGGAAAAAAACATTTTTTAAATCTGGATTTTTAAGTTTGCATGTATTGTTGACCTTAACAATTCTACCAAACATAGACGTGCCAGATTTCATGTGTCGTTTTGTCTTTTCCCACCAAATTCTGATGGGTTCACCAGTTCATGAGTCATGTTTCAGGTCAGCTGTTGCACTTTGTGGACTGGGGGAACTCACAGAGACACTGAGTCTGTTCAAAAAAGGAACTGTGACTTATTCCTCCTTTGAACCGTGCACGTGACACTTGAATATGAGCTATTTTAATACAAAACACTGAGCTTTGGCTTTTTGTTCACAGTTCCTTTATGCTGGGTCAGACTCTGGGGTAGTGCAGTCCCCTACGGCCTTCTGCGACAAGTACACGTCCTGTGAGGACTGCGTGCTGGCGCGGGACCCCTACTGCGCCTGGGCCGCTGATTCCGCGGCCTGCCTCAACATATTCCAGGCCCAGGACACTACCCAACGGTACCTTGGCTAATCAGACACAACATCTGAGCGATGTGCCTTCCTGCCACCACAGTGCCCTAGGGCTGCCATTCCCAGTCGCAGGTCTGCTGTTGTATAGCAAACAAACAATCTGTATTTATGATCTCGGTGATCTCATATAGGATGGTACGTTCAGTCAGTGAACCATGTGAACGGACGATTTGTATTTTCAGTTGCCAGTAACTATGAGATATGCTACAGACAGGAAAAATGGGTAAATGACAAATGGGTGGTTTTTATCTTAACTAGTATTGCCTAATTTATTCTACCAAGCAGCATCTTTACAAAGGCCAGTATCTGTTGTATGTGCAGTTGCATTTGACATAAAATACATTAATTGGCATGTTCAAGATGTATAGTTCTTAACCACTTAATTTGATTACCTTTAAACTCCAGCGTGTGATTACCTTTAAACTCCAGCATGTATCAGACCATGGTGTATCGGTCATTTTTTCCCAGTATAAAAAAACACACAAACCTGCTCTCCATATTATAAAATTAATGTATATGAATGGAAAGTTTTACCTGAAAAGGGCCTTTCAGGTTGAAAAATTCTTATTGCCTTGCATACAATGTTCACTCATTTTTTGTTTGCTTTGTAGGAACTTGATACAAAGCCTTAATGGTGATGCAGACAAGTGCCCCAATGGTATGTACTGAACTTAATATAAACCCATTAATCCCCTGTGACCTACCACGGGACATGAATGTTTTGGACTGTGGCTGGGAGGGCCAGAGTTTAATATATTGCTATAACATATAATACAGTCTGCAGATTTGAGCCTTTTTTCCCCAAACTTCCCCCCTCCTTTCACCAGTGAGGGGCCGGTCCCTAGAGCCCTACCACCAAGTTGTGGTGAAGCCAGGGAGCTCTGTGGAGCTGCCGTGCCACGTGGGGTCCAACCTGGCGCAGGCGGTGTGGACGGTTAATGGAAGCGCGCTGACGGAGGCATCCAGGTTCCACCTGCTGGGCGAGGCCGGCCTGCTCATCTACAGCATGGCCCCCGAGGACCAAGGGCGGTACGAGTGCTGGTCCCTGGAGTGGGCCGGGGGCAAGAACTTTACCCGGCTGGTCACCGGCTACGCCCTGACTCTGTATTCGGTTAAGAGGCCCCCCGCACCCGACCCCTCCACCCCGCTCACCTCCACCGCAGCTCACAACCCCACCACGGCCACCGAAGGTAATAGCAGCACCGCTGGACCCCTACTAACTTCAGCCCCCCCCAGCTCCGCTAACTTCATCTCCCCGCCCCAGCCTGTGACATCACTAACCCCAGCCCTGAGCAGCACGGTGGCCCTGCAGAAGCATTCTTTCCCCAGCTCCGACGCCCCGCGCCCGGAGACCCACGACCCGGCCGCCGAGTACCTGCAGCACGACAGCGGCAACGCCCTCCTCTTCCTCTTCCTCCTCTTCTTCCTCCTCTTCCTGGCGGGCCTCAGCTACAACTGCTACATGCAGTACCTGCCCGGCCCGTGCCTGAGGCTGCGCGCCGCCCTGCTGGGCAGCCAGAAGAAGCCCCAGCCCGAGTACCTGGCCTGCGAGGCGGGCCTCATGGAGCCCGCGGCCGAGAAGCCGGAGCACACGGAGCTGCACCAGCACAACGGGGCCCAGCTGAAGGCCCTGAGGGACACCGGCTACGAGACCGAGCCCGAGTGCGGGAACGGCAAGGTCCCCTCCCTGGAGTACGGGGACGAGAGCCCGCCCAAGGAGAGGCCGTTCGACGTGGAGTGCGAGTCGCACCCTATTGAGTTTGCCGATGCAGATGTGCCCTACTGATAGCAACACCAGTCCTCCGTTTCTCCACTCTTACCCTCCGCTTTTCCTAGCTGTGGTTCTGCTCTACCTGTGTATTCCGTATGAAGGTCTTTCTTTTGCTCTGTCTGAAAAACACAGGCACACAAAGGCATTATAGATATGTATTTGTGCAAACATTGATTTAGTTGAATAGGAGGCAAGGCAGATGATTACTGTTGTGGGCCTCTGTCTTGTACAGATTCATTGGGCTCTTTATGGCTTAATGTTGAGGACCTACTAAAATGCTTTTATTAATATAATTCCTAGATTTGAACAATCCCGCATTGCACTCCGCATTGCTTAGCAAGAAATCAGTTTGATTTCCAAATTGGAAACATGGTTTACCAAATTGGTAAGTTGACGGGATGTTTTCCAAATTGGAGTAAGTTACATTTTATATTTTGTAAGATTTAGGGGCGAAAGTAGTTTTCAGGATATTTGTACATTCAAAATTACCATCATATTAGATGTGGGCTGACGGCTCTCATTCTCTCTGATATTTTATGTGTTGGTGATTCTCAGGGATGTGCCATTCTTCACTTTGTTTCTCCACAAATTTCTAAATACCATATAAGCGCGCCTGCAATCGCTGTGTGCATGTAGACACTGTGGAGTGCTAAGAGCTTGCACTGAAAGACCAAAGTTACTGGCCAATCTGGGAATACAGAAAGGTACGACGTGGAGAAATAAATACAGAAAATGAACAATGGGCAAAAACATGCAGGTATTAGTGACCACTCTGAGCCAAGTGATTGTGAAGAAGTGCTTTTTTTCTGTGAAACAGAACTCTGGAGTTTTGAACCCCAAAACTGGATTTATTTGTGGGAGCCATTTTGACCCTGACCGTGTTGGGCACCTTGCAGCTGGGGATGAAAAACGCAGCATTAGCGTGGTTTTTGTGGCTGTGGTAATGAAAGCCACTTGATATGGCGCTAAAGAGTGTGGTCTGCCAGGCCAAACACTGGACAACTGGACTGCTGTCACAAGCAAGCTAACAGGTTCTTCTGTAGCCAATAGAGTTTTCTCATCCCACTGTTCCAATATTTAACATTTTAACATTTGCCAAGAGGTGATCCTGTGAATAAAAATAACTGAGGAAATATTCTAATGCGTAGAGCAAAGAATACACAGCCATGTAAACCTGTACTGGAATTTTTTTTTTTTTGTGTGTGTGTGGATGTGTTACATGTAGCTGTAAGACTCATTTTTTTCTAACAGTTCATGCTATAGCTATACAATGAACAATGGGATGGCAACATTTATATGTTTATCCTGAAACCTGGGCTTGGAAATGCTGTTTTTATTTTGCTTTACCATTTTGAATTTCAAAGAAATATTATTTAAATGTTTTAAGCTAGTTGTTTTTAAAAAATCATTTTTTTTTAAAATCTTGCCATTGCTTTTTCCATATGCATTCCACTGCACAAAATCAGTATTTTCTTTCTCCAAAAGCCTTTTAGACTGCACTTACTCCCTCTCACCTGTCTTTTGGTACACATTTCTGTTCTTTCCTGGTCTTGATCCTCAGACTGCCGTTTCTCTCAATTTCTCCCCCACTCCTTCTTTCCCTCACAGCCTCTCCTGCTCCTATCTCTCCTGTCGAGTCTTCATCCCTGTCCACTGTGGGGAGCACCTCCCCTGTCTCCTCCTCCTCCTCATCTTCTTCCACCTCTACCTCTTCTTCCTCCCCTTCTCCCGAGCTGTGGTCCACTGTGGGAGGCATGGGGGTACGGCTGCTGCCCCCACTGCTGACTGACCAGGTCTGGGGTGTTGAGGCCCACGAGGCCTTCCTGCTCTTCTGCCTGGCTTTGGGTGAGTGGTTTGTGTGACCCTCCCCCCTCCAGCCCCTTCACCTTTCACACGCAACACACCTCTCGTCGTTCCCTCTTTCAACAGGCATTTCTTCAGCTCCACAAAATAGGCCCCTTCTTCTTTCTTTGTTTGGGTTATCTGGTTGAGCTGTTCCTCGTTCTTAGATTTTTAAAAAATAGTTGACAGTACACGACAGGATGAAATATAAGTGTGGACCGAGCTAGAAGAGAACTCAATTTGTTTCTGCAAAAAGGCACACACGAATGCATTTCAGTTCATCCTTTTGTGTTAAAAAAATAAAAGCAGAATTGGCTGTCTTTAGTATATGTTTGCCCAGTGTATATAGTCTACTTCATTGCTAGATTTGCACCCTTGTTTTATTTTTTGTTGCTGGCAGATTTGAACTTAGACCTGTGTTAGACCTGTAAATGGACCGATTTTACTGTTGGAAACACGGAGTTGGCACAAATGAGGGTCAAAAGCTAATCGTTCAACTTTCTGCAAATGAGAACTAAATGCCTCTGGTAAGAAACCAGAGACTGTACGGTACACTTGGCCAAATGTGTAATTCTGATTAGTTTCATTACCTATAATAGAGTGTGTGGTTGTACAGTGTAAATTTGTGTATATGGTATATACTTTGGACGATGTACATAGGTCTCTATAGGCATTTTGGGCAACTGTTGGTAGGGGGTTTAAATAAATCTTTACTTAAATTGTGTTGAAATGTAGTTTGTTTATTCAAATACTGCTCTTTTGCGATAGATGCTACTCTCCTAAGTGATCTAGAGGTGTCTCAAAGAATCTTGTCCTTGTTGTACCATGTAATGCTGCTGATAAGCTGTGGGGTAACGGTAACACTTCACAGCTAAGCAATCTTGTGCTTATGTCCTGTAGCTTCAGTGTAAGGGATTGGAAGATAAGAGATTTAATTTATATTCATGCCAATGAATACATACACCAGTATAAACACATGAATGCACGCACACATATAAATGGTTGTGAAAGTGGAGATTGGGAAGCACCACTGTGGGGAAAAAAATATGATCCTTATTATGTCTGCATAAAAAATTACAACTAATTTTACGGACAAAACAGTCAGCGATGTTAAAGAAGCAAGGGTCCGCAACCAATTTCTTGCTCTAAAAAACTTGAAAAGTGATGTAAAGGAAAGAACTGCTGATTACTGGTTACAGTAATTTAATGATTATATAATTCTCCAGTAAATGTTTATTGGTTTGCCACTGTTTCAGATATATTTCCATCAGGCATCTTCAATTATATGAATGTTGGCTATAGTGCTTTCATTTGTCATAGTACAGTTTGGCAGTGGTGGAAAATCAAGGCAGTGTGGAAAAAAATGTCAAATAGCAAAACTTGACTACAGAATTTTTCTAAAATGCAAGAATTTATTTTAATAGTGTATTAATTAGAGAAGACTTATTTTGCTATGAAAAAGATACAGTGCACTGAAAGGCATGATGTAGCCCACAGTATGTGCCAGCTAAGCAAGTTGGCGCTCAGAATGAAGCTTCGTCAATGTACTGTATACAAACATTCTAACATAGCAGCTAGTGAACAAAATAAGTGTGCAACTGATTTTTTTTTAGATTTGGTACAAATTTCCAGCTTAATCTACATGACCAAAAAAAGCCAGAACCTACACACACGCACACACACACACACACACAATCCAACGGGGCGCCCTGTTTGTGACCTTGATTCGGCAAATACCCTGAACTTGAGTATGATCGGGCAATGTGAAGTGCCTTTTATACCCCAGGTCCAAGTGATCTCAACATTCGCTGGAAGGTGAATGGAAAGAGACTTGAGACCCCCGTCACAGAGTACCGACATGCCATGGCCACTGGGGAAGTGTTTGTGAGCAGCTGGTTGAGGCTGAGGGGCCTGCGGAAAGAGTCACAGTACCAGTGTGTTGCCACATCCCACGCTGGCGACGAAACCTCCAAAATTCTCATCGGCCCCAGTCGCAAAGGTAGGACAGCGGGTGCCGGAGTCGGTATTCCTCGGATGAATTTAACAAAGGGATTCTAATTAACATAGAATAATGGCTGCATGCTGGATAGGGGTGAAATGCCATTAAGTAAACTAAGCTACAACAAAGGCAAATTACTTCTTGGAGAAACAACCCATTGTAGTGTAGCAGGTGTCGGGGCTAATGAAAGAAAATTACCATTTCAGTAAGCTAGCTATGAAGTTGTTTCCTGTTCATTAACAGATAAAGACAGTGTTGTGTCCAGAGACCTTAAACAGTGGAGAACTGCACTGACAGACCATGAAAAACTGCTACAGAACTGGAAGGAGGCGTGGGTATGTTTCAGTTGTAATGTTTTGCAATCTGTCCATTGCTTTTTCTTAGAAGCCAAAAAATATATTGACAATAAAATATACTTTGTATTTGAGTTTGTGAGATGTGTGCATGTGTGGGGTTGAGAGGTTTGAAGAAGTTGCATCAAAAAGCACACAGACCACACCAGTCCCAACTATGCCTGGCAGCTGTGGAGGCCATAATTGGCAAGTGTCCAGGGAGGGAAGGATCGTGTCAGTGCAAGCTCAACATGTGGAGTGTGAAGACCGGTGGCTGCTTGTGAATACAGCTGAACATTTCAAATTTGGATAAAAGGGGGAAAGCAATTTTTTTCTCACTCACCACACCACAGCAGAGAAGAGAGGCGAGATGAAACCACAGTACATAAAAAGTCAGATTGGACTTTGTCTGTCCACCAGTTCCCGTTGTCACTTCCCTGCTTACTACCATCTCCTGAGCTGGAATCAGAACACATTTTTGTTTGTCTGCATGTGGACTGAAATGGTTGAAAAAAAAACTGCATTAATTAAAATCCAGATGTGAATCAGTGAAGGTTGTCACAAGCTCAGGTAAATTACATTTTTAATGGTCAAGGCTAATTTTCCATTGAGTTTACGGATATGAGTAACTGAACGTGTTTGCATGTTGCCCCTTCTCAGGAAAGCTGCGGTGGAGAAGGTGTTCTTTGAAGATAGCTGGAGTTCCATGCCATCAAGAGTGTTCTAACTCCATTCCAGCTGGAACTTAAATTGGTCTGGCGCTGATGACATCACGTGTAGTGTCTCATGCTCCATGGTTGAATGTGTGGCATTACACCAGCTGAGAGAAACCAGTGTCCTGCAGCATGTGCCTGTTGCCCTGGTTTGTAGGTCTTTCCCACTAGCTCTCCATGATGGGGAGGTATGATATTCCCTGCTATTCTGGGAAGGCATATGTGTTGCAGGAGTAACGCACAAGAAAGTTTCTTATTGGATTGTGTCAGAAACCTAGCGGGTGAATGGTGCTGTGCTCCAGTAAACTTTGCACTGTTCTGAAAATGATGGTAAAAACCCATCAAAGTGATTCCCCAAGAATGATCAACCATACCACTCTGCAAAAGCTGAGTCTTCTTTTCTGTTTTTTCATAGTTATGTTTAGTCGAAATGTTCTTTTGTTTTTTTTTTTACCTGTTTTTTTTTTGTGATTAGTAAGTCAAAATAGTTATTTAGTGTATTCATTACATACCATACATTGTAATGTTTGCAATATGGGGCCCTGTGCATAAGCATTGTCAGACTGGACTGTATTAGATACTTTCACTCGTAATTAAACTTATATTAGACCCACAAGTATTAATATTTTAATATTGACTTTAGTATATGCAGATGAGCATACATTTCATGTATTTTACCTGTTTGTTTAGTGTGCTAAACTGAATGAGGAAAGACAATTTATTACAAATCAGTGTTGTATTGAATATTGTTTTGTGACAATATTCATTTAGGTGTCAGCATTAGTTATAATTTTAAGCCCTCGTGAAAATGCTGGGGTTGTTAAACTTTACCCGAGATTCCCTTTCATTGCCTTTTTTTTTTCTTCTCTCAGAAGTATATTACAGAAATGTGTGCCATCTTCAGTGCTTAGATTTGCACTGGTCTTGATGTTATTTTAAACTATCGGTATTTTCTTTTGTTTCATAGACCTCTGGAACGGAATATAAAACGAGTGAAATTTCAGAGTGGATTTTGAGTGGTTAAATCTGGTTTACATTCAAATAATCAACATTTGAGCACATGGGAATTTCAAGGTTTTTTGTGTGTCTTGGGAGGCGTAAATCTTTGTAATGTTGGATGTGTGCCTTTTCAAAAATGAGTAAACGGGAAGGGCATAATGACACTCCTTAGGATAGATAACAATGAGAGAGAAACTTAGACCTTTAGAAAAAGAGGAGCATTCATTCTATATTATTAATGGTAAAAGGTGCTATTATTTCAAGTGTAAAATTATAATAGATTCATTGAGTAAATTAAAAGTGGTAAGAATCCAACTGCTGCTGAAGTCCTGGACAAGTGAATGCTTCTTTTTAAACCAGGCAGTTGAGCGTGTGCAAACCAAAGGCTAACCCAAGGTGATGTACAGTTGTCCAGGAGAAGACACAAGCTTGCCAACAGGATATACTTCTGAAGAGATGTGTCAGAAGGAGAGAGAGATCTGAACGTCATTCGTATAACCATGTGACATTGTATGGACCCTGTGCAGTACACCGCATTACTTTATATTAATTTAAGAGATTCTCTTGTACAGAAAAACTTACAATCGTCTACAACAATTTACTGCTATAATAATAGTATGTTATAACAACAACATATTATCCTCTCGATTCTACATTATATTGGGGCTTCACTGCACAAGGAAATAAATTCCATTGCCATAGCACGACATAGCTCAGGAGGTAAGAGCGGTTCTCCGGCAGTCGGAGGGTTGCCGATTCGATCCCCGCCCTGGGCGTCGAAGTGTCCCTGAGCAAGACACCTAACCCCTAACTGCTCTGGTGAATGAGAGGCATCAATTGTAAAGCGCTTTGGATAAAAGCGCTATATAAATGCAGTCCATTCACCATTTACCATAGCACACAGTACTGAAGAGAACTCTTCACGTGACACCAGTTACACCTCAGGCCTACAGGGAGAGATAATTTAAAAAAACAATTACAGCTCTTTCACAGAAAAAAACAGCAAACTATTTCATAATTCACTGAGCCACACTCCTTTAAAATAAACGTGTGGAACCAGTATATTTTCTGTGTGCCTAAGATCAGCATACACCTTTTTTGTACAATGCCATTCTATTAACATTGATACAGGAACTGACGCTATTTGAATTAATTTCTACCAAATTCACTTCTGTTCAGCAAGTCTGCTTTGAAAACGGCATCAAAAGCTAACACTGAAAAAGCATCAGCTCTACAGCTGGTCTTGGCATTTAATATTTATAAAGGACAACGTTATGACTCCACATAGATGTTTGCTCTGCCAACGGATCCATTAAACTTCTGAGGTTTTTTCATAACATCAAAGTAGATGCCACCTCAGCCACAGCCTCTACAGCTTTAATTACTGACAGCTGGTGAGCCGATGCGTAGTGACTCGTTGTAGGTTAAGATGGCCACTGGGCTGATTGGTACAGCCTTGGGGATCCAGGACGCTCAAAAAGAAAGCTGAGAGAAATGATACGCCCTGCTCAAAGAACTTATAACAAACATTACAATGTCACATTCTGTAGGAGACTTTCATGTGTTACTTCTCTGAACTCCACTACATACATGCAATTAATGGGAAGAAGCTGCTTTAGCTAATATAATCATTTGTAAAATGGCAGAAAAACCAAAAGAAGAAACCCAAGTTACATGGAAAAATGTAAATGAATGGTATGTGATATGACTGATTAATATATATATATATATACACATATATATATATTGTTCCCCATTGTATTCTCTCCATCATTGAGAAAACTTTTTTATGTTGACCCATTTGCACACAACTCCAGAAAATGTCACTTAAAAGTAGCTGTACACCATGTAAAGCTCAGATGCAATGGATTACCAGTCAATGAGGCAAAACAATTATTTTCATATCACCCTCTTCTGCAGTCTCCAAGAACAAAAAAGTAACATTCTTTTGAGGCTAAAGTAGTTATTCAGGTTTAGCTACCAATGTTCATTAATTAGAATAGAAGCTTTTAGAAAGACAAACTAGTGTGCACTTAATTTAGCATCCTTAATTTGCATTAAAGACCATTAACAAGTTGGTAAAATGGCTTTATGAATGGTTCTCTCACCAATCAATTACTCCCCTCCAATTTTCCTGTCTAGAAAAATCATGCCGGTGTAAAGTACAGTAGACAGGTTAAACCATGGCTAAGCACACTGAGCATGCCTGTTTGAGCTTTAGTGACATCTGCTGGTCAAATAATGCACATTACCATTCACATGTAAAATAACAAGTGTTGAGACTGGCCTACAGCACAACTGGGATTCTCTATAGGGAATTTTTTCAATAGGTCGCAGGATTTCTAATTCAGAATAATAGTCAGAATTACTGTGGTGATATTAATACTCTTTAATCCTCATCACCAGATTCATTTTCATATATTCATCCTGCTAGTGCTCATGTTCTCTATAGTTTATCCAATAGCACCCTCATGCACCCAGGATAGAAATGGCATTAATATAAATTCCACGCAGGACAGTTACACAAACTGATGAAAGACTCATTCAGCGAGCCTCATGGCCTTGGGTCGAATCCGGGATGTAAAAGTGCTGACTGTGGCCGGTATCTCCATAGGGCGACACACGACTGCCAGCTGCACGGCCCACGGCATGGAAGGGTTCAGTGGGTTAGGGGTCTGTGTTTCATCACTCTTCAGCTGGTCGATCAGGCACCAGGGGTTTGCAGCCAAAGCAACATATCATACATATCCTACATCCTCCCTCCGACCTGGCTGTACGCAAGCTTAGCTGTACTCTGTAGTGTGAAAAACAAGCAACAGAATGTGTTTCTGGACTCCTGAATCAGCAGTGGGGTTCGCACTTGCACACAGCTGCGGTTGCAGAGACAGGCCATTCCAAACTGGGTTGGAAACTGGATATGCTCAGCCCCACATTGGGCAGCAAATTAAAAAAAATATTTAAAAAAACATTCATGAAATATTCATTAAAATCACACACAACTTAGTTTTTATTTGCCCCAATTGATACTGCCCCTACATCACAAAAACCGCAGTAAATGTAAACGTGTGATTTGTTAATCCATCAGTTATTTCTCAGATCAACAATTTCTCTCCCCGAATGTGGGCAGTTCTATCAATCTGAACAGATATTTATGTGGCATACCTGTCCACAAAATGATATGATCAAATGTTATCATTTTAACAATTAACTGATAATAATTGGTCCCACTAATCAATCAGCAATCCTGAACCAAAAGCACAATCTGCAATCCTGAGTCAATAGCACATCCTACAAATGAGCTTTTCCAATGATTTTGGGAAAACCAATAACCTACAGTTCTTTGACAGGGTTCTCAAAATTGCAACATCAAAGTTTTTTCCTTTGAACATACACAATATGGTATTGGAGCTGAGCATGTCTACTTAATTTGACATATAACAGGAGGCCAATATATACATATATTTACACCATTGATGCAAAAATTAATTTTATTCGAAAGACTTGATCAAAAATGAATGACAGGCACTTTAGTCTGAGTATGCATGTTCTTTTTCACACAATATACCACCTCCCCTATTCACAAGGAGAATTTTCATTTCTTATTTATAATCTGAGCTTTGTAGCTGTGAGGAATACAGCACAAGCACAAAAGTTCACCACTAGTAGGTTTGTAATTACATTCTGAATACCAGATTAATACACATGGATGTCCCAGAAAATTCCAGAAGTTCACATCAGGGTTTTGGAAGAGGTCTTCTGAACAAAAGTATGTGTGGTTCTGAAAGAAAGACAAAAAACATATCTATAAATATATAAAGTCATACTGTCTACTCTTTCAATCGGTTTAATTTAATTGTGAAGTTTAGGTTCAGATACAGATGCTTTAATATAGAACTGCATATAAATCCACATTTAAAAAAATGAATGCATGTATGCAATTATGAGATATTAAATTATTGTTATTATACATAGTGTATATGCACACATGCATAATAAGCATTTCATTAATGACTAGCTAACATATACTTGATTTTGAGTTACTACAGAGCGTCAGTTTTTAATCTACACAAGCAACTGCAGTCAAGAACTAAAGTACTGCAAAGAGTTGGTAACTATTCTTAGCTCAGCAGCGCTGAGCGTTAGTGTAACTTATTTATCCAGAACAAACCTGGTTCGTGGATCATGTAATGCACCCATCCAAGACTCTGCTGCACCCCAAGTCGCCTCCACTCGTCCTCCGACATCAGGTGTGATTTGGGCACCTGTTTCGCCAATTCCCGAGGCAACACAACATGCCTATATAAAAACGAAATCCCAGTTGTTTACATGTATCAATTTACAATTATTTCAGTTATTTGTTTTTTCCATGTTTGAAAATAGTTGGGATTTCTTGGCAATAACGAAATAAGATGGTTTTCATGAAAGTAACTTGGCCAGCCACCTAGTCTAGCTAAGATAGTGGAAGACAATGGGACATTTTCTCGTATTATTTACGTTCAGACCCGTTTGTGATTTACTTACGCTATCAACGTTAGCAAGATTCCATTCATAAATAAACCAATGCAAGCAAACAAATCACTACCTTAGCTAAGTGAACTAGTCTATTCATTTCCGAAGTAAGATGGCTAGATAGTAAACCGACTTAAATAGCTAGCCACTAGCTAGCTAGCATTTTTAGAAGTTTTGATTTTTTGGAGAAGCTGATACAGACGAGTTTACAACATTCTCGGCATACGACATAGCCAACTGATGAAATGTAAGTATGTAGCCTTTTCGTGGTGACGTTATGCTTTCAGAGCAGCCAGCAGAACAATATTTCCAAGGCCATGCCATTCTTTATCATGAATACCGCGTGTTAGCTTGGTAGTTTGACTTTATTTACTGACAAGCATGCAAATGGTTTACCTACGACCATGACTTTTAAAACTATTCAAATAAATCTGCGCGAGTATACGTCAGCTAATTTTCACCTTTGCAGCTGCACAACACCCGTAGGTTTAGTCATCAAACTCTTATTTGCGTGTAAATGATGAGGGCGCATCCAGATGGCTAACCAGCTAGCTAACCAAGTTTTCAACAACTTTACCTGTATTCATAGTGCTCATCGGTGTACTTGTCTGAATAGTAGATTTGTTTATGTGACATTCTTTTATGCTGTTTGGTAAAATATTCAGGAGTGAAAATGTTAAACGAAAAGCTTTCCCTCTTGCGATAAATTTTTAAGTCTGTTAAGATACTTGCCACACACCTCCCGTGGCTGGCTAAATAGCGGAGTTAACCGACACCGTTTTGAACATAATGTCGAGCAAGAGTAGATGGCCACCCATTGGACATAAATATCATGTGATCAGAACTAACCATTACACAGTAAGGGTTCCAACCAGAGACATTTTATCATGAGAGAAACCACGAATTCAAAGTAAGTAGTTAGATTCGCCATTTGAACTGTGGAACTAGTGTAGTTCCGGTGTTTTAACGGAACACACGCTGTATCTCCAACCCTTAGTTTCAATTAGTGAATTATCTTTGTGACGGGTCTGAGACAAAGGACGCATCCGAACAAGCAAAAATACACGCTCCGCGTACTAACTAGTAATATTTGTGCTTTTTAGTGTGTGACTATGCAGTAGGTTGGCAATATGAGTATTTTCACTTGATTGGTCTTGCGGACGAGACGGTTGAAGTTTGACCCTCGCTCAACCATTTTGAATATAGTCATCATCCCTACAGCGTTTTACTTAATGACTACCATTCGACACATTTTCATTCCGACTACACGGTAGCTATGAAAATTATGCCTTCGCATGTTATGGTGGGTCAGGCATTAAGACCCAGTTTATCTGGCTCCCTGTTGGAATTACCAGGAAAGAGTGTTCACCAATCACAGTCTGTTCTGTAATGCTATTCACTTCAAGTTCATTTCTGATTGGTAATCTGCTAAACCGACGCAACAGTGATTTGATGAAGTGGGCCGGTTCCCCTGTATTGGACAGTTTAATAACTTTGATTATTTCAGGTTAAAAAATTAAATAACATTTCAGCTGACTAAAATAGGCGTTGACTGATGTTCTGAGTGTAGTTGAAAACCTTACCGAATATAGGAACGGCTCTTGACCACATAGGACAGAACAAAATGTAGTGTTCAGCAGTTGAAGGACTTTGTGGTGTCTTTAAAGGGCTGTGCAAACTTTCCTTAGTTGGTTTTGACATTTGCATGGACATTTGAGAAGGACCTACCCTTTGTGCATTGCAATATCCAGAGATTTAGTAGGACTGTGAGTGGAAACTAGTTGTATTCCATTTAGACAAAATACTTTCTTGCAATAGCTGTTGGCAACAGCAGTTCTTATCAAGAGGATAATAGATAGCTGCTGGTCATTTTGTGAAAAATACGAGTGCAACAACTCCATATGCCATTCAATAGCAGACTATAAATGGACAAATAATAACTATTCAATTTATCCATTTACATATTTAACATTTAACAGTTGTGCCAATTCAGCAAAAACATGATTTCTTAAACAATTTTGAATACCAAATGTACTCGGCAATATTCTCTAGTCACTACTTGGCCCTCCACAGCTGCAGGGGAACGGCAGTTGAATCCATGTTGTTCTATATGAACACTTTCCCATATACAATATATGACCAAAAGTATCTGGACAGCCCTTGGTCTGGGGCTTTTTTTAATGGTTTCTGCTGGGCCTCTTAGTTCCAGTGAAGGCAAATCTTAATGCTACAGCATACAGCCACATTCTAGACAATTCTGTGTTTCCACAACAGTTTGGGGAAGGCCCTTTCCTGTTTCAGCAGGACAATGCCCCCTGGCACGCAGCGAGTTCCACATAGAAATGGTTTTGTTGAGAATGATGTGGAAGAACTTGACTGGCCTGCACAGAGCCCTGACCTCGACCTCATCCGACACCTTTGGGATAAATTTGAAAGCCAACTGTGAGCCAGGCCTATTTGCTCAATCAGTGCCTCACCTCACTAATGCTCTCCTGGCTGAATGGGAGCAAATCCCTGCAGCAATGCTCCAACATCTAGTACAAAGCCTTTCCCAGAAGAGTGGAGGTTGTTATAGCAGCAAAGAATAGACCAACCCCATATTAATGCCCATCATTTTTAATTAGATGTTGGATGTCAGGTGTCCACATACATTTTGCCACGTAGTGTGCATTTCACATTACAACACATACAGTTAGTGCCAATTACTCTCAACATGTTAGTGCTTTGCAATAGCTAGCAGGCACAGTGGTAACTTTAGGATTGTATGGTTGACTCAGGCCAACTCTACTCAAAGGGAATTCTTTCCTGTTGTTGACACAGACTTGAGATTTCATTAGAATAGTTTAACAGGTGCTCTTTCCAAAGCAACTTGAATGAAGTACATACGTACTGTAATAGAGCATACAAAGTACAGTAGCACAGGAGGATAATTGACTCACATGGCAGTCAGTCAGTAACCATGTGATAATGTGTGTGTGACTCAAATGAGTTGTAAATATTGTATGATCAGCTGACCTTAAAAGTTATTTAAACATAATTATTCAGTCCCTGTCAGATAACGATCAATGAAGCTTGCTACAGTCACTACCTATTTAATTTAATTTTGTACCTTTGTAAATCATTTGTTGGCTGCATAAGACAGTAATCCGATTTGCATAAAAAATGCAGATATTGACAGACCATTTCCTTATGATGGACGTTGCCACTGAAAGTCAATGGGACCTCTGGGAAGATTTTTCTTTATTTTATTGCTTTGATCCAGAGGAAGAAATGTAATTCTGTCACTTGTCCAGTCTTATTGGTTTTACTTATTATAGTTCGTGCTAATTGTATGAAAGCATGTTCTATTGTATGAATCTTAGGTTTTTACAAAAAAAAGTTGAATACATACACACATACACATGCAGGCATGCATCTTGCAATGCCTCGGATCTTTTTTTAAATTTCAAGTATTATGCTGGATCACTGCTGAATTAAGTTTTTCCACCTGAAATTCCCATCATAGTGATTTTTTCAGTTTGAACAGTGATTTATGTCAAACTGGAGTGATACAGTAGTTGAACTGAACAATAGTTGCTGGCAAACTAGTGAATGACTAGTTGTTATCTTTAACTGACTATATGTCTTATTCAATATATATATATATATATATATATATATAGAACTGTGATGAATGATGCATATAACATCTTGCATACAAAACACTTTCACATCACAACACAAGCAAATATAGCCCATCGTGTTAATGTAAAATAAAAAGAGATGTTAGAGCAACAAGATTATATAGCTAGGCACAATTATGCACATGCAGTTATATACCTCGGTGTTTCTTAAATCAGAGTCCACTCCCTTTCATTATGCAAACAGGGCATCTGTCACAAACCGGATTAGTTTTAAACTGGATTCGCTCCTTCATTCTTTTTTAAATGAGTATGAGACTGCTTGTGAGAGCTGACAAGCTGGTCTTCTCTGTCAGTCTGGATGGGAGTATCCTTAAATGTTGTTTCTGTTTGCCTCATAGGAAAACATATTTTTGAAGAGAAATGTATGTCTTAATTATTTTTTCAGTTGTGCAGCTCTATAATCTTTCAATTGTGACAAGATACCATTGAAATAAGACACAGAATACTGTGATAGATTATATTTGTGTGTGTGCATGCTGATTATAAATTACTATTGATAGTAATCATTTTATTGTTACTATTCTGTTTCACAAAATCTGAATGGATGGTTTCTGTAATTTATTTAAAATGTATCCCTGCCAGCATTTCAGCAGATTCAGGTCTGGTAGGACAAGTGATGCTTGCGTCATTAACTTGTCACTGTCAGTTGACTCATTCAGCTGGAACTTTACACATACTGACGTCAAAATTTCAAGCCTCTGAATTGGTGAACTTATGAGCTATTGCTTACCGTCATAACCTGTACTGTAGGACCTTTTCTCATTTCATCCAAACAGTGGGACATGATTAGATAGTAAGTGGCATATCATTCCGCACATCATAATACAAAATGTCACTGAAGATTTGGTTCAGTAACATAACAACAAAAAATGTAGACATCACGAAATACAGCAAAATAGCAAATTAGTTACTTTACTCGCTAATGAAATATCTTAGCAGATTTGTTGTATGTCCAACAAGAGAGGCTAACATCTCTGTCATGCTCATACGAGTGTTGAAAATAGGCACTTTCATGAAGTACTGATGCAGTAAGAAGAGGATTAGTGTTTATTTATGGAGTACATGGAGGAATCCTGCTTTTAACTGTAACCTAGTAACACATTTTATGACTGTCCCTCCCCTCCCCCAATATCCTGCCTTCATGTAACCTGAAATCAGAGAGGGCATGCACACAAACATGCCGTGTTACAGTTCGATGTCTCTCCGTGAGCACGTCTCACAGGAGCGAATGGCATTTGCTGGATTTAGACTGTCAGTCTTTTCAGCCAGCCCCCTCACCCCATTCTTGTTGCTATGCGGTCTTTGAAACTATGGTTACGGTAAAGGTGCCTTTAGGGAATGAGCTTCCTCTCATGACTTACCTCATTTTTATGTCCAATCATGGGGCATTGGTTGTGTTTTAGAATGGAAACATCCTGTTTACTAACCATCTTTAAATACAGATGGTTAAATTGTGGTTAAACAGTATAATGACACTAAACTATAGAAAGATTAGTTCATTCATGAACATTCATAAACAGCATATATAGAATCACAAGCATTATTTTATACATTCAAATTGTGACCATGCAGCTGATCTATAAGAAAATGACTCTTTTACTTTCAGTAAATCATGCTGCTGAGGTATATGTGTTTAGTATCTAATAAAAAGAAAAATCAAATCAAATACCAAAGGTCAGCAGTGGAACCACTGCAGTAATGGTTAAGGCTTTATTACAGGTTTTATGATATGTACAGCTTTAAATGTATATACATTCATAAAACATGCAAGCCCCATTTCTTACTCATTAGGCAGCAGTATAGCCTAATAGTTAGGGAAGAGGCAACCCAGTAACCCAGAGTTTTTAGGTTGGATTTCTAGGTGAGGTACAGCAATTGTACACTTAATTAAGGTACTTAATCTAAATTGCTGCAGTAAAATATAGAATGTAAGTTGTGTAAGTAAGCTCTGGATAGGAGTGTCTGCTACATGCCTTAATGTAATGTAATATAGCCCTACTTCTGTCATGTTTTACTCATTCCATGTGGCAAAATTTAAAGTCTAAACCAAGTTCAGGTTCTAGTGATCTGAAACAGTTGCAGGTTCTATCTATTTATCAGTAACTATTTTTGTCTATGATTTGGTAGTGGATTTCCACTGCTGAGATGGAAATGCATTATGGTGATGCATCAGCTGTGATTGGTGCAGTGTTTGTGCTCTCAAGACCTATTAATGATCATTTTCCTTTTCATTCCCTTCCTTAGAACATATAGTGATGTTTGTAACCTCTGGAGGCATATTCTAAATGCACAAGCTGATTTGGAGTCATTTGTAGAGTGTTTTCTCATTGTAGGCCACTGAATGTAGAACTGTTGTACTACACTTGCCCTGATACTAGCCATTGATACCAGCTAGGATAAGTTTAATAAGAAATCTGTGTATATATCTCAAATATTCTTCACTGCACTTAAATAATGATGGAGTCAATAGAGAAGGTATGCTAAAACTGAAATAATTATTTTTTTAAAAACTATTACTATCACTGCCCTTTGTGTGACTTTATGCCATCATTTTGGAATGAAGCACCATAGTTATGAAAATACAATACTATTATTAAATAGTCCACAATTGTTTGTCAACCTCTCTTTTCACAACTATTTTCTTTATAGCATAAATAATTTAGTCACATAAATATCAGTGAGGTTAATATTTTCTGCTAGCTGAAATGTGTGAAGTCAGGTGATATGGCAAAGGCAGCCATACTCTCTGCCAACCTATCTGACAGTTTAGACTGTTTGCTACCGACTGACTTTGTCATCATTGACATGTTGTGCAACAAGGTATTCATATATAGACGACACATTTATTTTGTTATTTGTCATGACTTGTAGAGGAATTTATTGTGAATTAATACATTGCCAAGTAATTCTTGATTGACTCACTTCTCCCTTCGACCTACTGTATGTCAATTTACTTGTAGTGTGTCTCTGCCCCCTCGTGGTGCTCATATTCCCCCTGATGAATGGTCCTGGCACCTGCTATCTCTCCAGTATTTATACATGACAATTATCTGCATCCTCTAAAACAGTTTGTAGTTTGGATGTATACAGTAGTACTTGTAACTATGTTTGTAGCCTCTTCTTTAATAAAGTTCTTTCCACAAATAACAGTTATGGTAACAGTAATAATCTTATCATTATAAAACAAAGCTCCTTTCTTGATTTAGTGCTCTTAACCTCTTCCTTTACTTTTTTCTACTGTAAATTGCTAAATAAAAGACTTACGGTTGCCTTTTCCATCTTGTAATTATTTCACAGAGCCTATTAGCTATAGGGCCTGTTTTAGATTTATGTATACAAATTTCGCGATACAAATTAAACGTTCCCTAAAAAATAAAACTTAGCTAATGAGATCCAGGAAAAAAAGGTAGCAAAACCTGCCTAGGACAGAGGCAATGGTTTGGTTTTCAATGTATCTCATTATCTTGAGAGATCATATACCAATTGAAGATAAATGTTGTACTGAAGAAATTATGAAACAGCTGTGGCTGACATTTTTGGAGTATTTAGTAAACACTTTTATCCAAAGCACCTTTCATAACTTGCATGCAATCCATTTATACAGCTGGATATCTACTGAAGCAATTCAGGTTAAGTATCTCACTTAAGGGTACAACAGCATCCCCACCTGGGAATTGAATCTACAACCACAGAGTTGCTAGCCGAATTCCCTAGCTATTATAGTGTAGTCTGTATGTATCTGGGCAGTAATACATTTTTTGTTGTTTAGGATCTGTTCTCCAGCACACTGAAGTTTAAATGAAACTATGAATATGTAAAGGGCAGTTAGTTTTAATTTCAGGGTATTTACATCCATAATGGTTGTAATGTAGGAATATTTTTTAAACATAGTTCCTCCATTTTAATTGGACAATCAGCTGCTGCTTTTTGACAAGTTGTGTGTTGTTGAATTATTAAGTACATGCAACCTAATAAATCCTAATAAAAGGTTCAGAGTTGATTTTGGTGTGGAATTTGCATTTGGAGTCTGTTGCTGTCTCTCAACAAGAGGACCAAATAAGTCTCAATGCCAGTACAACAGACCATTAAGAGGAGAAAAAATCTGAATAAATCCGAGACATTGGCAAAACATTGGATGTGATAAAAATAAATTGTTTAGTACATTGTTAAAAGCCAAAATATGCTAGTGGGCTCAGCAATAGCAAATAACCTGGTAGACTAGAGAACTGCAATGGATGACCAAAGAATACTTTTCAACCATCGAACAGATCAAGAACACACTGTCCAGGATGCAGGCATAGATGTGTCAAAAACTACTATGAAGAGAAGACTACAAAAGCATCACCTCAGAGGGTTCACTGTAAGATGGAGACCACTGGTAAGCTTCAAGAACAGAACAACCATGTTCTGGAGCAAAGTCTTATGAACAGATGAGGCAAGTATTAACCTATATACAAAGTGATGGAAAGAGGAAAGTGTGATGAAAGCAAGGAACTGCTCATGATGTGAAGCAGTCCAGCTCATCTGTGAAACATAGTGGAGGTAGTGCTATGGCTTGGCCATGCATGGCTGTTGCTGATGGCAACATCAGGATGAATTCTGAACCGTACAGAAGCATCTTACCTGCTCAAATCCAACCAAATACCTCAAAACTCTTGGACAGTGCTTCACTTTGCAGCAGGAGAAGGAGCTGAAACACACTGATGAAGCAACCAAGGAGTTTTTAAGGGCCAAATAGTGTAATGTTCTCGGCAAGCCAAGTCAATCACCCAAACAACTGAACATGAATTGAATGAACTTGTTGAAGACGAGACTGAAGGCAACAAGCCTCAAAACATCAAGAGCTTCTTCTCATTCAGAATTGCATTTGGAAGAGCATGGTCTCACATGTTTTTTATAATGTCTCATATTTATGGCGCCATAGCAGTCTGAATACGGCTATGCAATCATAGCTTCAGAATATGACATATATAACAGTGTAACTGGCATGGACAAGGGGAAGGCATTGTCAGTATGAGCTATTTGATTGAAACCTATTGTGTAATGACTTAAGATTATCTACCATTCTCTTTTTCATTCTGATTACAGTGATGCAATAATACTTAAAGTAAGGAAAAATAAATCCATCCATATCAACTATTTTCAGGTGACCTTGTCTGATTCAAAAGACAGAAGACATTATTTTGTATTTATGCTGTGATTACTTCAGATTAAGGAAGACAAAATCTTATCTGTAAGAATGAAGACTATAACTAAACTCAAATAGAAAAAGGAAAGAATCACAAATTAAAATAGTAAACCACTGCAGGTAGAAATTGTTGAAATAGGATTTTAAATGAAAAGGAATTAGTTTTCAAAAGCATAAATGATACTGAAAACGAAATTCTATTTTGGGATTACAGAGTGACGCCCTCATATGTGGATGCTAGTTAATTTTATCATTGGTGAAATGTCCTGCTTTCCATAATTGTTTTCATTGAAGACATGCGTTCAATCACAGCTTGATTTGTGCTTTTCACTGAATCTTCTATCTCCCTCTCACTGGATACTGAACGTGCCTGTTATGGTGCAAGTCACGTTGCAGTGAGTGAGCAGGATTGCAGGAATTGTAGCCTTTGTTCAGCGATTGGCTGAAAAAGATTGCCCTCCACACCTACACACAGTACACCCAATATGCAGCACTTCCTGCTTCCTTAATTAGCCATCCTTGGAGAGAGTTGACAGATCCTAGTCACGATTATGCAGATTATCTCTCAAGGCCTTTTACTGTAGTGCGTTGCCAACAGGAAATACCCTCCTTTTTTCACTCCCCTCTCAATAGCCGTTGAATCTTTTTGTGTCTGTGTTTATTACTATTTTCATGCAAAACAGTAGCAGTCATCAAATAAAGACACATCTTTCAATATTTTTACCCTGCAATAAAGATAATATAGTATGTAATGACTAACTTCACATGATGAAATTTAATTTTACTATTTTGTTACTCTAATTAGTCAGAAAATGCAGCAGGTTATACCTTCAGTAACAAGAGTAAAGGGTTTGCCATTTTATGAGACATCCAATTTTGTGGAATGTTGAAGAAAGTCAGATCTGAATGCTTTTCATTTGTTGTTGATTGATGCAGTTTCCACATTGCACAATAAAAAGGTAATACATTATGAAATTGTTTTTACCCAGGTGGTTATTATAGTACTATCATTATTATTATGGGTCCAATCACCACATATTATTATTATTATTATTATTACATAAACAACTTTTGGCTATTTTTCACTGTTGCCAAATTTAATTAAATATCTAAAGATCTAACCAGCTCAGAATTTCCCCACACTTAGGCATGTACTATATATTCACTGAAGTAAGTGAATTTAGTAAGTAAGTAAGTAAGTCTTTCTAAACTGTGAAGAAAAAATAGCTGTTTGAAAAAGTTTGCAGTTTGTATTTTATTTCTGTTTTATTTTAAGATAATTTCTAGATAGAATTTTTGTAATTGCAAATTTTACTTACGTTAAATGGTAGCTATGCCTGCAGGCCTGGTAGAAATTCCAGCTACTAGCCTTAGATGGAATTAAGTTGGAACCAGCTTCTGCTCCAACTGGTTACCACTGGAATTTGGTGATGTGTCTCTTATTTGTACCAAGCTAGTTCACCAGCTGACCATGCTCTTGTCAGCACGGTTGCTATGTCAACCAGAATATTACAAGCTTGACCATCTGCAACCCAGCTGGACTAGCTTAAAACCAGATGGAACCGAGCTAAAATTCCCACCTGGGCCTGGTTAGCTAGTTAAATATTTCACTTGCTATTGCAGTTAGATTCTGTGGAGCCGGCTAGCCTCGCTGCTATTTTCAAAGGACATTACTGTATGTCAAAGTCATGTGTCTAGTTCCATAGTATCACTACTACCTAGCAAACTAATTACTTTGTGTTGCGAGCCAGTGCTTAGCTAGTAGATATATTTTAAAGTGAAATTAATTCAGCTTTGGACAATGTTAAGTTCGTAGTAAGTTGTCAGCTAGCTTGTTGATACTTTCTAAAGCCATATGAGTTTGCTTATGAAAATGCACTCCCCATGTAAAGAGCACAGTAAAAATAGGCCCATAAGAAAGACAACACTGAACTTGAAATGCTCTATGTACAGTATTAAAGAAGCACCAGTAAAGTAAATACTTTTCAAAACATTTTTTTCCGTAATTACAAATGCATACATAGCGCATTAGAAATACATACATGGGATAAATTAGAATTTGTTAGATATATTGTAGAGACTATATATAGCAGACCAGAATTCATCATGACAAGGAATGTGACATCCATATTAAGCTAAAACAGGTGTTTTGTACCATTATGTTAGATTTATTATCTTGTCCACCCCACCTCAATGTATTGCTAATTCACTGTAATTCACTAGCTAGCTTGTAGGTAGATAATATGCTTGCTAGCTTATTTGTTATAAGGTTTTTATAATAACTCATGAGCTTTTCTTACGTTTCACATATGATTGTTAGCTTATTATATTTATTAAAGGTGCAGCTTCTTCCTTTCTGTTAAATTAACCATTTTACAGTCATCAGGGTTATTATTTTGTAATTAACATTCAGTGTGCTGAAGTTTTTCTTTGCAAGTCAGCTGACTACATTGGGTAGTATTTCTAGATCTGGACCCTGACTCAACTGTTTACATTAAGAACTGCTGGTGAGTCACATGCAGCAGTAATAAAGTGATATAAGTGACTGTGATGTCATAAGATAATCCGCACTGACAAGGCATGACTGTCCCTTTGTCTGATTATGTATTCATGTCTGCCAGCCAGTGGGGGGTGTTTATTAACGGTTCAAAAGATTTTTTTCCACATCAATTCCCCCAACCTCTCCCCTTATACAAGACAAGACTTTATATTATATAACCATGCATTGAAAATCATGAAGTTGTACTTGTGGAAGTGACTATTAAACAGATGACAAGCTGTTTTAAGATATTAGCCTGCCTGACTGGAGATGCAGCTAGAGGCACCACGAGTTACCACTCATTTGAAAGCAAGTCCATACAGTGAATTTTTTATATTTACAGAACAACAAGGTTTCATTAACTAGAAAATACAGCATGGTTGTAAAAATGAAAAGGAGACTAGCTATGGTTAAAAATTTGGGGCCATCTTTCCTCTGCTCTTCCTTTCCGTTATAATTCAAATGACAGCTGACAGGTTCAATTTATAGATTATTGAAGACATTGTTTTGTCTGTTGCCTCTCTCTGATAGAACAATACTATAGAAATGGTGCATAATGTTTTCTGTGTTGCACCTTACACATACCTGCAGCTTTGAGGATTTTAAAGCTGGTTCTCCATTTAGGGAATGAAAAAACATTCAAATTCCTGTCACAGCTATGTTTTAACAATAGGATGGATGACAATGTACTGACTCAACGGCACAGACACAATGTGCTGTCTTTAATTCACCATCTTTTCCACTGTTGCAGTTCACATACAGAACACTCAGAAGGCTGGGCAAATACATTGTAAGTTCTTATGACCAGAATTCATGTGAATGAGAGCAAGAAAAATGAGCAGCAGGGAGACAAATATGTATGTATTATAAGCCTTTAGATTAAAAAAAATTTACATCATATAACATAAAAGTCCTAGTTCACAAAGCAGCTGACAAGGAAGATGTCATTTGAAAACCATTTTGTGAAATAGGAAAAAAAGTCAACACCTGCAAAAGGAATGGACTCTTCCACTATTCTGCAAGCCTTCCCTGAATGACTCATCCAGCTCTTTTCTTATTGGATACGACCATTCGATCCCAAGGGATTGCCTTGCAGAGGCAGAGAGGCCTCACTCCATTCACAGAAACATTGGTATGCAAGCCTGCTATTTCATTCACATAAAACGAAAATATTATTTGCATTTGCTCTTCAGCTTTTCCCCCCTTTTTTCCTTCAACGCAGCGTAAACGGGGAGCTCTCATTCTTCCTTTTGTCCTTTGCTTTCGTGCCGGTGAAAAGAACAAATGAGCTTTTTGTGTTTTCCAGGCAGCAAGGCAGTTTTTAACAAGATATTGGGAGGGACTGCACTGCGAAATCTGTAGCAGGATGTGAGAAGCCTTATGAATGACTGTCAATCACCAGCTACCCGCTCCTCTGGACATTATCATGAATGGTTTTGCTCTGTGTATGGTCTGCTCTGACAGCCTTTGGTTTAAGGGATGGTGAATATTTCTTTCTAAGCATGCAGTAATCGTTGTGCAGTGGGTATCCGTTTAGCGTGTGCTCATCTTTGAATGGTAGTTTTGTGTGTTTATTAATAATTCATCAAGATAATTCAGCACAGGCGCTAAATTAGGTTTAGTAATTTTCTCAGCAGTACGAACGTAACAGCCTCAGAATATTGGTCGCTGTATTGGTGTCTGCTTTCTTTTTGTCTGAGGTATTTACAAAAAAAAATAAATAAATAATAATTTTAAATTGGACAAATCATTGCATGTCATTGTATTAAAAAAAAAAAAAAAAAAAAATCAGAATTTACAAGAAATGTGCTTGCATTATATTTGGATATGTTAGCTGTAATTTCTACCATAACAAGGTGGAGAAAAATGCACTCTTCTTTGTTTAAATTATGAAATATTTTTGTCCTGTCTGTAAGTGGCACAGTTTATCTCCACCTAGTATTCTGAATTTCAGATTACAAAAAATCTTCACAATGCAGCTAATCTAGTATAGTATCTGTATTTTTCATATATTATATGAAATATTTATTAGAATTTGATTGGGTTTGAAAATGTTGCAGTGTATTAACTGTAAGCAAGAGGAACTCTCATTATTAACGGCAAATTTTATGACAGCATAAAAATAGTGTTTGCTGGTATGCACCACAAATAATATAGTTTCACAATAATCAGTTTTTGACTTTCATAGTATTGCTCCTGGGTGAATCAAACAAATATCTGTTTGCTAGTCACCTATTATCATATAATTAAATTATTAATGGCCAAATGCAGATTATTTTTGTTTCTTAAAAATACACTCTTTGTGTGAGCTTGGTAAATGCAGAAAGAGATTTTATGAGGGAGGAGATACAGGATTCAGGATTCAAAGAACATTTGCTCCCGATCACAGCATTTTCTGTAATTTTTCTTGCTTTCCCACTGATGAACTATGAAAGTATAACATTCCTGCGGTGGAGAGGAAATATCAGTCTAGGAAATTTGAGAATTGATTGGTTCTAGTGTGCTGTAAGTGGGAGGATTTTTTTTTTTTTTTTTGCTACAGGAAGTGATTTGCAGTGTTCAGTGAGCCTTTTGTTGAGAAGGGTCTTCTCAGATCTGTGAGTCATGCTTTTGCTGCGAGCGGGTAGGCAACTGTGAGAGGGCTCGGGATCTCAACCATATTCCACCTCTCTGTCTCTGGACCTCGCTGGTGAAGGACAGCATATCGGCAGCTTTTTGAGTCTGTTTTTTCCCTTTCCTGTACAGCTTTAATGGATTGTCTGTTTTCCTCCTTTTTTCCCCGCTAAACTGGATTGCAGCTCTGGCTTCTTCATAGCAACAACAACCTAAAGCCAGAACCACAGCAGGAAAAATTACATCAGGCTGCCTGTGATTGCTATGAGGCATTTGCTATGTTAAAGGAGGGGATAATTAGCTTGGCATCGCATCTGCCAGTGCGCATGTAGGCAGGCAGATAGAAGGGCATGCTTCACCGTACCAAATACAACCGCTTCAGGAATGAGTCAGTGACGTCCGTCGATGAGCTTCTCCACAACCTCTCCATGAACCCCAAGGTCTCGGCAGCCCCTGCACCCTCTGCCGAGCCCCCTTACTCCCCGCCGGCCGAAGCGCTCCACGCCGACCCCGAGGATGGCGGCACCACCCTCTGCACCCTCATCAACAAGGTGTCCCACCTGAAATTCGCCAACACGGGCAGCCTGCTGGGCATCAAAAGCCTCCCCTCTGCCGTCAAAGACCTGGCCGTGTCCAGGCTGCAAGGAGGCAGCTCTGGCGGCGGCTCCGGCGGCCCCGGTCCCCCCGCCACCGCGGCGGCGTCCAGCGGTGGCTCCTGCAGCCCCGCCGCCGGCCCCCTCTGCACACAGCAGGACCTGGGCAGCATGACCACCAGCACGGGGAAAAAGGGCAGGCTGGAGGACGCGCATCTGGGAGGGCAGGACTGGAATCCCAGCGGCAACGTTGTCAATAAACCCTCCAGAGGATGGCTGCACTCCAGCGAGAAGATCTCTGGACCTGGCGTGACGTACATCGTAAAGGTTGGTCTCTTGTCTCCCGTTCTCTCTTCCCCATTCTTTCTTTTGCCTCAATGACTGAGGTGTGAAAAAAAACGACAGCTGCATCACGCTCTCCTGTTTGAGACATTGTAGAGGGATAATGTTCTAGGAAAAGGGAAGAGATGCAGCTGTTAAATAATTCATGCAACAGAGAAGGTCACGATTATAAAATTGGAAAAATCTAGATCGTTCAACAAAAGCATTCATCTTAACCTTTTGTGTGAAGAGTGTTGTGTTGCGTCCATATTTTCTCCCATCCCCTCCCCCCCCCATTTGTGTTCTTTCTCCTGAATGTTCATATATCCCTTACAGGTCTGTTCGCATGCGTGTGCTGCATGTTTATAAATGCCATACAGTGTGTCATCAGTGCTTGTTTTTCAAGCCAATGGCTTGTTATCCTTGTGATACTGATAACACGAGACGTGAATAGCCATCAGACATTCAGCACACTACTTCTCTCCATCTCCATTCTGTGACAACTCCAACGTACCAGTATATTTTGTCTGTGCTTCTGCACCCCTCATAGATGCAGTCGTATGCTATGTGAGTAACCATGGGGATAGGTGTACGACATACGTGTGCTTATGATAAAGCTGTAATGTAAAACAGGATGAACATACATGTAGAGGAGAATTGATAGTGTATACACACATTACATGTTCATATTGTGTGCAGTAGTCCTTGCTGGTATATATAGCTTGGATTACCTGTTTTTGGATTACTTCAAGGTTTAAACATTTAAACATGTAGAATACTATTACATTTGTATGATATTACACCATGATTGAATGTATTTATAGTGTTTTTTGCATTATATGTACATAAGTTTGAAACAGACTTCTTGTGTCAGGATCACAATGCTGCAAATGATATCTATCCTTTCCACTCAGTGAACATGAAAACAATATCGTAAATGTTTGAGGAAAAACATAAAAGTAGATGTATATTCAGTATTTTGGCCTTGTTTTTGTCGTGACTACAAATAGTATGCATTCTGATTTAGAATCGTAAACAATTTAACAAAAATTACAAATCAAGATTGATTTGAATATTATGCCCATTTTTATTGTTACATTTATGCTTATCTTAGATTGGGTGACTTGTAAATAGTTTTACTGGAAATCAAAGTGGATTGCAAAAATATTGATTTGATGGGAAGGTAATGGAGTTTTTGTATTTTTAAATCCCCCTTCATATAACACTGTGAGTGCAGTTCCCACACTATCAACAATTAGGCTCTGGAGCAGTGAACATCTGACATGCTCAGTCGATACAGTGTGGAGCACATTCTCACCCCACTTTCTCCAGGCTGAGTATTGAGTGCAGTGTGCAATTCTGCTCGCAGCACTTTTAATTAGTGTCATGTGCCTGGCCATACACATCATGCACCATTAGGTTAAGAGGAGCATGATGGAAATCGACAGTCTTCCCTGACACACATTCTGAAGGCAGAGTAAAAAATGTGAAAATGTGATTGTGAACATTTTGTTTTTGAATGTATGTGTTCATTAAAAATCTAATTGTATCTACCAACAGATTATGTTCTGACAGTAGTGTTATGGAACCCATACTGTAAGCAGAATATTTCAGGATGGTGATAGAACCATTCATGATTAGCTGAAAGTATTTTTTTAATTTAACACATGCAGTTTATTAATAAGATGTTCATTCAACGGATGTTTCTCTCATGAGACAAAACTTAAACCAGACCTTTGAAGCCACCTTCATATAATTTCATTTTAGTTTTAATCAATAGAAATGTTTTGTATTGGAGAATAGCAAAGATATAGCACATACTGTTAATAAAGTAGTATTCATTATTTTCTTGATTTTGATCTTGATGTAAATTTGTATTATACTGTAATTCACAGAACGTCAAGTAACTTAAAGGGAATTTTACTTATCTACAGTTAAAGGGAAGTACTGCATACTGAATCCATAAATATGACATTTTCTTCAAGAAAGGAAAATCAATGAAAAACAAAAACACATGAAATAACATTAAGGATTTGCCTAAAGTAAAACAAACAAATTCCGTTTATTTTTCTTCCAGTAATGCAATGGTTTCTTAAATGGTGAGCTTGTTGTAGATATGCATATATCACTGTGCACCTCTCTATTTTCTACACAAGAAAAAACCTGTTTAATATCTCTGTAATCACTTCTGAGAGTAGTGGTGTAACACTGCAGAGTTAGTCAATCTGAGCATTTAGAGTACAGACCGAAGGATTCATTGAATTACATATAACTGTAGATCGCAGGCATTTCAGCATGTATACAAATGTAAATATAATCATTTCTTTCACATAATCACTTTAAAGAAAGCATAAATATATTTGTCTTTGGATTCTGTATTCTAATGTTTTCATTCATTTTAATTCAGTTAGATTTACACGTATTTAATTTCGGAACAATCTGAATCTTAAAAATATTTTTCACCGAGGTAGCCCCATTACTATGTATGACAGTGGTTGTTCAACTAAGAAAAGTAACTTGTTTTAAGAGAAATGCCTCTTTGAGTGCAAAGTCGTATCTTATTAACCATCTATGGGCCAGTGCTTAATATTTCCCAACCTGCTCACAACTTGGATATATGCAATACCATAACATCCTCCATATAGTTCCAGTGCATATCACTTTAAACAGCAGAACACCAACCTCTGTACAAGGCCCAACCCTGTACTTGATTTATTCCAAGTTCTGAATGGGAAACGGTGTTGCAGAGCTCAGTCTACTATGGACAGTTATGTCACCCTGGAGTTCAATGCAAAGTCCCTTTCACATCAACTTTAATATGTAAATGTTGGACAAGTAATAATGGAATTTTTCATGGCTTTTCCCAGGCATTTTGTGGATTAAACTGTGTTTATCTGGATGTGATGAATCAAGCTTTATTGTGATTCATATAACCAGAGGAGGGGTCTGTTTCAAGCACAGTTTTATTTACACATTTAATTTTTCCCTGTCCAACACCGGCAACCCCAGGTATTCCATTTTGTGTTATATCCAGATTATATTGCTTGATTCAAGAAATTTGGCATTTAAATTCATAGGTTATAATCCAGTACAAAAATTTCCTAACTGCCTTAACATTCCTAGTTCTGCTTATCAACACAGCCAATTCTCATTAACATCACACATTGAGAAGTAGAAGCAATACTTCTATAGAAGTTTCATTTTTTCAAACTGAATTAATACTGTAAGTGCCGAAGTATCCATGATTAGCAAATAGAAAAGGCCATCTTTTTATCTGTGGAACTAGTAAAATATGCTGCCTTGCTTTCAGAATGCAAATCCAGTAAATGATAAATAAAATTAAAACAATAAGCACAGTTGAAAAAAGAAAGTGTGCACCTGGATGGATAGAAGTCAGTAATGAGATGAATGTTGGACTGTCTACACGATAAACAGAGCATTTTTCTGCCTTTAAATGACCATTTGCCTCATATATCTTTACTTTCCTTTACTTTTCAAGTAATATGTGTTCTCTACTCTTGCCCCACTCATTTCCCCTCAGTATGATCTTAGATTAACTTTGAAGCTATCCAGCTAATCTCTCTTTGAAAATAAATTATGCTTCGTTATTAGACAATTAGTATGTTGCTATGCATTTAATGCATTTTGCATTTTGTTTGCTCAGTTATTTTACTCCTGTATGTGTGCCCTTCTGGTACTGATAACATTCAAAAGTTAAAGTGATGTTAATTAGCAAGCTAGGCACTTGCAGATAAGCTAGCTAACTACTGTAGCTAAGTATCTTAGTCCCACTAACTTTTTTTAAAAAGCCAAAATTGTGGGCCAGTGCATCATATATACATCATATACAGTATATGTACATATATATTCTGTAATTCTGTTGTAAATTTGAAATAATAGCTTGTTTTACATATTGGTAAAAATGTTTAACAACATTCATGTAAAACGTGATATGATTGTGACTTGCATCATTAATCACAGCCTAGTTTCCCCAAAACCATAGTAACAAAGATTATTTTGGACTGGTGACATGGATTGGCTATAAGATTTAATAATGTTGAAATGGGTATGTGAAATTAGGCCATGGTCAATATTATTTCTCTTCCCAAATATAGATCCTTGTTCTGCAGTTGAGAAATTTTTGCTTTTAGACTATATATGTCCCAAATATGTTTTGATATATTTTGTCCATCTCTGCCTGCTAATTAATTCCAAATTATGGGTAAAGATAATGGATAAATGTGTTTTAAATCAAACGTATACTTATTATTATTATTATTATTATTATTATTATTATTATTATGTACTTTAATGGGTTGTGATCCATCATTGTCAGACAATCTGTGAAAGGTTGTAGACAAAGAACTGAGGAATGAGATAACACAGGTTCTGTGCCATTTTGAATCATAATCCATGGGAACATGCATAGAATGGAACCTATCTGGCTCATGGAAATATTACTATCAGGCATTGCCTCTTGACTCCCGGTCTCCAAGGTGGAGCTCTGCTATATGTACAAGATACAACTTGTCTCTAAAATGCGTTTGTTCATGGGGGAGGGGTCAAGGGGAGGAGCTTGTTAGCATAGCCTGTCATCCCTTTTATGCTGAAACATAATGATTCTTTATGTAGGTCATAGATGTACATTTGGATGGTGTCATGACATTTGCCGGCAGGGAGTATTCCATTGTTTGTGTTGTTTGCTTTTGTGTCACCATATACAGAACTGGGTTTAACTGCATGGTTCTGACCTTCTGACCCTGCTATTAGCCTGTTGGGTTGTCCATATAGCATACTCCAGAGTTCTTCACCAATACTTCATGGGGCACAGATTCATTTTGTAAATGCTGCATATAGGCCAAAATGTTCCTCTGTTTATAAAAGTATGCAAATGCTGTACTGTGCAAACATAGTAGATGATTTCTTATAATATTCTCTTTCTTATTATTTTGCCTCTAATGGGAGGTATGCCGACATGGTGCAGTTGCAGACCTGGACATACAGTGCCCTTGTTCTTGGCACCTTTGATAAAGATGAGCAAAAAAAGAGGTCTTTGACTGTTCCTCTATACAGAATCTTTCAATGTCATTCAGACACTGCGCATGTGCAGACTGCCTTCAACAGCAATAGCAAAACAGTAATTCTTTGGATAGGTAACCATTTCTTGGTTAAGTTTGGGGAAGGCTTGATATCATTGATCCCAAGACCCATTTGGGAGGGTTGTGCTTCCTGTGGAGGGGGGGTTGTATTTGGTCCTTGCTGGAGTTAATGATTTAATTTTACCATAGGTATAACATCCTTTTAAACATAAACAGCCTTTTTCTTATGCCAAACCCACCACTGCTGTATTTGGTCAACATACTCCCTTTAAATCTCATCTTATCTTAACACCTGGTTTCAATAAAAGTTCCAATACTTCCAATGATTGGAACTAGGTATTCAGGCCAATTAAGACTGAAATTGGGCTTTATGTGCGTACCAGCAGCGGGATTAGTATCGGAAGAAGGGTGAAAAATGAAATTTAGTCCATTGTTTTCTGCGTGCTATAGGACTACCAGAGGTTCTATTTATATGTTAAACCATTCTTTACAATATATAATATATTTTACAGATAAATAAATAAAAATCTTAGAAACTAGCATGCCAGCTAAGCAGGACTGGCATACTGAAATAGCCTGCAGCTTTAGCAGCTACAGATGAACCCACTTTCTCTTTCCCTTTAAAGAAATAAACATATGTTTATAAGATGCATAACTGTTGTCAAACTATATATTAACTACAGTTTTACTTCCATTTTACATTAAATTTATTTAGCAGACACTTTTATCCAAAGTGACGTACAATAAGTGCATACCGAAGGTCATTGGAACAACTACAAAACACAGGTCCCCTGAAAGTGGGGAACAAGATAGAAAGATACAAGTGATAAGAGTGATCCTATATTGGGAGTAGTGACAGCTAGTTCAGGTACAGTCTGAAGACATGCATCTTCAGACCATGGCAGAAGATGGGCAATGACCAAGTGGTTCGTTGAGGAATGGGGAGTACGTTCCACCACTTGGGAGCTAGGGTGGAGAAGCTCCATAGTCGGGACGAGCAAGAACCATTCACACAGATGGCAGGAAGTGCAAGTTGCCTCACTGCAGCGGAGTGGAGTAGTCAGGCTGGGGTGTATGGTTGAATCATGTCCTGACAGCTGCAGCATAGGCCAGGGTCAGGGCTTTGAACCTGATCCTGGTGGTGACCACTGGCTAGTCGAGTGACCTCAGCAGAGGAGCGACAGACTGGTCGAGCAGCAGTGTTCTGGATAAGTTGTGGTGGCTGTATAGCACAGGCTGGCAGGCTTGCAAGGAGGGAGTTGCAGTAATCTAGATGGGAGATTACCATGGTCAGGTATGGCTAAATCTTCCTGATTCTGTACAGGAGGGATCTGCAGGACCATAATGTTGCCATGATGTGCTCCATGAAGTACAGCTGGTCATCCAGGACCACCCCCAGGCTCTTTGCCGAGTGAGAGGCAATCACTGTGGTACCATCGACAGTGATGGAGAGCTCCTGTAGTAGGGAGGTCTTTGAGGGATGAACAGCAGCTCAGGTGGAGCTTCAGGTGATGCCTGGTCATCCATGTCGAGATGTCAGCCAGACAAGCAGAAATTCTCTCAGTAACTTGTATGGCAGAGGGAGGGAAAGAGAAGAAGAGTTGTGTATCATCAGCATAATGTTGAAAAGAGAAGCCATTTGAATTAATGACAAAGCCAAGGGATTTAGTGTAAATGGTGAACAGCAGAGGCCCCAGTACAGATCATGGTGGAACTCCTGTAAAAAGGAGATGAGGTGCAGAGGCAGACCCCATCCAGTTGACCTGGTAGGACCTATCTGCAAGATAGGAAGCAAACCAAGAGTGGGCAGTCCCAGAAACGACTATATCAGCCAATGTGGAGATGAGTAGTTGGTGGTTGGCCATGTCAAATGCTGCAGACAGGTCTAAGAGGATCAGGACAGAGGAGAGGGATGAGACCTTTGCAGTGGCAAGTGCCTCCATCACAGCCAGGAGGGCAGTGTCGATTGAGGGCCGGTTCGAAAGCCAGACTGGTGAGGGTCGAGCAGGTTGTTCTGATGGAGAAAAGATGACAGCTGATTAAGCTCTGCTCATTCAAGGGTTTTGGACAGAAAAGGTAGAAGCAATAAAAATCAACACTTTGTGATATCAGACGGGGTAACACAAGCCATCTTAAAGGGGAATTTTACTCATAACGCTTCTGGGGTCATTTTCACACCTACCCGGGCTTTTGTGTGCACTCCAGACAGCTTTTAGGTTGCTTGCTTCAATATTTAGATATTTAGATATGCCCGTGTAAGCAAACCCCCCCCCCCCCCCCCCCCCCCCCATCCAATAGAATCCCATTCAACATCAAACTCCACGTTAGACTCATTGTAAACCCACGTCCCTGCTTCTCATGACTGATATTGTCCTTCTAATGAATGTGTCACCCTTAATAACATTAGGTTGGTCGTAGAAATAGTGTTGTATTACTACTAGTTAGTGAAACCGAAAATGTCTGAGGATGAAATAAATGGATGGTGGCAACCCTATAACAACAGCCAACAAGCTGTCTAATTGTTACCGTAGACATCCTATGTATCACAGACAGACGCGATAGCATTAGCCAGCCTGCTTAGAACCTACCTCTACCAATTATGGTTCTACCAACAATGGGAAAACGGTGGGTACAGCTCTAGGCTTCAGACGGTCGCCTTGGTAGTTGCTGGCTTCAAAGTGGTCGCTGCATACCCTTAGTTCTCGTTTGCAAACTTCTTTGGCTGTTATGTTGGGGTGTCTGATTACATCCAGCCATGTCTGGCACAAAGTTGCATTGCGTGGACTATGAAACTATGAAAATGTGCTTTCAAGGCAAGTTTAACGGGGGCATTATAACAACCTGGTACAATGCACCTCATTATTACACTGATATCACATCAAACAAAAGCGAGCAGATGTTAGTTTGTTCTATCTCAACGCTAAGTTAACGGAATGTTTTGCTTCACTTCTTCTGGATTTTGCCGTGAAACGAAATCGAAGAAGAAAAAAACGGAAACCATACTGCTATGTGGACATAGCAAAAATAGGTCTTTGTTTCTAACGTTAGACATTTAAAAAGAAATAACTAATCGAAAAATGAAGGGCGACATATTCATTAGAAGGACAATATCAGTCATGAGAAGCAGGGACTTGTGTTTACAATGAGTCTAACGTAGAGTTTGATGTTGAATGGGCTTCTATTGGATGGGGAGGGGGGAGTTTGCTTACATGGGTATATCTAAATATCTAAATATTGAAGCTAGCAACCTAAAAACTGGGGTGCACACTGGGGGTCTGGGTTGCACACAAAAGCCCGGGTAGGTGTGAAAATGACCCCAGAAGTGTTATAAAGTGAAATTCCACTTTAAAGTCAGAGGGAACATGACTACATGCACGGGAGGCATTAATAATGGAGGACAGGAAAGGAAGGAGCTCACTGGATATAGACTGACGGGCTGCAGATAGGAGGGGGTCTAGCAGACTGCTTAATGCTCCAAAAAATAAAATAAAATAAAATAAAATAATAATAATAATAATAATAATACATGACAAAAAAAACAGGACAATGTTTTGAATCATTGGGGATCTTGGTGCATTATCCTACTAGAAGTATCCATTTGAAAAAGGATAAACTGTAGCCATAAAGGGATGGTCAACAACAGTTGGGCTTAGGTATGCTGTAGCACTCAAATGATGCTCAATATGTATTAAGAGAAGAAATCATTCCCCACACCATTTCACCACCAGCAGCCTTCACCATTGACACATGGCAGGATGGACTCCAAATTCTGACCCTACCACCAGCATGCCAGTGCAGAAATCGAATATTTGTCAGACTGGGCAACATTTTTCCAACTTTCATTTGTCCAGTTTTGGTTATAACATGCCCACTGTAGCCTAATCTTCCTAATCTTAGCTGACAGGAGTGGAATCCACTGTGGTCTTTTGCTGCCCATCCGATTCAAGGTTCGATGTGCTGTGCATTCAGAGATGCAACAGGAAGGCCATAAACGCTCAAAATAACAACACACCACACTTGTAAGCAGTTATTTTGAGCATTTATGTCCTTTCTGTTAGCTTGAAAGAGTCTGCCCATGGACCTCAGAAGTTTGAGCAAAACCTTTACCTATATATGGATTTCCAGTTCAAGGGTTAATTTCTCTATGGAGAAAATGATTGGGAGTTTTACATAACCATCCCTGTCATGGTCTGTGATTTATACTGCCATTTAAAACTTGGACATTTTTATCTGGACATATTTCTTTCTTAAAAAAGCACTAGACCCACTATATTCCGATGCCGTTTTCCAACTGATATAATTATTTTGCTAACGGCAAGCTAACAGTGCTACAAATGTTATTTACATCACAGCTTGCCTGGCAGCTTTTCATGCTGGAGAAATTACCGTTAGCCAGCAAAGAAATTTAAATAAATTCTCAAATAACTTAAGGAAATTACTAACAAGGTAAGCAGAATTAACAGCAATAAAGATATTTACAGCTATATATACAACTGCACAAAATATTTTAAAAAACATATCACGCTAATGGTTAGCAGAAACAGCTTACATGTGAATGGTAGCTGGAAATATAGCCCTACGTGTGATGTTGTAATTATGAAACAGGTTGCTGACCCCTTAACCGTTATCAATTTGTTTTTTAAAATAATAATTTAGATTATTAATAATTTAGATAAAAATTCCAAATGTCAGAATTATTTTGAAGGAATTAGGAAAACACCGGCCATTTCTCTCATAGGCCGTCTAAGTTTTTGATCTGAATGTCTCAAAAGTGCTAACATACCCGAAGGCAATGATGACATGACTTCTGAGGTCCATTCCCCTCTGGCCTCTGTCATTAACAAGGTGTTGTCACCCACAGGAATGCTGCTCACTAGATTTTTCTTTGTTTATCGCACAATTTTATGTAAACTAGAGACTGTAGTGCTTGAAAATCCCAGGAGGGCAGCTTTCAATTGGCCAAGACATTTTTGTATGCAACAAAAGATAAATTAGATGTCTGAGTGACAGTGTTTTTGTAAAAACCTCTATACAAATACATTTTAATTGACCTGAATAGAGTTTCTAATGACCTTACAAAAGTTTCCGATAACCTGCCAGCTATTCAGTGGCTAGTATAGGGTATCAGCTGGTAAATGGTTCAAGAAAGAGTGCAATAGTATCTGGCTTACTGCATGCATTGCATTGCATTGATTTTATTTATTTTGCACAACTTGCAATTTAACAATAAATCATACAAAGACAACAGTAGACCAATATTACAAACAAACAAATGTTAATTAAGGTCTGAGATCAACACAGAGGAGGAATGATATGTCAGCCAAAGTAAAGACAGCCCTTACTGCTGGCTGGATGTCAGTAAAAATATAACACATGCATTCTTAAGTGCAAATTCCAGTGGAAATTGTGAATTATCCCAAATTCCATGGATTTTTAATCAAGGACATAATGAACGGCAGGGCAATTCCATCTTATAGACACATCCATCATGTGTCACAGGCTGCTGCTTTGCATAAAATCTAAATTAAAGAACTGATCAAAACAACTATTTCTGGTCACAGACGAATCAACAACGTATTACAGCTGTGATCACCTGAGACATAAGCCCCATTTCTGTCACTCAGCTCACAAATTTATAAAGGCTGTCAGTATGTTTGATCCCAAACAAGAATGCAGACTAGACGTGACAGCCCTCCCACTAGACTTATTTCCAGGTTTTGATGAGAAATGTAGATTCGAGCTGGGCGATTATAAATAATTTGTGCTAGAAAAGGGCACTGCAATGGCACTGGATGAATTCTGGGACGTAGCTGAAGAAGTATCTCCAAATCTTAAAAGGCAAAAAAAAAAACATATTTTTAAAACAGTACAATATGTGGTAACAAACTCTGTTGATGTAGAAAATCTTATGGATGTGATTTCACCAAAAAACCCTAGTCTTTTGCTGGAACTGTGTGAAAGATATTCACCACTTTTATTTATCATTTTTTAATGCGTCTCTTCTGAAAGCTATTTTATTATTAATACTATTGATTAAACTATTAATATTCAAGTTAAATGTTATGCAACAACAATTATGTTCTAATCTTTAATGCTTTCCCCTCATTTTCATCCCAATATGCAATGCACAATCACATACACAGTTCATACTGCAATCTCCACCAATACAGGACAGTGTGGACAAGCAGGCACTCTCCTCCAAAGCACGTGATGCTTCTTTTACCAACACAGCTAACAAGCCAAGCCTGCACAGACATGAGTAAGAGAAAGACACTGCATGGGCAGCTTTAGTAAGCAGACTGTGGGCAGACATGTGACCAGCAGAGGTTGCTAGAGAGCGATGACATACAGATGCTGACTGACTGAACCTTCCCTAGCTGTGGGCGATCACATTGTGTGCTATTAAAAATAAAAGTATTGTGTGTGTATATATACACACATAACTACACCCCATGTGATAAAATTAATACAGTTTCATATGAAAATAGTTTTCATTTTAATGACAACTGCTGCTGATATGAAGTAGAGCATACAAATAAAAGCTTAACTGTGCACATGGTTTTTGTTTTTGTTTATTTTGTCTGGCTAAGTGAACCACATTCCCAGAACAAAATGTTCCCTGCTAGTCATATTAGTCAGAGAAAGCATGTAGGCGGTTATTTTACTACATGGGATTGGGACACAATTAGAGTAATAGGATCATATTTCACTGGCAGGTGTGTCTTGGGAAAAGCAAATGAGCTCTTCTAGGTCACTGTGCTTGCATCATCTTGTCCCACTCATCATTATTCGACCAGTCCACACCAATGTGGCCCAATCCAGAAACAGTAAATATATTGTTGATGGTGATTTTCAGGATGATTATGGTTATTGATCCGCATTCATACTTTATATGTACTTTATTGAAATGTTGAGGCTCATTAACATTTGGTATGTATCGATAAATAAAATGTTATGTCAAAAACAATTTTCACTCAACAGCAAAAACCAGAGGAAAACGTATGACTTGATGTCATTAAAGTAAAAAAAATGTTAAAAAAAAATTGCACTCTTTTCTTTTGGAATCAGATAATTTTGCAGTATCAGCGCCAGTACCTAACTAAACCCTAACAAATCCCCCCTTATTAAACATGTATAGTTATCACCTTTGACCTGAGGGTTCAGTAATTTTGTCTGTCTGGGGCACAGTAATGGTTTTTCTACATGTCAAGGTCATATCAAAGTGAGTAGAGTCTAGTTTGATAACATGTTTCACTTGTGACATGGTGACATTTTCTTGTTAAAGAAACAGTTTTGTGATATATATTTTTCTTTTCTTTCAGTATTTGGGATGTATAGAAGTTCTTCGTTCAATGAGATCACTAGATTTCAATACAAGATCACAAATAACCAGGTAAGACAAAAGGGTTATTTATAGCATGTTCTATCTTTTAATGAAGCTGTGGGTGGAAGTAATTAATCACAAAATAACCGACAAAAAGCCATTGCCTGTATCTACCATTGTTGTTATTGAACAGCGAGGCGATCTATGCAGGAAGGCTCTGAGGCAGAGACATTTCTGAATACAGTGTGTCACATCCATTTTTCTGCATGAGTTACCGGAGTCAGCATTAACATGTGTCCAGGGTCTCACAATATGGTTCTCAATTGACTGCAAAGAACTGTGCAAGCCGATTGACTTCAGTAATAGACTTCCTTTGCAACAAGAACAAAAAAACATTCTTCATCTGCATTCGTTTTAAAAATGTGCAATCTTATAACCCAGAATAGCATCTAAAAGGGATATCCAAAATGTATAAAAGTTAAAAGTATGGAATAATCATACAAACAGCTTATAGTCCACATTGTAGTGCTACGTTTCCAGAAGTTAGGTGCTTTTTCAACAGCAGAATGTGAGAAAATCTATTTCTTAATGGTGCAGTATGTAAGTTTGCTGTGGACCACTTTTGTTAATATTTGGGTAAATTTCCCTCACATCCTGACAGATATCAGTAAATTAAAGGTCTAAAAAAAATCTGGTCTCTCTGACTGCCCCAGGTTCTGAAATCAGCCATTCCAAATTTTACAGTGCCTGAATCTTATCAACCAATCAGGACAGCTCTCTGCCCTGCCTGCTTGTCTGTCAAACCTGTTGCTAGTTCACTGCACTGCCACAGAAGACAGGGTGGGTGGGGCTACACAGATAAAAGCAGAGCAGAGGTAACATTACTGCAGAGACAGCTAGTGCTAAAGCTATACCTCCAAATTAGGGGGTGGATGGAGATGCCACTGTTTGTGTTTGTGTCTGTATTTGTTCAACCAACAAAATTATTTGTATTTGTTTTTGTATTTGGTTAAAATTTTAGCCAGTTCTGGGTGTGTCATTAGCCAATAACCTGTCTGTAATGTTTTAACTCTAGAAAGGCCAGGTTTTTTCTACCTACTGCCATGCAATGACATATACAATGTTACTGCATCGATTCTGCACTAGCAGCAACCTAATTTCATAAAGATTCCAAAACCATATATTTCAAAACTATATTATTGAAATAAAGGGCACAGACGAATCAATTTCAATGTCTGTATTTCCATGTTATAGCGGTTTTGTATCGAGGCATGAACACAGAAAAAAGCTCTAAATTGTGCATGACAAAGCATATAATTAAAAAGTAGTTAAAGAAATACAAAGTACTACTTAAAAAAGTTATTTCTTTGATTGTAATGAATTCAGCACATTTCTCACTCCCTTCTCCTTTGAGTACGCCTACACAGAGCATACACTCTGTCACTCTACTCGTCAATTCCTCAGAAAATATGCAACTTTGGCGGTTTGCTAGGACTGCACGCACGCAAATCGGTTACATTTCACGCAGTTCTCATGTAGCTACGCTAGTCAGTTTATTCGAAGTCTCAATTTCAGTGAAAACCTGAAAATATGACTGATGGCAATAAGCTGTTAGATAGGTTCCGAAATATGCGAAACTCTGGTGCTGTCATTTAAAACAAAAAGCCAAGATGAAACCCTTAACATGACAAAAATATCATTTAATAAGAAAAAACATCAGTTTACGTGAAATTGACCATAGCGATTTATGACTGATTATAATAGAACGGGTCACATAATCTGTCTTCTCTCTCCAGTACTCAGATGTCACTCATTCATGTGTTTGGAGGGAGTGGCTTTGGAGGGACAGCTGAGGGGAGGGGGGTCAGAGGAGTGAAATGTTTTTCCAAACTCCAGCTGTCTCTTGCTCTTTTCTCCAAACTTACATTCTGCACCTCTAAATGAAATTTAAAAGAATTTTGAGAAAATTAAGAGAATTTTTAGAAAATCTGTCTGTTTTGAGGGAAACCAAACCTTTTCTGTACTTCTCTATATTTTCTCTGTTGTCAAAAATACATTTGAATATTATGAGGATGCATGTTAAACATGATTTTGAGATTTTCAGTTTATTTTTTTAGCCCTAAGTGGGTCAAATGGGCGGGGATTTTGCATTTCCCATCTGTGTGCCACAGTTCTTTCCGTGCATTTGGTAAAGATCTGTCTCCTGGATCTAAAGATATGAGTTGGGAAAAAAAATACACATCAGCATTTAAGCAGCTTCTTGAACACAAGTACGTTTGGCTGAAAGATAATGCTACTTACGACAGCGGTGAATGGTGTAAGTGGCCAGGTCCGTTTTGGGAAATTGGGACTGAAGGTAATTTCGATTTTATTTTATTTACATTAATTTGACATCCACATGCCCACTGACTCCCAATAATTCTCTGCTCTTGCTCAGAATTTGAGTTAGCTTGTGAGCGTTTTAGCAGGAGTTTCTCATTAACATTCCATCACTAGCTGACTATAGCTGTCTCCAAGCAACATCTGACAACAATGCTGATTAGACTGAAATGTGCAAGACCAGTAACCATCCTGAGATGTTTTCTTCCTGTTAGTTTTAGCCCTAATGGCATCCGGTTAAGATCTGATTACAATGATTGGGCCTCCTTCACAAAACACGTGTACAATCAGATTTAATTATAAACTGGGCATAAGAATGTTTTCATGACCATTTAGGCATTCATCAGGTTTTTCTTATCTGAATTTGTTCTTTGGTATGATACAGAGGAGGTATGATACTTTCGTACAATACAGAGGAGGAGTCAATTTACGTAGTTAAGGTCCTCATATTAACAACCAAATGTTTTATCAGTTAAATCAGGCTTATTGATTATTACTACATTAATTGACCTAGGTAATCATCATATGTGGCCTTTTGACCTGAAAAAAAAAAATTCTGGAACATTATTGAAATATTGGTTGTTCTGTGTGTACAGCAAAGCAAAATGACAATCTGACAGGGCTTGTTAAAGAACTACAGAGAACTAGAGACTGTATGGATATTTAATGTGCTTTATCAGTTTAGCCTGATCCTTAAGAAGTGGAGAGATGCTGTATGAACTAACATGATACGTGATCAATGGTCAACAGTATTTCAATTCCGATTCTATAATTGGTCAGCAGTCCCAGTAGCCAACGTGACCCCACCTCATAAGATTTTTTTCCCCTTTCCACACACAACTTGACTTTTGTGCTAGCTTAGAGGTGCCAAATTGAGATTTAAATAGGCTGAATTTTGAATTGGATCTGAATTGTCTCTTGCTTACTGGGGCAAGTTGTGGAGCAGTTTTAAGCAGGCAAGGATCATCATTCAACCGTGTCAACATTTCAATTCTCAGTAAATGCGTTTCATGGGTGATACAAAATTTGGGTTAAAATCTGTATAAAAGATGAAATGACAATGAAATATACTACATATAAAGCATATATTAATTTGTGTGAATGATAAAGTTTGTATGACTTGTCAGTGTTGCTGTGTAATTTTGTGAATGAGATACGGTACCAATGTCCTTGTGCATGCTGGGAATAATACTTAAATTATTTCTGTCTCAGAATTAGAAACCAGTGGATGCGTTTTAGCAGCTAGATTATGTTTGGTATCTTCTTTTATGCTGAGTTATCAATAGAACTGACAAAAAGCATTTAAAAGCTTAGCAAAAAATTTGAAAATCTATGAGCGAACTATGGTATTACTTCTAGTGAAGAAAATGGGAGTTATGTGAATACTGCATAAAATCTATTTTTGCATTACAGAAGTCCATATGTTGTGTTATTATGACTGCTCTATGCTACCAAAATATGAATATCCAGTTAACCACTGTCATTCACTTCTCAAGGTCTCACTGCTTCTCTCTTTCTGCCCCCCAGGGAAGCCATCAGTTCGGTATGTGAGGCTATCCCAGGTGCCAGAGGAGTGTTTCGTAAGAGAAAGGTACAGAACGAGGCTGACAGTGCTGAAAATGCTGATCTGCAGGGGGGCTGTGGTGTATGGGACTGCGTGGGCGTAGATGCAGCCTACAACTCAAAGGCTGGGAACACACACAGTGTACCCAATGAGTCATGTAGTGCAAAATATCACTAATCAAAGGCAGTATTTTCCAGCATCCAGACTTGCAAAGCACACCATTGCGTAGCACTGATCAGGACTAGGGCCTTAAAGGGGTTGTGTGTTCACAGGCTGGCTGCATGTTTCCAAAGTGAGACGTTGCTACTACCTTTGGGTACAGTAAATTGACCCTTTATGGATTGGTTCAGATAGGATTAAACATAAGCTATGCACAACAGATTTATTTTGATAGCGGTACCAAGCAAGTGAATAACAGCGAGAGCGAGGCTGTAACATGATGCTGATTCTCCCTCCAGCCTCCCACCAAAGCCCTCTCCAGTATCCTCGGGAAGAGCAACTTACAGTTTGCAGGAATGAGCATCAACCTGAACATCTCAACCAGCAGTCTGAACCTGATGACACCTGACTCTAAACAGGTAGCCAGGCTTTTAATGGTTCATAGCTAGGTTGATCACAAGACTTAATACTTTAATAATTACCATAATGCAACATTGTCCTTGTGGTTAAAGTATTTTAATATTTTATTGTGTTTTTTTATACTGATTTTTGTTTTCTATTCATATGAAACCTGTGATGTAACACACATGTAGTAAGCAAATAAAAACATAACATACTGTTCCCTACTGTCATCGACTATACAATGGCTAATAAGCAGATTACTCTAGGAAATCTCAGCAAATTAATCACAGCTTATGTGAACAAAAAAATATCTTTTACTCAAATAAACATGCAATGGAATTGGCTATCCATACAGTGCTCGCCATAATGTTTGGGACAAAGTCACTGTATATTTTGATGTGCATTGCCAGACTAAAATCATTGAATACTTTTATATTCTTTTCATCCAACAGATAATAGCAAATCATCATATGCAGTCAATTTCGTTTGCATCTGGTGGAGATCCGGTAAGACTTTTCTGACTGCTGCCATTTTTGCATGGGGTAGGGAGATATCCTACTCAGTTTCCTACAGTCAGTCAATCAGTCAAACATTTGGAAGTGGATAGGTGTATCGTGCTACCTGGACACTTAGATCAGGCTGTACCTCAATATTGAGTGGGACAGCAAGTATGAAACAGGTTAGGGAAACCTCTTTTGGGGTGAATGGTGACTTTGAAGCTGCTACAGAGTTCAGTGGCTGAGATGAGGAAAAACTATCCTGCAAGCTAACAGTATACAGGTCACTCCATTAATAGACATGTACCTCAGTGGTGAGAATGAAAACATTATTGAAATAAACTGTCTTAGTTTACATATGGTTTTGGTTTGCAAGACAGTTTTCAAGTGAGGGTCTGAACTCTGTTTTGCAGATAAAACAAAAATGGAACTTTTAAGTAAATATATAACATCACACTAGCATTGCAGTTGCTAGAGTGACCAGGATAGTGTTGGCTTATATTTTTATATAATCATGCAGTGATATTTTGGTCTTAGTATGTGTTTCGTGCTTTGGAATGATGTTTTGTAGCACAGTGTTGATTTACACTCAATTGTCTTTGTGTTATTGCAGGACACTACGGATTATGTTGCCTATGTAGCTAAAGATCCTGTTAACCGAAGAGGTACTCTTTTTATTGTCTCACAACTTTGTTTTTTTCCCCTGTTCATTATCATATATAACACAGCTGTATATAAATTACATACTTGATATCCAGTGTGAAACAAAGTGGATACATAGTTTATATTTTAGTTAGTTCTAGTTTTTTACTTAAAGTTTTTTTAAATTAAGTTTCAGATATTTACGCTGCAAGCTAGTCATCTACAGAAGTTCTCGCTAGATTACTACTTTAAAAAAAAAAAAAAAATCACTCACGTTCATGAAACAATACAAGAAAAAGACATTGCACTTAATGAAAGTAAAAACTTGTACAGTAGGTTTAATTTACTGTTAGGGTATTAACAGTGCTTAATTGGTTTCTGAAAGCCTGTGTGATTCCCTTCTGAAGCGTGTCATATTCTGGAGTGCTCCGATGGTCTGGCTCAGGATGTCATCAGCACCATCGGTCAGGCATTCGATCTCCGCTTCCAACAATACCTGCAGTGTCCCTCCAGCAAGCTTCCTACCTTACATGATAGGTGGGTCTGATATACGTTTTTCTCTGATGCAGATATTTAAGAGGAATTTAATTGGTTCAGTAGGTGACTGAGAGTTATGTGGAATGGTTCTTGGACACTGGGTTAAACTGTAATTACAAGTATTTCAAAACATTGGAATGCCAAAGTCACTTAATACGGTGATGGGATGTTACGATATTTGATTTAAGTGACTGTTCTCACTCCAGGTTGAAATTTGCAATCAGCTGATCTGCGGTTGCTTGCCTGTTTTGGCTTGCACTTCAGAATAATGCATGAGCAACATGCTCTTTTGAATACGCCCTTTGATGAGGATATATTTTTCCTGTGTTCCATACTGACATCACCTTAGACAACAAGTTGAGCTGTCTCTGTCTTATGATCACTGAAACTTGTGCTGAACACACCCCAACAATTATCCTTCTTTTAAGTTGCTGAGGTCTAAGATCCATGCTAGCCATAATTATAGGCAACCAGGGCTGTCCAGAATTTTTATATATCCTTTGCATGCTGGGATAGTATTGGATTAATGGATGAGCCACTCCCATGTATGGGTCTGTAATTTGAACATAGTACTTTCTTATTTACCCAGGTGCTGCCATTTTTTGTTCACTACCTGTATATTTTTAACAGTTATATTTTAAATAAAAATAGAAATATAAAACTGAAGATTTAGTTTCCACATTGAGCATTTTTAATGCTTTATGTTTGTGTTATTTGACACAGTCTTTATAGCTAATAAAAACAGATTTATGATAATATATATGTTGTATTACTGTATAGCTGTGATTTGGTATGGATAGAAAAGAACTGCATGAACATGTAAAAACAATCACAATACCATGTATTTATATGGGGTTACATTGTAGTGTAGGGGTTAGGGAACTGGGCCTGTTACTCAAAGATTGCTGGTTTAGTGTCAGGGGGGAAATAACCTGGCTGCATGAACTTGGTGTCAGAAAACAATTTTGTGGTAGGTCAGCTTGGCTATGTGGAAATGCTGTGCTTAGTTGAGCAAGCTTGTTGTCTATGAAAAAAAAGAAGCTGGGCGTGTCAGTGTGACACTGGCTAAATTTCTCAGTCAGATTTGAGGTAAGATTCACCAAGAAGTCAGCTATGTTGTGAGCACAGTCCTCTGTGTATTCCATGTCTCAAAAACCTTGACTTTTTAGGAGAGGCAGCAGCACAGGTCTCCTAAATTCCACTTCATGGTATCTACTCTTAGTCCACTTCAGTTTTTCTTACACAGAATGCCTTGGTTCATAATATCCTCCCATGACTTCTCCTACCACTGCTATATGGATAATACACAGCTTCTTCTGCCCTTTCCACCCACTGCTGTGTGTATCGCCTCATACAGCAGTCTGCGTCTATGGCATTTCCAGTTGAATAATCAGTTGGCATCTCAAACTCAATCTAGTCAAAACTGGGATATTCTATCTATCAGTTTTATCCTCCCCCTCGCATAGCTCTCCATTACCCTTGATAACACAATGGTGTCTGCATTCCAGACCACCAAGAATCTGTGCTGGATAACAAGCTGTTTTTCACTAAGGATATTGTAACAGTTACCAGGAGCTGCTGATTCTATCTCGGTAATATCTGCAAAATCCATCCTTTTCTACATATGTTACTCAGCTAATTGTCCAGAGCCTTGGGCCATCTCGAATGGACCGGGACAACTGTCTTATGATGCAAGTGCCATTGGGCTCCATTAACTCATACAGAACGCTGGTGCTTGTTTTGTCATGTCATGTCTCCTTTTCCCCCACGACTGGTTACCGGTTGTGGCCTGAATACAGGGTTCGATTTACAGGAGACCAAGAGGTAGTTCAGCATCTATAGAAACTGCACCTTTTTACTTGAACTCTGTTAGCAAGCTTTATACTTCAGAGTTTATGTCTCTGTCTTTTGCAACAGTCTGAAAAACTGTAACTTTGTTCAACAAACCCTAAAGTTCGAGCAATTATTCCATGTTGAATAATCCTGCTTATACAACTTTGGACGCTGTAATGACAAATTGATTTGCCACTTAAGCCACTTATCTCCTTAGTCAACCTCACCTACTATAGCAATAAGGTTATGTTTAGGTTGATATAACCTGATACAATCACTGAAAAAACTGATGTGACACTGCTAACCTGATATCATCTCAGCTCTTTGCCTAACATTTGCCTAAGTGTAACGTAAATGCCATTTGTTTAACCAGCTGTTTAACTGTTAAAATGCTCACTGTACTGGGTTTTACATTTACATTCCAGCATTTAGCAGATGCTCTAGTCCAGAGCAACTTACATAAATGGTTTAATTAACGGTTTTGTAATTAATGGTCTAAGTCCATCCAGCTTTCATCAAAAATTAATAGACTTTTTTAACAGTTTATGAAATTGAATAAGTCGTTGTTTAAAGCCGACTGTTTGTATGATAGCATGCTAAATATGGAGGAGGCCCCGTGGACAGAGGAGGAGGAGGAGACTGCTGAGCATCCTTACTACAACAACATACCAGGGAAGATGCCGCCACCAGGGGGCTTCATCGACACACGACTGAAAAACCAAACATCTGGTCCAGCAGAGGGCAGTCAGGTACAGGAATTCACACAATATAGTATGATAGTATCCCACACAAAAAGACTGATCAATTGTTATCATTTATTTCTTGTTTGAGTTGAATATTGGATAGTTATTTCTGTGCATTACATAAGCATTGGTGCACAGGTTATCATGTATTATCATGTATATGTGAGAATTCTTGTGGTGATGTATAACCTTTTTAAAAAAAAAAATATTACATAGTAATAGAAGAAACGTAACTTCTTTCAATAGTAATGTATATATATATAGGCAGTTATTGTATTACATATACAATAAGACCTTTTGGAAAAGCTATGACCAAGACAAGGATTTTAGCCTTTAAATTATTCCTTCATTTCAAGCCTGTGGTAAAACAGAGAAAGCCTGTTAGCATCTTTCAAACGTAGATTCACTTCTGCATTTGTAGATATTATAGAAATTTATAATTTCAGAATTATAAGAACTGTAACTGCCTCTTCTTTAAATAATTAGTATTATAATGTTTTATGAATGCTGGTAGCAGTGTTGTGCTTAGCAATTGTCATTGCGCAGACATCACTAAATACTTCGATTTCCGTCTGAATCCTGTAGTAAATTTACATGCTTTACTGTATAATAAGTTATGGGGAAACAGAAGTACATTTATTATAAATAAATACAACCCTCCTGATTACAACCTGTTCACAAATGTTACGCTAAGGGAATTCCTTGAATTGTCTGTAACAGCGCAAACAAGATTTGTAAAAAATGCACCTGTGAATACGTTTCTCTCATTCTTATCCTGGTTAGTCTTGTCTGCAGTCGAGTCCAGCGGTTGGACTAGACCAAACGTACTACCAGGGGAGACACTGTGGGGAGAGCTGGAGTGAGGAAAGGAGGTCCTTGCCTGTTCGACAGGGTAAGAGTTTACCTGGCCAGATGTCCATTCTAGATTCAGTGCACAGCAACCAAGGGAATTCCAGGCAAAGCATAAGTATTGTAAGTAAGTATTTAAGACTGTTGGGGCCTGAGATGAGAAAGAAATTGAGATGTATAGTAGCCTTCATGAAACTACACTGAGGCTGTTGTTTTACTGTATTACTATATTTTTATGATGTTGAGACAGAACAAATCCATTGTTCTTCATGAGAGAACTGTTGGAATACAGTGAAATGAGGTGTTTTATGATATGAACGTGTGAAAAGGTTTTACCATTCAGCTATTCAGAAGGTATTCTTTCTATCACACATTCTATCTGCCACTCAACTTTTTATTTTCAGCTTAGATTCTGTTTTTAACCTTACTTAGTTGTCATTTGTTCTTGTGCTACTATTTATTTTCATTGAGGACATTTCCCATTGAAAATATGATTGTCTCTTGCACCTTAAGAACTGGTATTTGAAGTAATGATTTTTTTGAACTGCCTGATTTTAAATGAAAAATGTATGACTTTCCTGTTGTTGCATGAGCATCAGCTATATAAATGATTCAAATACAGAGCACAAAAAAGTGCTTCAGTTGGTCTGTACTGTAACTTTTGCATTTATAATTTTTGTCTGCATCTAGGTTCAAGTGACATATACAGTCTACCTGAGGGTAAAAGTCAAGTACCAAAAATGGGGGACGTCCCCACTTACGTGAACACCCAGCACATCGATGTCCAGGTCCTGGCAGCGCTGCAGACAGAGTCCGACACTGTGACGGACACGCCCATGGGGGTGGCCAAAGATAGTCCCCGGAAAGATCTGTTCGATATGAGTAAGAAACGACTGTTACCGCCTACCAGCAGCCAATTAAAGTCATGCAGCATAATTACAGAGGTGTGACGCTTATTGTTTCTGCTTGCTCTCCCAGTGCTTTTTAATAATGTCATTTCAGCAAGAGGACAAAAGCCATGATTTTTTTTTTCAGAGCGCAGTTCTTTCTTAGATAGCTAAATTTAGATGTTTAAATGACATGCACTGTGGTTTTGGACATTTACCTATATGCTATCTTGCCCTATGTATAATTTAGAAGTAAAATTTGTTGCACACACAGTTCATTATGCTTCCGTCAGGGGCTTAATGCATGCTCTTTGTTCAGACTTTGTTATTCACTAATTGAATAAGCATTCCGTTGTTTGGCTTGGGCATTGATTGTTGGAAAGCACTCAGCCGTGGTGACGCAGTCAGCTGCGGGGAATAAAAAACTTTGCTGTTATCCCCAGAGCCCTTTGAAGATGCCATCCTCACCCAGGCTCCGATCCCAGCGCTGAGCAAGGTTGCCTCCGTGGACAACTCCAGCCCGCTCCTGGTCCGGGCTGCGGCGTTCAGAGCCAACGAGGAGCTGGAGGGGCAGCCGTGGTACCACCGCGAGATGAGCCGCAAGGAGGCCGAGAAGCTGCTGCGGGAGGACGGCGACTTCCTGGTGCGAAAGAGCACCACCAACCCGGGCTCGTATGTCCTGACGGGCGTGCACAACGGGCAGACCAAGCACCTCCTGCTGGTGGACCCGGAGGGCACGGTGAGTCCACCGTGTCTGCACTCTGCTGCTTATTCTCCACAACTACGCACATTCATATGCTTCTCAACAAGGGCACAGGATCCATGACCGCATCTCCTATGTACAGTGAGTGGGTGGGCAAAGCAGGTCACATTCACAAGCTAAGGAAATCAACATAGGCAATCAACAGAGGGAAAGGAGTTGAGGGAAATTATCTTATTTTTAACAATGACAGCTGCAAAGTCTATCAAGTAGACTTTCTTCTAGTATTTCTTTCTGTCACGCACATCAACTGATTATGTTTTTACCACTTTTTGGTATTCTTCTTGTTGCATATCCTGCAGCTGTTTCCTTTAATATCTAAAATGTAAACATAATGTTAGCACAGAGAGGTACTAGAGTCACACCGTACGCACCATTTAAGAAACACCTGATGTTTTTTAACATATTCTAGGATGGTGGTAGCCAACCCTGTTCCTGGATATCTACCGTCCTGTAGGTTTTCACTCCAACCCCAACAAAGCACCTCATTCAACAACTAGAAATCCTGTTGAACTGCTAGTTACTCAAGTCAGGTGTGTCAAATTATGGTGGAAATCAAAACTGACAGGATGGTAGATCTCCAGGGACAGGGTTGAGTACCACTGTTCTAGGAGGCCCTGTCAGAAATTCATACTGAACCTTGTATAATGATTCAGATTTTCTCTTCTCAAAAAAACAAAACAAAAAAAAACACACCTAAAATGTAATCTCCTGATCCAAGTAGGTTAAAAAGGCGGTAACAGAAGAAATAAAAAGCAGCCATTGCTGCTCCTGATGAAATAACTGAATGACCATGATGACCATCATCTTAGACCATGGACATATTGCCAAAACAAAACTTTTATATGTGTCTCAATGTGTCTAAAAAGTGTTTCTGTCTTTTCTTTCTGAAGGTGCGGACAAAAGATCACATTTTTGACAGCATCAGCCACTTAATTAGCCATCACCGTGACAACAACTTGCCCATAGTCTCTGCTGGAAGTGAACTGTGTCTTAAACAGCCGGTAGCAAGAAAAGAGTGAAAAGTTATCATGCTGCATTGGAGAAAAAAGTATTTACTCCTTTCAAACTTGAAACTTGAAGAAGAATACAGAGAATATATTATTGTCACAAATTGCTAAAGATGACAGTGTTTTCAGAATGTGGGCATCTTTTTGGCTGCTTGCAAAGGTGGGGAAAGATTTGTTTCAATTGACAAGCGATTTATAGAACTACTATTATTTTGTTGTGATGATTGAAATTATATATTTTTTGAGGACATGCATAGGTTTAATGAATAGATGTTTATTTGGTGTTTTAAACAAGAGAAAGCAACTGTTAACTGTTTAGATTATTTGCAAATTGACCTCAAGGAGGCAAAAAGAGTATTTTAGAATAACCTAATGTTCTAGTTTTGTCTATGAAGCACAACCAGATTTACACAATTGTTGGTAAGACTTAGAGGAATCAAATATTTGAAAAGGAGTTAGTATTTAAATATCTATCTTTTATTGCAGCTAGCGTAACAGTTCATTTGGTAACATTCTATCAAATCACTGTTGAATATGCTTTCACAGAGATGTGTATCTGTTTGCTTTACAGTAGTCACAGAATTTTGGGACACGTCTACTTAATCCCCACAGTGCTGTGAATGTGATTTTCAATAAGGTGAAATTTTCTATTCAATACACTAATTTATCACTGCAGTCGCATGACTTGAAAATTAACTGTTCTCGTGGTCATTGTTTGTAGACCTTTAACCCACTGAGAGGTGCTTGTGTATACTCACAGTATTACGCTTTTGAAAACATCTCTGTATCTGGTTTGAAATCCCTCTATAACCCTTACCGGATGTGTAGCTAATTAGGTCAAGGTTGATTTTATGTCATAGTTGATTGATCTTATGGGGCACCCTGGCAGGCTGAATTGTGAATTTAAAAAAGAAAGTACATTCTTTGACAAATATTCACCTATGAATAGCACAATCAAATCACGTGTATGTGTTACCATGTTTAAGTTACAGATTTTTTTTTTTTTTTTTGCATAATCACTAAATTCAAGGGGTTATATTAGAAAATCATTTAAATGAATCTCCTTGATTCACTATATTGATATCTTTATAAAATGTCCTGTATTTAGAATAATAATTACACTATACAACATAAATGGGATTTGTCAGTTTTCACTTATGATTTTTAGGTTGCATATACAGTACTATCTCACAAAAATATATATACATGCTCACACTTCATTGAAGTAGGACCTATGTAATTGCACTGTAGTACAATAAATACTGTGGAAATGAAAGCTACCTGTGCTATATTACTAAGGATGGGGAAGTTAAATGGAGAGTAAAGGTTACTGTAGGTTTATTCAGATAACTTGTATTTCGATTGTGTTTATCAATGCATAAATTGTGCTTCACAATAGCAACTATGGAACAAGATGCACACACATAGTACATAAACAGTAGCTGCACAGTAGTTACAATGAAATTACATAGGTAACATTGCCAGCCAGAACCATACTCTAACCCTGTATACTTACTGTATATGGCAGTGGCAACCAACCCTGTTCCTGGAGTCTACCGTCCGGTAGGTTTTCACTCCAACCCAAACAAAGCACACCCCATTCAACAGCTAGAGATCTTGTTGAGCTGCTAATTAGTAGAGTCAGGTGTACCAAATTAGTGTTAAAATTAAAACCTATGGGAACAGGGTCGGTTACCCCTGGTAAATATGGGGTAGTTCACATGACATGCAATGCTATACAAAGAGACCGTATGGACAACTAAATAACAGCAACATATGAAACTTTTATTCATTTATTATATTTATGTCCTTAGCATGACAACACACACTTGTATTAAATATTACTCAAAGTATTTGTAAATCTTACCAGTCAAATTTATTTTCAAAAACAAATCGCATCATGCCTGTGATAAAAGCAGGGTGAGTATTAGAGTGGATCAACCAGGCCCATTAGGAGTATACATAGACAGAAATAATTATACAAACCCTGCAACAAATTAACCATGTGCTAAATTATTTTAAATGGTTTAAAAATATTAAAATATTAGTCTTGTATTTCTCCTTACAGCTGAACTGGGAATGTAATTCATTATATAGTTTTTGCTTCTTTTTGGGAGAAAAATTAAGCAATGTTTACAAAAAGAAGAGTCAACAAAATACAAAGAAGAAACAAAATACAAACTAATTATTTTGGTTTTGTATGTTGGTATTCTAATTTTCCTACAAAAGTTCTGTCCTGCATGATTTTTTTTTTTTTTTTTTGTGTGAAAAGTATTTTCAGTACTTAACTGAAGAACCTAAGAATAGAGATTCATGTGCACCTGTTATTAACATATCCAATAGAAAATAACTATTTTAATCCTGATATTATGTTACCAAAACAAGTTGATAACTCACGTTTCTTAAAAATACTTTTTAAATTGCACACTTGATCACTATTATTTTGATTGTACTTGGAGTACCAATAGTACTGCTTGCTGTTGGTTACATTTTCTAGCATTCTATACATAGTTTTGTGAAATAAGTTGTATTGACCAGTCTTCAGCGCATTGATTGTTCACGCATTGATTGATCACAGTTCAGATTCTAATCTATGGAACTGAACTTTTATTTTTAATCACTGCATTTTGCACTTGGATGAGAACAGAATGCAATTTGTATATACCTCACAAAAAAGAAAGGAACCTTTACCTGAAACAGAAAGTCACCTGTCTCCTGAACACAACCTTGCTGAAACAGTGTTATCAGATATACGGTCAAAACCAAGGTTAACAATATAGAATTGCCATGAGAACCATATAAAATAAAATGTAACTAAATTATATATCCTGATTTGTTTGATGCAAATCCAGGGTGAAATGATTATTTAACAGTACCCTACTGTTTGAAATACTGTTCATCAACATTTTAATTTTACAGGTTTTTGTTTACCCCTTATTCGTTTCTTCATTCTATACTGTACCGAATGTGCAACCCTGCAGACTACTATCTGAATAGCTTTTGTTCAACATTCACAATGGTTCAATAGATTGTTGTTTCAGATGTCAAAATATATGGGAGCATTAGGAAACAAAATCTAGGTTTTCCAACCATCTGTGAAACCTATTCATTGTGATATTTGCATTTTATTGCAAAACTTGTTAGTGTCTTGCTTTAAAGGTAGTTTCTATTTTTCACATTTCAGTAGGCCACTGCAGAGGGTATATTAAAATCATTGAATGGAAAATATCTTATTGAGCCACAAAATTATAATAGTGGATACACAATGTAAACAATCCAAGAAAAGTATATTTTTAGATATACAGTATCCCTCTCTCTCTCTTTCTCTTTCACACACACACACACACACACACATACACATAAAGAATGTGATAAAAACTAAATGTCCATCCCAGTAGACATTTTACTCACCATGTTGTTTCAAGACATAGTTTTTTAAAAATGTTTTCAATCAGTTCAGTACAATGCACAAATGAAGTACCGTAAAACTTTTTCTTGGACTCTTCTTGACTGATAAAACAAAAAGTCAGTTTGACATAACAGGTAGCATATTTTCATGGAAAAAACCTAGTGTTTGGGAGTGAGGGAGTTAACAATTACATTGCTTTGCCAGATTTTTGTCCTTGAAAATGTGCCTTTTCATTGTATCAATGGTGTTTGTTCTTTTAAGTGCAATAGCCAAACCTTTGCTGAAGTTCTTCGAGGGCATGCCCATTCATTAAAGGTTGCGCTTTGCAGTGCTAACATATTGCTGCTTAAGATTCAACAGTCCAGTCCCTTTTATCTTTTGAAATATATTTATTCTGAACTTGAACAACAGTGAATAGAATCACTCTCAAATCCTTTGGAATTAAAAAGTGGTTGTTTCCTGAAGATGTTTACAGATTTAATCTTTGGTTGTATGAATTTTCATCACTCTGTAAGACTGTTGGCAATAAAACAGTGAATGTGTATTTTTGTGTTGTCATTTGTTTTATTTATTCAAGCACAGAAATATCCAGAGGAGACTGGGCAGAACTGACAGAGCAGACTCTTTGCTTGACAAGTACCTAAGCCTTACATACATGCTGTCAAATATGTCTAATTAATGGAGACTCTTTTAGTTCATAGAGTCTCACAAGATATTATTCCTTAATAAAGATATATTTCCAATTTTGAAATATACCAAATCTGACCCCCTGAAAAAAAAAAAATGTATTAAACTGTTTTGTACACTGGAGGGATGCAAATTATTTGATCAACTTTATTTGTAATATTAGTCCTACAATACAGTACAGAAATTAGACTGCTTTCATGAAGAATGCTTTGTGCTAAATGCCTGTCTTTATTCCAATTGTTTGTACTGTAAAAAACTAAAACAAAACAAACACAAACAAAACCTTACCTTGTGGCCAGGATTTTTTTCTGCAAGAACAGAAAATAAAATGACAATAACATTCATGCATCATAAATACCTATGTATACATTTCAGTATGTATACATCTTTAGTAGCTTTGTCTAATGTTATGACCATCTTTGTTTTTTAGGTCATGAAAAATATATAAATCTGCCATCAGAATTTTTTGTCCGTCATGCATTAAATTAAGAGTTTCATATCATATAAGGACATACTGTATCAGAGCAAGTGTTACACAGCACTGTATAGTCCTCATTGACTGCATGAATCATTAATATTTCAGCTTCAGCAACAGATTGAAGTACAGTACACTGCAATGTTATTGACATTTTCCATATGCCATTTAAAATTTGTCAACAACACAAGAAAAAAATAAGGAACACTTACATAAAAACAATGCCAAATTATTTACAGAATATGCAACATTTTTGAACATGTACAATCTAATGTTACAGTTACACATCTACGTGTAAATATCACCATGAATGCAGCGCACTGTACAAACACATTTATGATGCATGCTTATACTCTTACAAGCATATGTGCCTTTCACAGGGCCGGCCTGTGGCATAAACGGTCTATGCGGTTATTTAGGGCCACAACCGCTCCAATGTTTATCTAAGGTAAATAATGTTATTTTCGGAATTACGTTATTCATCCTGTATCGCGGAACTAGCGGTATAAATTTTAAACGGAACGGCAACCGAACATTTCATAACAACCCCGCTCTGACAGATTTGCTTAGGTCCACCAAAATCCTAGGGCAGGCCCTGGCCTTTCATATTCCTTTACTTCCTTAATTTACTTCCTACCTCTCTAGGATCCCAGTGCCACATTTGAAATGAATTAATTTTAAATGTTCTGCTCTGTTCTCTTTGTTATAACTTTAGTGGGCCACATTCTTAATTTTAATAGAGAAGAATTGGTTTATTTTCTTAAAATTTTATGCCATAGTACTGTATATTGTTTCCTTCTAATTACAATAAAAGCCTTTTTATGTTTTGTCTCTTAATGTGCAAATTATATCATATTAATAGTCAGATAAGATATTAATAACTTAGGAAGTTAAGCCCATTATATCTATAAAAGTAAAATGAAACCATACATATCATCTGAAATCTGATCATTTTCAGGATAACTTTACCGTCAGCTCCCTTTCATGACAGTACAACTCAGTTACTTCATGCCAGATCCCATAATCTGTGTGGGACAGCCAGGTATGCCATTGTTTGATGAGGGAGCTTGTGTTTTTGTCCAAAACAATGAACCATGCAAACCATGTAATTGGGAATTGGCATTATTTACGTTTGTTACGTAAGATATAAAAGCTATTTATCTTAAAACATTATGCATGCCACATTACAGTACTTAAATGGCTTCTCCATAGCTTAAGAAACACTTCTATTTAAGATCATAAAATTCCAAGATTCATGAGTTCACACCCCCGAATTTGAAATAATATTTAAAGGGTTGTATGAATCATTACATTTCAAACAGATCATTTTATTGACTAAATGAATATATATATATATATATATATATATATATATATATATTTTTTTTTTTTTTTTAAATCTATGAACTGTTATTTATCATAATCTGTATACACATACAGTTGTACACAGTTGGCTGTCATTTTTCCAAAATGGTATTAATGCATTTTCATTGCCTTTTTTAGTACAGTGCTTGGAGCATTTTCACATTTAAAAAAACAGCCTTCCTTTGAATAATGTCATGGAAAGTTTTAACTAATTTGGTAAAAGCCTCAATTTGCATCAAACTGTTAGAATAATGGTGAGGCATTTTTTTTTTTACCACTGACCAACTAAAGCAATTTGAGGCAGCAAGCATTGATACTTATCCTATTGTTTTACAGGGTTACTCTAGACATTGCTGTCACTCACAATACAAACATTTGCATGTGAACAGACAGTACATTTTAGCTTAATATGATGGTTGCTGAATATATTCAAAATCAGTTCCTGGTAATAAGACATTATTTGCAAACAAAACAACAATGAACATTGTGAAATGCTTGTAATAGTGAGGTCCCAATATCATGTTTTATTACCGGAATATATCCTGCAGAAAGAGTCCTGCTCTTAAAACGTTTCCACAGGTTTTGATTAATATCATCAGGATTATTTTGTCCATCTTACATTTTGTGGCCTCTGCCAAAAGTTCCAAATTACAGTACATGCACCTAAAGTCTGAGGTGCAGTAAGACAACACTTCCCATGCGTTTCACATTCTGTAAGCAGATATCATTGTTTATATTTAGTACATAAATGCCCTTACATGGTTTCATCTGCTATGTGATGGTTTTGCAAGTACAAAATACAAATGTTCATTAAATCTGAGAATGAAAATCTTGGTCTCTATGCTGTTAAAGCCTTACTACTGAAGCTACCCGTCTTTCTGGAAAATTATATTCCACGCTTAAAAGACATATCAACATATCATAACTACCACCTCTGTGTTGACATCATGTGAATTAAAATATCATCCGTTTCTCCAAAATTCATCCACTTCTGTTGCACCAAACAACCAATCAGAACCAATCAGAATAGTGAGTAAGTAATATTGTTATGATTATGTCTCCAAATTATCATGAAATAAAAACAAGCTTTTTCGTCAGGGATTCACACAACATAGGCTGAGGGGTTATGCAAAAGAAAACATGTTTGGGAAACTCCTGCCATATACAATACTGATAATACAAAATAAATGGTATGGGCAGCTGCTAAGGAACTGTTCCAGTGCTTGTCTGTGCCATTACGTCTTCATTCATATCCGGTGCTCGAGCATGACTGTGGCTAGCAATTTCACAATTCCAATTGGCTTTAGCATCACCCAGGAATAGGATGGTTTCAAGTTGACCATGTTTTAATGATTTAGATACCCCAGCGGGTCAACTGGGCCCCTGCAAATGTGCTGGTACTGCTGTGCAGTATATGAAGTGTCTTCCTCTGACTCAAATCTGTGATAGCTCAACTTGTGCACTGCATAGCCTTAAGAAGCAGTGCTGACTTGACGTGCCTCGGAGGAGAGTACATGCCAATGACAATAACAGACTCCAAAGGCAATCAAAAGGCTAGAATCAAAACTTGATACTGAAAGCTCTCTTATACCTGCACTAAGGAAGCAACTGAACACACCTGACTAATCAGAAACACCTGTGATGCCATTTCGACGCAATTTCTCCCAAACATCATGACGCCCTGAAATGGGAGGACTATTATAAAAAAGTACAGTAATTTCTACATGGCAAAACCAAAATGTATAAAAATGTCCTTAAATAAAAGCTAAGAATGTGCAAAATTGTGGAGTACAGAGCCAAATTAAAAACGAAAGAAAGAAATATGGTGATCACTGTGTATGTACATATATATATATATATATATATATATATATACATATGAAACATGTTGGTACGATAAAAAATATTGAAGTATAAAAAATCACAGTATGAATAAATAAATATATTACATAATAACAAAATTGCGACCATTACCATTTTAATGTGTGGGCAATTTTATACTTCATAGCATGCAGTTCTTATACTATATATTTAAAGGAACACTGTGTATGCTTCAGGGAAGAGATTGCTACAATATTTTTCTTCTGTTTGTTTCATTAAGAAAAAGTATCAAGGAAAAAGAGAAGTGCTTGTACAGACGTAACATTACAGAGTGCCCCTGATTTCCACTTCCTGTGGTTCAGCCGTGGCGTTCTCCACCCTCCGGTCAACATTCTGCACCAGTCAGGGATGTTAGCTTTTGAGATGAAGATGGCACTGCAGCCTCCAGGTTCTCTTTGTCCACTGGCCTCTGACAGTGGATGCTGCTGGATTTGCTCCTGCTGTTTTCAAAGGTGGGTCGAACAACCTTGGTCCTGACCAGGCAACTGCAAACCAGGCCAAAGAATGCACGACGCATCTCCTTGCTGGCCAGAGTGTAGATGATTGGGTTCATGGCGGAATTGAGCACAGCTAGGGCAAGGAACCAATCAGCCTTGAAGAGAATCAAGCACTGTTTGTGTTTGCATGCCAAGTCAATGAGCAGCAGAACAAATATGGGTGTCCAGCAGGCAATGAAGACTCCTACGACGATGACGACCGTCCGAAGCAGGGCCATGGAATGCTCTGAATTGCTATGCTTGGTGACCTTGCGGCTGCTGGACTTCACCAGTATATAAATACGGGCATACAGTATGGCGATGGCAAGCAACAGAGCAATGAAGATGGTGATACAGAAGGCCACATACTGTTTTGAATAAAGAGGTAAGACAGTGGAACAGTCGGGCAGATTTTTCAAACAGTTCCATCCAAGAATTGGCAAAGCTCCCAACGAAATGGCAATCAGCCAACAAGTGCCAATGAGTAAAAACACTCTGTATTTTTTATTTGCATCATAAGGCCTCATTTTAATCATGGTCATGTGTCTTTCAATGGCAATCGCTAGTAAACTGAAAGTGGAGGCGGCTAATGCCACAAACACACTTCCTTCACGAACGAACCAAGCAGGTGGAGACAGACTGAATGTTCTCTCACCTGACATGAATAAGTTTACTGTATAGGCCACTCCAGCCAGCAAGTCACAGAGTGCCAGATTCCCAATGAAGAAATACATGCGGTTGTGGAATTTGTGGTTTTTCCATATTGCCGCCAGCACCATCAAATTCTCTAGGACAATGCAGCAGCATATGATTAGGAATACCACAGTTTTAGCATCTATAGTGCCACTGCTGCTTTCATTGCGGTTGTCAAGTTTCCCTGTGTAGCTATAATGAAGATAGATCGTGTTGTTCATCTTTCAGAACTGTTCAATATTTCCTGCAGGGGGCAGCCCAATAACGGGAAGCCGCTGCTAATACTAAGGCACAGCCAGGCTAGGATATCCTTAGAACACTGCGCTGTTTCCTTTTCTCTTGAGAGCACTGTGGTGCTGGCGAAAGTTCACTAGAACAAAAGAAGAAAAAGAGAGGAGTCATTGCATTACGTTTCTAAGGGATATAGCATAATGTTAAATGTTACAACGCCTTCTTTTTTTCGTATGTATTCACTCAATAGGCATAGAATTATTAGCATTTCTGCGTGACTTTTGTCATTTCATGTCACAATTAGGAGCATTGAACACATACACCTCTCCTTATGTACCTTTATATAACTATCCACGATTAATAATTTTAAGTATCTCAACTGTTGGCATGACTTTCGGTACTTCTCAGCAATGCACAATTCAGTATCATTTGTGCAATAATAAAACTGCACTTAAGCAACATGATAAAATACCCATTATAAAAACCCTGTGAATGTATATTAAGCACTACGTAAATAAAATATTTAATATAACATGCACGTAAACCATTTCATTGTGTTTGGTTTAAAAACTATATTCCGAATAATTGTTGACAATATTTTACATTTATGTCACGTTCATTTTCAATAAATTGTACAACCTTCATACTTCAAAAATGCATCAATTAAGCTACGGTATCATTAGAAATGTCAGAATATGTTAGGCTACTAAATGACTGAAAAACGTAAAGTGATGCCCAGCTCCAATGTAGTAACTGTACTAATGTCCTAATTTTAATGAGTGAATTAGTCATTTTAATTAGTCTTAATTTTAATTATTTCTGAGTAATAATATTAGAGTAATTGCTTTCATTGTTTGACTTATCGTGCTTGGAAAATGCGTCAAGCTTTGGTTGTCAAGTATTCCAAAGAGTTCAACGAAAAGAAAGCCAACAAAAGTTAACTTACCATGTCGTTTTTATCCCGTTAGTGTTATAAAGGTTGCATTCGCCTTCATCCATTTAAGTTCCTATAAGTCGTCCCGTAAGTGAATGTCGCGAGTAGCCCAAAATCGTTTTCTTCAACTTTTCTGGAAGACCATATGGTCTACGTGCACAGTGGGCATCATTTTCTGCATCTGTTTCCTCTTGCTTCCAAGTCTGAACCTCTACGACTTTCAGAAATAATAATCGCCGCCCATTTCCTTCCTCGTGGACAGTTGCACACGCCTTACTCTGACCCTGAGAAAGTCCATCATCTATGATCTCGGAATACATTAAGTAGGCTGTGCCTTTGACCATTGTAAGTCTGTAACTACGGCACTTTAAACCGATATATCCTCTGTGTGTGTGTGTGCGCACATGCATGCATATGTGTGTTTGCCCACATGAACACACTCATGTGCACTTGGGTAGGTATTGGGTGTGAACTTGTTCGTTTGGTGTGTGTTAATCTGTTAATTGTACCAGATATTTTTGATTGCTTTTGCAACAATTGGAGCAACATAACATATTTAAGGACAACAACTGTGTCATATTGGGTATACAATAAGGATGTGAGTACCTCCAAGTCTCAGATTAGAGGATTCTGAGAGTGGGCTGCAACCGCCATTGGACTATACTGGTGTGTTGTATTCATCGAGATATACAAGAACGCTTGTATTCAGTACTCCCCTAGTGCATGGTTTCCTATACTGCACTCCTGCAGAAAATGGCCAAGCGTACCATAAACTGTATTTAGACTGTAATTTAAACTGTACCCAAACACCAGAGTCATGGTACACATACTACATGTGGAGGTTGAGCCAAGACAGTGGGACAGAATAGTTAATAATGGAGCCGTTCAATTCACACCCTTTCTCAAGGTATGAATAATTTTAGAGGGCACTGTACGTACATAACTACAGATTTCCTTTAAATTGTGTCAGAATGGGTCAATCTGTGTTCCATATTCTCTGACTGTATTCATATTTGTTGCAGAGAAATTTGCAGCAGATCTACAAAGCGGAAGCCAAGTAGGGGACTAAAATATCCAGCCTGTAGTCATAAGCATCCAGCAAACCAGTGGAAGAGACATATTATAACTATAGCTTTAAAATAGCCGTCTGGGTTTGCTGCATCAGGTCTTTCCTTTGCTTTGTGGCAAAGGCGTGTGGCTTTGGCTGGGACCTACCCTGGTTCTGGCAAATTTAATGCAGGTGTGTGTGTGTGTGTGTGTGTGTGTGTGTGTGTGTGAGTGCATGTGTGTGTATGTGCTGTGTTTTTAAGAATATACTTATCTTGGACTGTTTATATTGTACAAATTATTATAATTTCATGGCTCAATAAAAGTGTGCACAAGTGTGTGTTTTTAAAAAAAATACAATGGCTTGGATAACAAAACCAACTATGAGTATAAAATATAGCCCATTACCTGAATTGTTTATTTCATAGGGCCTTCTTTGCTTTATCATGGGTGTGAATAATTTTAGAGAGCCTTGTTTAGGAATTTACTGTAAGGGATGCCAGGGAAATGATGCAGCCTGGAATAATTGTGGGTATGACTAATTCCATACTGTATGGTATGTAAGTGCACACTGTTTGCTATTGGTCAGTGTTAATTTCTTCAGAAATCGTGCACCAGTAAAGCAAAGCTAGATCTGCACAGCCTAGTTCTTGAAAACTATTTCTGAACCAAAACCACCAAACTGTAGCCTTTCATGAAAGTACATTCAAGTAATTTCTCTAAAGTAGCTCACTTGCAGCTGTGCATACTATGTATTGCTGTGATCACAGATTTCCACATTTTCCAGGCAGACTTTACAGTCTACCCACTAACAGTGACTGCAGACTCTGCATGGCGTGAATCTCACTGAAATTACATCCTCCACTATGACATCCCTGCAAATTTGTTCAGCAGGGTGAGTTATGCCCTACTAACTGAGATTATATACTATTTTTGGTGTCCCATGGCAAACCTTTCATTTGACTAAGGAGTTTGGGGGTGAGCTGTGGTAACAAATATACAATTATGAAGAAGCATCGCCTTTAATTTAGCTTTCTCTTTAAAAAAAAAATGGAACTCTTACTCCTGTAAATACGAAGCAGACTGTTCCTTACTGGTGGCTTTGCGGTTGAGGTTGGCTCTGTGAGCATCTTTCTCTGGGTGGGCAATGTTTACTGGTAGTATGAGAAGGTCAGTTTCATAAAGAAGAACCTAGCAAATAGAAACCTGCTCTTTTTTGGAAATAAAGTTTTGGTTTTCATTCAAATGTATCAAAGACTAGAACAGACTGAAGAGGTCTTCTTAGGATTATGCCTTGCCATAAACTTCATGCAATATTAATGTTTTCTTTTTCTTTACAGGATATACACTACATGGCCGTTCCAATTCATCTCAAAGTTGTTTAATGGGGTTGAGTTCTGGGCTTTTCACAGGTCAGTCACGTTCTTCCAAAGCAACCTTGGCAAATTATTTCTTTATGGACCTTGCTTTGTGCACGGGGGCATTGTCATGCTGAAACAGAAAAGGGCCTTCCCCAAACTATTGCCACAAATTTGGAAGCACACAATTATCTAGAATGTCATTGTATGCTGTAGCATTAAGATTTGGAACTAAGGGGCCTAGCCGAAACCATGAAAAACAGCCCCAGATCAAGGGGTGTCCAGATACTTTTGGTCACATCGTGTGGATAGCTATATGAAAGTGACTATGTCACTTTCCCATCAAAAATTGATAGCTGGATAGCTTGAGGTAATGTTACTTACAGGTCCAACAGAAAAGAAGCCAACTCTGCATCACTGTTCATCCCCTTGGCAAACTTCAGCTGAAGTCACTGAGCAAAAGTAATTCCAAGGTTAACTATATTGAACGAGCCCTGTCAGCTTGCTGCTTCACAGTATCTGGGTCATTGCAGCCGACCACAAATGTGACCCCAAACCACAGGCTTTGTAGCAGGCTCAATTCTCTAGAATGTCATTGTATGCTGCAGCATTAATATTTTCCTTTCCTGGAACAAAGGGGCCTAGCCGCAACTATAAAAAAAACAGCCCCAGATCAAGGGGTTCCTGATACTTTAGTCATATAGTATAGATAGCTATATGAAAGTGTCTAAATCACTTTCCAGTCAAAACACAAGTCATAAAATGCCACACCAGCTCATCTTGACCATAACGAATAGGATTCTAAATAAAAAATAAAATAAAAAACGTGAGATGTTCTGAATAATAATCAACATCCAAAAAAGCAGCAGAGATTTCACCCTAAATGTCTTTGTCTTGTAGATACCAATACTTGCATCCAGGAAATGCAAATCAAGTACATGTCCTGAATGAACTCAGCATTATCACAGATTACCCTTGTGCAGTAATTCAGTTTGTTCTGGAAAGTGTCCAGTTGGACAATCCAATATTTTACGGCTGCATTAATGTCTTTCAAAGTGCAATGTTGTTGACTAGTCTAATGATGCAAATGTTTAGCAGTACTCCATTAATCGCACAGGCATTGGATGTCTTATGCTCCTCCATTAGGTTGTCTCAGTCAAGGTTGTTTTAAGTGTTCCTGGAATTTCTCCATCCGATTAGTTCCAGTATCTATTTTCTAGACTATTGTCACACTAGTTCTTCCTCTGTGGTAGAGGCACATATCGTTTTAGTCCAACAGTTCACACAAGTCACAAGACACATAAAATTTAATCCAGCCAAATGGAAAAATGCTAAATGATGACTGCTGATATAAACATACAGGATGAAAAAAGTACAGATGAAAAGTTGTTTAAAAAGAAAGTGTGCAGAAAGTATGTATTTGTATAGTTGCTTTTCATCGCATATTGCAGGTAGAGTGCTGGGAGGTAAACATTACAGACATATTCTGTCATATTGGGAGCCACACAGGCAGGCCTGTATGCTGCTTTATTGTTCAGGAGACAGTAATGGTAGTGTGTTGGCATTTATAGCTTTTCCTTGTGTATTCCCAGAAACCAAATATTTTAAAATATTACATTAAGGATTTCAACAGACACCAAGGATACTGTAAAATGGAAACCAGGACTCCCACTTGGGCCATTAAGCATTCCTACACCACAACCATGCCACTCACTGCTCATATTCAATAATAAATCACTTTCATATTGGCCATTTCATTTTAACACACTACAATTAATAGTGCTGGTTGAACAGACAAGGTTTGACGGCACTGCGTACAAGTACAATTAGTATGTATGTTGATCATGAATTTCCCTCAAGAAAGTGTGAAAGGGTCAGACTAGTTACTGGCTCTCTAGTTAGCTCCAAAAGTGTCTGAAGAGGATGTGTATTAGTGGTACACAGATATTAGTCAGCTCAGTATGGTTAATGCCACCTTTCATGTGTATATGATTACAGAGAGGCTTCACAGCGACAAACAGTGATGTGATGAAATCCCCACTGACAGAAGAAGCCGAGAATAAAAATGGAAACAGAAGTTTCAGTAGAGAGATGAACAAATCCTCAGCATCATACTTCATTTACCCAGGCGATCAGGTAATAAGCAACGGCGTTTGTCAATAGTCTAGGTCACATCACCTACAGTGTTGCGCAGTGGTTCTGCATGTCATCTTATTTGTCATCTTTTCCCAAAGCCTGAAATATTAGGAGCAAGTGAGCGATAAACAGCTTAGGATGGGTCTCTATGCGTATGAAAGTTTGCCATGCATGCAGGGTCCTTGTGGCTGATGGGGCGGTACAGGTCTTACAATTTGGTGTCCCCACAGGCAGTCCACACCCATGCCAAACTTCCCTTTAGCAGCTAATACAGTTTACATGTAGCTACCAGAGCTGAAGCTGAAGCGTAGTTGGATTATGCAGCAAGGCAATGATCCAAACGATACTTGAGACTTGAATCCAATAAATATTGTGGCCTGCAACAAACAGTTCACATTCTCAAAAACTTACTCCTGAATTAAAACAGTTCTCCTAAGAATCATGGGCTAAAATATCAGTCTTTCACAGCAATGGAGTGCAGTGCCCAACCACTCCATACTTCTGGCAATGCAGGCTTTGTGAGTACAGTGCTGCAAAGAGCTTTGGCAAGGTTTGGGAGCAGTGGACAAATGTGATATGGTCAGATTAATAATGTGGGATACTTTGGTTTGGGCACACTTTACGTCCCCTAAGAAGGTAAAGTCAGAGCTAATTAATATTCACTTTTTATGGAAGAATGGTGCCACATCTCGCCTTCCATATTCTAGATGCCGGTAGATTATGACACAGTGGCTATAAACTGATCTGGTGGCTAGTTGTCGCAGTCCCATATTAAGTGACTTCATATTGGTGTTTCCACCTTTTTGGTCATCACCTGGATGTTAAAATGGCAAACATTTTTGTCACTGTTTCATTTTAAATGACTTTAAACATTTTTTTTTAATACAAATAAATATTTGAATGTCTCAATATTTAGTAGCCATTTGAACTGAAAATGCTGTATACCTCTGTCATTAACATGCTGCATCTGCATCCCATCAGCACATTCCCAGATTGTTGGACACAGCCACCCTTACATATGCCAGCCATGAAGAGTTCATTGCCAGCTAACACTTCCTGCCCTTCTGCAGCTTTTGCCCCACTCCCCTCTTTGTCACCATTATTTTGTTTACTAGGGAATCAACCAAGCATGTACTTTTTTATACAGATAGCAACAGTAATTCAGTGAGGGTAGGGTTTATTACTCAGCTCTTACTGAAATCTAATGTACAGTCTGTTAAATGGAAAGCTTTTTAAATATGTATGATGTTGGTGAACATAATCGCTGGTGGTAAAGTTGTCAAACCATAAATTAAATGTGTACACAAGCATCATAGATGTCGAGGTGTTAAGGTACAGCAAGCATGCCAGACTTAGATCACCTACCCCTCTATAGTTGTATGCTTTGTATGTAGGCCTTGTATGCAAACTGAAGTGGGTCTGTATGATCTGCCAGTATAGCCATATATTGTATACAGACAAACTTGGAAAATCCTTGGATTTTCCAGTGGTAGATGATGAAGTTATTGAATAGCTAATGAGAGAAAGAATCTGTATTGATCAGGCAGTAGTTTAACCAGTGCTGTTGTTAACATGTTTTAAGAAATGAATGTGCAATGTTGACAACGTATTCACGTTAGCCAATAAATAGACCAAATTACATGAAAGTCCAATATACTACTACAACAGAATGTACTTGGACAGTGAAAATTTGTTTGTAAATACATGTAAAATTATGAGTATGCACATCTATTAATTGTTATTATTTCTAAATAATTTTTTTTAACCCGTTTTCTGTTTTCACCCAGTTTGAGAGTCCTAATCATTATTACAGGTCTTCCCCACTGCTATAACATCCCCGATTTGGGTGTTTTCTGACAGTCACTGCTTCCTGTGACTCTGTAGTCTTCCTGCTGAGCTGCATAGTTAATCAAACTTTTGATGCCTTCTCTTATAATCTTGGCCCCTACTTCCTGTCTGCTTGCCCATATGCATACGAGAGCTAATGCAGCAGTTATCACATGGAACTCTGGCTGACCCACCCTACCCTCGGCAGGACAAAGTCAGCTGTGCATTATAATGACACAGCCCTTAGCTTGTGATGAGTGCTTTTACTGACCTCTCAAATGGGAGGGTAAATATATTAATTATAAATAATCAGTGTATACATTTTTTATATTTCCTTATGCATTTTCTGTCTGCAGTGAGGGATGTCTTCCTCTTTTCCATATCTTACTTTTGTCGATATTGAGACCCTGAGCATGCCAGATTTATAATTGTGCTTGATATCAACGCATAGTGCTGCTCAGCACAGCTGAAGATCACTTCGGTCACTGAACTTTGCTCTTCTGAAAGCTTAGGACTTTGACCTATACTGGGCTTTTAAAGAAGATGACTAAAGACTTCTGTAGCACAAAGCCCAGCAAATAAACCTCGATCAAATCCAACAGAAGCAGAAAATGATGTTGAAGAGAAAGTTTTATTTTCAGATTGGACATTCAGTTGTTCTGAAGGTAGAGGCTATGAGGGAACATGTTATTACGGAGGAGTGTAGCACAGTGGGTAAGGAACTGGGCTTGTAACCGAAAGGTCGCAGTTTCGATTCCTGGGTAAGGACACTGCCGTTGTACCCTTGAGCAAGGTACTTAACCGGAATTGCTTCAGTATATATCTAGCTGTATAAATGGATACAATGTAAAATGCTATGTAAAAGTTGCGTAAGTCGCTCTGGATAAGAGTGTCTGCTAAATGCCTGTAATGTAATGTAATGTAATATTATTGTCACATGCATGTCATTGTATCACACCCAAAATAAATAGTGAGGTCAGCCTTGCAGAGTCTAAAGAAATTTGTTTTGTAACAGGCCATTGCTTTGCTGAATTGTTTACCTTTTGATGTTTATGCAAAACAAATCCATTTGCTCTGAAATGTGCTATTTACGGAGGAAAGGTTCGCGTCAGCATTTTTTAAAAAAGAAGAAAAAAATATATTTTCACATAATATAGCACTCAATAATACTATGAATGCACTATGAAGAAGTAATGCATGTTATGCAGAAATGCATTTTGGTGAGCATATACAGTGAACCAAAAATAATAGATAAGGTTTCTGAGATTGTCTAAGCCAAATTTATAACATAATCATGGTATGTTTATTTCGCAGAAAGAAAGTTACTGTGAACAAAGTACGCTGTCTGCATTGTAAAAACAAACTGCATTTCTTGTAAATGTTGTGTCACAAGTTTACGGTATCACCTGCAAGCGAAGCATCCTTTCATAGCTACCATTAGCCAGCTCAGTGAAAATGGCGTTGGGGAAACTTTCAGGAACCCACCTGACTCAGCTTGACGGGCGGCACATAACAATAAGCAAATGACTCTTGGTTTCAGGTCAACAGCACTGAGTGCTTGAAAAAAAAAAAAGCACTTCAAGTGTTTTAGTAGTCATCCGCTGTCAGTGGGGCATATTCTTATTGAACAAACACAGTAAATGCTTAGCATGCCTATCGGATGTCTGGACAGATCGGGTGCTATATTAAATGCAACCTTCACATTAGCTACAATACATACCATTATCAGTGAGAGAACATACATTTTTAGGACCTCATTCAAATGAATTAAAAATAAATGAATAAATAAATAATAAAGATAAATCGAAGCTACGGTGTTTGAAAAAAGGCAAAATAAGAATGATGATTTCACATCCTTAAATGATTGCCAGATTCAGTAACTTGGGTTGGATGAATGGGATCTACTCTGAGAAACAAGGCTTCAAGCCTGCCGATGGTTTTGGCACCTCCATTACCAGATTGCTACCTTTTCCACCTAAAACCATGATGAAAAAAAAACACTATAATACTTAATCAGTAATTATTGGTCATGCGGTATGTTGTGATTCATTTCTGCCTTCAAGTCGCACTTCATGAATATTTTATTAGTTTGGCCTTTGTGAATGGTGCCTTCCTGCTTCAACAGAGAGCCAACGGGAAATGAGAGGGCTTTCTCTACTAGACTCCTAGTCTGGAAGTAAGAGACTGACTAACCAGTGGCACCACAAGTGTTCACATTTAGGACTTATAAAGTCTCCACAGCAGTAAACTGCCTACTTTCACATAATTTAATGGCAGACTGTGCAGAGGCAGCTAGTCAATTATCCTAGTGCCTTAGAAGCTTATTGACTTTAGACTTAGACATTTTAATTTTCTGGATATGTGAAGTAATCCCATGGCATCAGAGATGGTCCCTAGACACACTGGAATGTAAATGTTTTAAGAAACAAGGATGCTCTACTTTCCGTTGTTAAAGTCACTATAAAGGCCCTGTGTGGTTTACATGCTTGTTTTAATAGTTGCAAATAAACAACCAAAGAAAACAAATATTGTGATATGTAGCACTTGGTATTCTGTGAAATCTTGAATTAATATTTTCTTTTTTCTTTTTTTATCCTGAAAGGAAAAATGTGCGGTGGTGGCACCTCTCACTCATTGATTTCTGTGGGTTAATTGTCCCTGATGAGGGGCAGGTGTGTGAGTCCTATGGTGAGGTGATGGTACCTCACACGCATTGGCTATGAGTTAATTGTCACTGATGAGGGGCAGGTGTGTGAGTCCTATGGTGAGGTGATGGTACCTCACACGCATTGGCTATGAGTTAATTGTCCCTGATGAGGGTCAGGTGTGGGAGCCCTATATCTAGCCCCTGGTTTCTGGGGTTTAGCACAGACTCATTGTTTGTCATGCTCTTGGTGTGTAGGGGTGTAAGAATCTGCAGAAGTTACCGCATTGATCCTATCTGTGAGATTTGGCCACCACTTAGTTTTGTCATGCTCTAGATGTGTAGGGGAGTAAGAAGATTTGACCACCATTTAATTTCTTCTCCGAGCTAATTCACTCTTAGTGCTGTGGAGGACATTTTGCTCATCGCTTTAATTTTACTTTTCCGACCCTCCTGGCTGCGAGTGTCATTTTCTTTTGTAAGTTACTCCACTCTGTTTTCCGAGTGGGGTTTTACTTTCTGGGTAGCTACACTGCAGCGGTATTTTGTTTTTTAGTTTTGAGTCCACTGACAAGATTCAGTGAGTAGAGGGAGCGATTATTTAGCGCTCTTTATTTGGAGTTTCCCCTGTCCCTTTCGCTCAACGGTTTGTGCTTACCCCTCGAGGTTAACTTTGTGATCCCCTGGGTCCGCAATTGCATCCCACCTTCTATCGCGATAAAGTTATTGTCCTGCCCACTGCTAGAGGATTTGTTATTGGTCTTTGAAGACCTTCTCCATGACATGGTGGAATTATGACAAGGAACATGTCTCAGTCCTCACTCTCCTATTCAATAATACTGTCTAGTATATGTCTTAAGACTTCATGAACATTTTTAAAGCAAAAAAAAAAAAAGGTGTGTATACTGCCCTCCACCTGGAAGTTGAACCTGCAACCTTCTGGTTACAAATCGTATGATATTAGTGACAAGATCTGTGAAATGTCTTCTAAGGCTTGTGCTTTGAGTCTTAAATTCCTGGAAGCAGGATGTTCATTTTCTTTATACATTCACTTAGTTAATTGCTCTATTGGAATACTTGCTGACACAATATACAGATGGGTGACAAATGAAAAGAACCTGAATAAAAAAATGAGTGGAGAAGCATAATGAATGCAGACGCTTCCATACAGGTGTACTGCATGATACAATTAAGCAATTAACATCCTATCATACTCTGGCATGTATAAAAATGCTGGGCATGACCAGTTGGCCTCGATTTTTGGATCAAGATGGCAAGAGGAAAAGATCTCTGACTTTGTAAGAGGGTTCATTATTGGGGCACATATGGCAGGAGCTTCAGTCATACGTGCATATACGTACATACATATATACAGTACATGCAAACACATAATTCTAACTCAAAGACACATCGGCATGGATTCAATCATTTTTCCTTTACCATGGAAATGGATAAATCTGCCATCATGAAATCCATACCCTATGGCTTCCTCTTCATGACTTTACCTAATGTATTGAATATTCTGAAAGAATTTGAATATCAATATTGCATAAGGAAATAAAATTGTAAACACTTAAATGGCCACGAGAGGCTGCCATGAAACTGGAAAGTAATACAAAGACTCATCAAGGAACACAGGGGAAACTGGTCACTAAATATACAGAGGAACACCTGAAGACAAATTACCCAAGTGCACAGACGCAAGAAACGAAACGAGAAGCAATCATTCAATAATTACAAACAACCAACTCGGATGAGATACAAAACAGGAAACGGGGACCTAGACGGCCTCTAGTGGCCTTCAGGCAGAACGCGTGACAGGATAACTCCATATGCATGTAAATACCCTCAAATGAATACTGACAGTTTGCACTTTAAACTCACATGCACAATTACACTTTAAATTAATTGTGCTGAAGTAGAGAGCCAAAATAACAAATTGTGCCACTGTCCCAATACTTTTGTATTTAGCTTTACAGTACTTGCAGGCCCAACTCTCCACTTCAGCTTGCGGTCATTGTCTGACTATTTTTATACTTCCTCACATCTACTGCAGTTTCAAACAGGATGCTTTAAAATAGATTGTATGTCACCTTTAGTCATCGACATAAGATATCAATGTCTGCATGTACCAATGCTTTGAAAAAATGATGCAATATACACATTATGGCCACATCATTAGCTACACCTCTCTGGTGCTGTGTAGGACCCCCTTTTGCCTTCAGAACAGCCTGCGTTCTTCATGGCATGGATTCATCAATGTTCTGGAAACAGGGATTTTGGTCCATGCTGACTCAATAGCATCACGTAGTTCCTGCCGATTTTTAAGCCACACATTCATGCAGTAAACCTCCCGTTCCACATTGTTCTGAAGGTGCCCTGTTGGATTGGAATCTGGGGACTGTGCAGGCCAGTGGAGTAAACTGAAGTCACAGTCATATGTGTTGAACCAGCTTGAGATGTTACATGCTTAGTGAAATGGTGCATTATCCTGCTGGGAGTATCTATTTGAAAAAGGCTATACTGGCCATAAAGGCATTCACATGGTCAGCAGCAATGTTAAGGTATGCAATGGCATTCAAATGTTGCTCAACTGGTATTAAGGGCCTAATGTGTGTCATTAGGACATCTGCCATTGGCATTTTTCTGCAGAAATCAAGATTCGTCAGACCGGGCAACGTTTATCCAATGTTCACTCATCCAGTTTTAGTGATCACATGCCCTCCGTAGCCTCATCTTCCTGTTCTTAGAAGACAGAAGTGGAACCCACTATGGTCTTCTGCGGCGGAAGCCTGCAAGGTTCAAAGCGTTGTGCATTCAGAGATTCCCTTCTGTACACCACTGTTGCAAGCAGCTGTTATTTCACCATTTGTGGCTTTTCGGTTTGCTTGAATGAGTCTGCCCATTCTCCTCTGAAGTCTCATTTGCTAGGCTTTTTTGGCCACAGAACTGCAACTTATTGGATGTTTTTTTTTTGTTTATCACACCATTCTCTGTAAACTGAGACTGTTCTGTGTGAAAATCCCAGGAGGGCAGCTGTTTATGAGATGCTGGAAGCAACATACCTGGCATCAACAATCATACAACACTCATAGTGGCTTAGATCACCCATCTTGCCCATTCTAATGTTTGGTCGAACAACAGCTAAACCTCTTCATTATGTCTGCATGTTTTACATATTGAGCTGCTGAACACTTAGCTGTTTGGAGGAGCAGTCAATTTGTGTCAAGCAGGTTTACCCAATACAGTGGCCACTGAGTGTACTGTCTTTGCTATTATCTTTTTTTGCAGGGTAATTTTCTGTCTGTATGTCTTTTTCTGTCTGTATGCTTGATTTCACAGCTTAGGGTTGAGCAGTTCCTTATTTTACATCATTGGCCCCTGAGTGAGGTTCAGTTTTGTTATATTTGGTGTATAACATCTATGGGATGCAAGCATGCAATGCAATTTAACAGTTTAACCAAAGTATGTCATAATACAGTCCAGAATAGTACTAAATGAGTTGTCATATTGGACATAGTTTTAAGAAATGGTATTATGGTACTCAAATTGATTCATTGACTTAGAAATTCTATTCAGAAATATACAAATACCACACTGACTTCATGTCCCAAAAAGTTTTCTTATTCTGAAATGCTGAAACCCAATAAGAATTTTGGTATGGCTGCATAGCAGGTGAAATTCAGTATGAACTATTTTCAATGATTCTTTGAATCTACAGTATCATGATACAATGGCTCCCTCTTGAGGAACTGTTGCATCATGGATACGTCTGGTTACGTAAAAGCTGGTTGGTGGAGTGTTTTGTGTCTTAAGTGCAAAACACAAATGTAATTTATAGTGATACTCACGCTGAAGTATCAAAAGGTGTATCTCAGGATCTTATAGGAGCCTCTCAGAAAAATTTAATGAAACAATAAATGTACACAACTTGAGATGGAGGTAGGAACATTTTCACTTGACAAGTACCCTTATCCATAAATGTTTATGTAAAAATCTTACTGTGTATAGCTGGATAGTTACTATATTCAATTATGATTCTGAATGAGTGCAGAGATTTGGTGTAGTGGTTGTTCCTAGAGTAATAATTAAATCACGTTGATTCGGTTGGTAATTGACTGATTTTATTTTTTAGGTTAGAATATGTACACATTGTAAAGCCCAGAGGACAACATGTTAAAGTGTTCAACACTTGTTTCCAACATGGTCCTCGGTGGACTATTAAAAAAATCCTCCACAATGATTGTGATAGCATTCATCAACAACATATACATAAATCAGCAGAGCAAAACAGAAAACCATAAATACTTTATAGATACTTTTCACAACCAAAAATTAAACAACATCCGTAATCAGGCAATACTATAGTATTACAGCCCACCATCCAACTTCCTCCATAGAAAACCTTTAACCTGTCTTTTAAAGATTCCCCCAGACTGAGAGAGCTTAACCTGCATTGGAAGGCGGTTCCACAGTACAATATTGGTATTTTTAAAAAAATTAGATGCGTGCCACACTATTTAGTGTAGGTTATGTTGAGTACAAACCATAACATTTTGTGAGCTTGGGTACTCAGGTGCTGTACTGTTAACAATGTGTGGCTGAGTTTTAGCTGCTCCACTGTGAGTTTTACAGGTAGCCCATTGCTTTGAATTCATTTGCCCAAAGTGTGCTCTGTTTGGAGCATTGACCAAACACCAAATTGTTATTTTGCACAACGTGCACCTTTTTTCTGATTTATTTACAGACTACTATACCACACAGAGGAGTCATAATCCAAACAGCACTGTATTAATGTTGCCACAAGCAGCTTCTTGGTTTTAAGATCAATCCTCCTTGTTCTGCAGTGTAGGAATTTGAGTTTATTTACACTCTTGTGTATAGTTGCAGCTGTGATGATATGTTTTCACTCTCTGGACTGGCCACCCTTCTCCCGTCTCCTTCTCGCATGCAACCCGCACGCAGGAAAGAGTTTGCAAGGCCTGCAAACTAGCAGGCTAAAGTAGGCGGTATGCTTTGTAAGAAGTATAACATTTTGAGCAAAAAGATGCAATGAGAACAACTGAAGAACAAAAAGACGCGGTGTTGTGTGTTCTCACGGTGCAGTGTGCGACGGCCTCCAGGGAGAACTTTTAGAAAATGTCTTTCTTGTTCTCCGACCTCCCCCTCTCAGCTATTGGTCCAAATACCACATGGTTGGCTCCACATGCTAATGTACGGTGAGTCAACGCCAATCTCTCTTCTGTAGAGATGGGATTTCTGTGAGTTCCCGCGTGTTTGATGAATGGTCCTACTCATTTCAGCAAAACGCCTAGCACACATTCGGAAATAAGAGAAGTGGACCTCCTCGTCTAAACTCCGCATTTGCCGAATGTACAGACAAAATTCTCCATTCTCCGTCCTACTCTGATTTAGGGGGCGAACATACCATCTCTTTCGCCTTTTTCTTCTTTTGCATAGCTAGATAAACTAAAGCCACTTTAAACTCCTCTCTCTGTCTCTGTCGCATTTTTGCTTCTATCACCGCCACCATTGTTGTTTTTATCTCGCGTAGCTCTTCTCTTTATACATTGTGGTGGAAATTCTCTAGATCTCGAAGTTCGGTGAGGAGAGTCAAATAGACTTTCACACAATATTGAGTTCAAACGTTTATTTGGCCAAATAGGAGAGTTCACACAGAGGAAAAAAAAAGTTTCTGCATGAAGGCTCTCTGAACAATAGAGAGCCTTCTCTTTTATAAGCTTCCAACACTTCATAGGCGTGTCTCGCATAGTTCCCTTATCGCGTGAAGCAAACAACACATCTTTTAAGGGAGGGGTGAGAGGTACATTTGTAATTTTCCATTTACCGTTTCTTATTGCTGTGGCTAAGCATAATTTCTCACAACATCCATGGTGTAGCCACGAGACGGAGGTCTGGGCGAGATTCCAGCCCTGGTTAATAGCTGCCTCGTAATTATTCTGTGCCCCCCAGCGGCGTGGAGTGACATTAAACGATGCGGTGTTCTCACTGAGTATACTGACAACAGTGTTCGTGGACATGTTCGCCGGTGGTTCTCAATCCTGAAGTTCTTTCTTCTGTGAATGTCCATTGCAGCGTCAAACATCGCGTGTCAACGCGTCGCTTCGCGTTGCCTGGCTGCTTGGGGGCATGTCAAAAAAATATGTGGTGGGTGCTGGTGGGTGTTACGAAGTCCTGCTGAAAATGTATTCCCGCTCATGCAACATAATCAAAAATGTTTAATGCAAATTAGGAGAGACTGTACCTTTGAAAGCTTGCTTTAGCAGGTTCCTTTTTAGCAGGTTAATTTTCACAGCTGCTAAGCTACCTAACATTTTTCAAGAAACTAAAGTACTACTCTTCAAAACGCTCATTTTTCAAACTCACCTGAAACCCCCACTGTCTCTGACTCCTTTCTCCAGGCGACATTTCTGGCATTGGTGTCCCGGTACTCAAATAATGAGCAATCGTATAACACCGGGAATGAGGCTACAGTACTTATCAGTTTTTCCTCCATCCTCGAAATGCGCTGAACTTTTTTTTTACCAAACAAGATTTTGGCTAGCTGGCTGAAGAAACTGCAGTGCAGCCTTCACCTGATTGGGTCAATGGAACGCGCTCGACGGATTCATTTGCATAAATGTTGTCGCTTCAGCACGCCGCTACCAGAATGCATTGTGGGGAAGATTGCTTGTCCCATAGGAAATAGGAAATGAATGGGAGGCATCAAATCGCGTTGCTTTCAATGCTGCAGTCGACATGCAACCTGCAACCTTACAAAAATCAGCAGTTAAGGCTAATTTATGCTTCGGAGACAGTGTCATACGACATGTCGCGGGACAAATTATGCAAATATGACAGTTTTGACGTCAAGCCAACACTTTTAGAGGGTGGACGGCCGGTGTCATGTACTTGCTGATTTTTCTAAGGTTGCAGACAGGGTCATAAGTGTCGTGCAGCAGTGATTGGATGGCTGCAACAAAGGCAAAATGGTTGCCATGGCAACGTTGCTAGTTTACTACGTATTCGTTTTTATGAATGAAGACGGTTTTGCATTGATAGCTAGCTAGAAAAATGGACGGGTTTGAGGAGAAGCTGGCTGAAGAGGTGACCTCACATCTACGATTCTGCAGGGCCGACTACCGAGAACCATGAAAAAACGAAGAATTCTTGGACGGAGATAGGAAACACCCTACATACAGAGGTGCTCATCTGTAAAACCAGATGGAAGCAACTTCGGGACAGTTACATAACGTTAACGTTAGCTACGGTAATTTAGTTAGCTAACGTTAGCTAGCTAGCTAGAGAGGTAGACAGTCAACATAATGGCTTTCATCGTGTAACATTAGTGGCACTGCCATTTTTCGCGGAATGTAAACAAACCTCTGCTGGGCTTGGCGTCTGGTTTCTATAGTCACAATGCACACTGTCGCTGAACTATAAATGCAAAACGTCGTGCGACAAAGTTCTGTAGGCCGACACTTTGTCATATGACACTTTGTCTCCGAAGCATAAATTAGCCTGTACGCGATACCCGTCGCCGACCCTCTAAAAGTCTCAGCTTGACGTCAAAACTGTCGAATTTGCATAATTTTTGTCCCACAACATTTTGTATGACACTTTGTCTCTGAAGCATAAATGAGTCTTTAGAAGGCTGAAAAATCTCTGGAGCGCTGTCACTACCTTCCGTAATGTTTTCATTGACTCGAAATAAACCCACATTAAACGTTGCATGCTGCGTCTGGGAGACTGTTGCTAACTTTGGTTGATGCTGGACAGTCTGGACTGTATTTATCGTGAGTTTTTCAAAGCGCGGTAATCAAACACGGTTTTAATGATAATTAAAATTTGAAACGGTAATACTAACCGTCAAGAATTTTACCGTGGTTATCATTAAAACCGGTAACCGTTTCATCCCTATGTACAATACCTCCTATAAAATAAACATTGTCAAACAGAAATCACATTTTAAGGGAAAAAATAGTTTTACTTTGTCTTGTGAAGCATTTAACACGGACACGTATAGAACTCTACCCTTGACTCGATAAGCATTTTTCTTGAACAGACTTTTGACTCTTGACAATTAAAAATTTTGCTTTGGAATACAAGTCAGTGACTTGACATACCATTCATGCTTTATTTTTTTTCTTCAGATTTATGCCATTTTCATTTAATTAACATGAAAAGGACTGATCTATATGTTTTACATGCATCCAAATCTATAGTTAAATGACTGGTTTATGGTGTGACGTATGCCTTCTATAATGATACTGTAAAGGTAAACATATTTCATGTATCTGCATTTAGTGAATATTGTGTTCATGTAAAAATTGGTTCCAGAGTGCTTGAGGCCTAGCTCTGTGTGGGCCTGGTGTTAACTGAATTTTGCTCAGTCATTACTGGCACGGAGTTGCTGCCTATCACCCAACAGGCATCAGTGATAAAATACAGATGGACTGTGGAGGTTTATATCACACAGATAGGAATGAATTAAATTGTTTATGTGAAGCACATTATTTTAGATTGAATCATAAATCCTGTCTGAAAACATCTCCTTACATTGATGATGCATGCCTTGCATCAGAGGGCCAAAATATGTTGAAAGGTGTCAATATGACATAACATAATGACAAGAACAGGGGCCATTTCTCTTGGTGTACGCCACAGATACACTCGTCCATTTGTCAAGAATATGGTGAAGGATGCCTCATCTGGCCATATCACTTTTTTACACAGTGCCTATGGTTTTTGCACCACTGGGCTCTCAAATGTGCATTTGTCTTTGTAATAAGGGGTTTATGCACTGCAGCCCTACTATAATGTCCCTCTCTGTGTAGTTGTTGACAGACTGTTCTTGCAGACTGTCAATGCAGAATGTGATAAGACTTTCTCAATCACCAGAGGAAGAGTTGCTCTTCTGTTTTTCCTTACATATCGCACTAATGCACTAACATCATGGCCATTGAATGTGCATTTTTGACCACAATTTCCAACCCCATTTACTGATGTCTTTTCCATAGATCCAAATGCAGATGTCACTTTAGTCACTGTTCCTATTGAAACACAAACTAGTTGAGCAAACTTTGTGACTGCTGTGTGCAAGCAACAACTCAACATGTCTTCCCAGTATACAGCCGGACAATGGTGCGCTATTACAATGACAACTGACAAGCATTTTAGTCAATGAAATTGTTTTTAATGGTGTATACATTGTTAGTCTTGCATAAAAGGACATGCATTGTTTCTCTTGCATAAACAAGCCATAACTTTTTCAGCATGCATTCTGAGAAGGTTACATCCTGGCAAAGCTCTTGAGACTTAACACCTAAAAGGTTGTTGTTTTACAAATTATTTTGCAATAACTAAATCTAAACAGAAGACTTGGCATTTTGAGGTCATGGAAGAAATCACTCATCTGAGGAGGACAGTGAAAACAGATTTTAGTCCACAGCAGAGGGCATGTTCAGTGAAGGACTTGATCCCATTTTATATAGGACAGCATCCAAATACATTCTCAAGTGTTCTTAATTATCATTCACTACACTTCTTAATCAGGGGTTTGCCTGAGTTTGAATAATCAATGTGGCATGTGAAATTGTGGGATGTGTTTGACATGTTGACTGGAGTTGGATATTGGGATATTTGACTAAAACTTCAATCAATGGACCTAAATCAATGGGGCTGCTACAGAAGGGGTTAATAGTACTTGATTTAGAAAAAAACCCCACATTTGAATAAAAACAACAGATTGAGGCATGTCAACTGATTGAAAAAATGCCATTTTATTTTCTTGAACAGTTTTTAAAATTCATATAGTCGTACTGTTTTAGCAGCACAGGCACGTATTTCTGGGATAAAACATTGTACATATGTAAAATCTAATTCAAACTGAAGCTCTGTCTCATGTTAAGACTGATAAAGTGCACAACGCAAGTTTAATATATTCATTCAATTTGTTGCAAGAAATTTTCGGCAGTTTAAAGAAAAGGTGACAGTTAAGCATCAAAATTAGTGCAAATACACTTTTTCCACATTTCAGAGCACAGTCCATATGTATATACAAGATAGATAGACTTCAGAGTGTTTGATAGACTTCACTTTACTGGAGAAAAGCAAAAAACAATCCATGGAATGAACTGCGTATTGAAGAGATTAGATTAGAATATGTTATGTTATCCAGAGAAAAATAGATACTGTCTTGCAACACACCAATTTAATACATTTTTGTTAATGTGTAAAAAAAACAAATTAAAAAAAATCTTTTACATTTTGGCCTAAGTCACATTTCTTTGTATTGCAATATAGATATTTAAACCTTTTATCTTGTCTGGAGGCTAGACAGTATATTAGGCCCAGGCCATGAGAATTTGTACACTTCCTCTAGTAACATCTTGGGAAAATGTATTTTTCTGTAAACACAATTAGTAGTTGTATGGTCCACCTTCTGGAATGCCCTTTTGATAACATGGTTTGGAAAGATAATCTTCTGGAATGCCCTTTTGATATCATGGTTTGGAAAGATAATATTAATATTTTAAATAAGAATTGTCCAGTTCTGTAGCATTCGTACCAAACACAAAAGCACATGCTCCCATGGACTGTACATCTAATAATAGGTCCCAGACCCAGAGGAATATATTTTAGTGTCTTTATAAAACATTGTAACAAAATATAGCCAAGGTAAATTTAAATATGCATAAATAGAAAATATTTTCCATCTCAATTCAAACCAACATGAATTTCACTATATTTTTTAAAGAACAGTATATAACTGAAGGGTGCACAGTGCCCCTTTCATTTACTAAGGCAGACAGTTATACGCAACAGAAGTAGCAATCGCTGTTAAAATTTTATATGTACAAAACCCATTTAAAAAATGTACGCTTCTCAAAGAAACTGAAAACATACCACAACATTGCTTCAAGTTTGTGAATTTCCACATCTTTGGATAATTCCCAGTTATAAAAACAGAGCCCAAACCACTGTACACATCAAAGCTGGTTGAAATTTCCATGGTTAAAATCATTTTTTTCTGTACATATTATATGTACACTTTTGCAAGCTAGATTTGTGTGAGACTGAAATTACCATAGAAAAAACTGGGGTTAAATTGTAATATGTTCAATTTATATATCAAGCAACACATGAATCTGGCAGCACTGAATTGTTAATTTTCTTAGAAAATGTCCATGAAGGCTATATAACACATTTACACAGCTGCTGGCTCATTTATCTGGTATCATACTCGCTTGCTAACCGATATGGAACCTAAAACCTTTTTCTTTACATTTTCAGTATTCAGTCACTACATCTTCCAGATATGGCAGCATAATTCTATTGTTGCAGATGTTTTCATTATAGCATGACATTGATAACATGTAATTTTTGAATTTTCAATGTTCAATGTTAAACTTTTCCATCAGCTAAATGGGACTTTTACTGTTGCGCTAACTGGAGTGTATGTACCATGTTCACACATTTCCAAATTGCACAAAAGTTGGTTTATGTTGCATTACTCTGTGCCTGACGGAACATGATTTTATGGTTAAGATTCTTAAAATTTTGAAATTCTGCTTGTCGCCAGGTAGCAATGTTACTGCTGCCGTGAGTGTTATGAGAAAGCCACAGAATTTCAGCGACTACAATATATCAGGAGCTGGAAAGGAAGGAAAGATGGTAGGACTGAGTCCTACAGTTTATACTTTCTTGTTATTTTTATATAGCAACGTTATTGATACAGTACAGACAAGAGAAATCACCAAAAATAGCAAAAATAGCTTGTTGGGCAATAGAGGGCAGTAGGAGAGTTTAAACTGAAATCAATATTCTCTGAAACTCTTATAATCTTACTTGGGAAGTTGGTGAACAAATTTAGAAAGGTTTACAAAGTTACATTCTCGTTATTTTTTATTTTTTGTGGCCTGGACTAAATATTACTACAACCATACCAATGCTGTATACAGGCTAAAAGACAAGATGTGGGTAACATGCAGTAAGTCTGTCACACCGTATGTAAGTTCAAATGGCAAAAAAAAAAAAAAAAGTTTAACATTTTTTCCACAGCATTACAGCTCATCCCATTCTCACCATAGTGCAGCATTGCTGACACACTATGCTGGCTTGGGTCCTCTGTTCTATGCCTGATTCAGATGCTAGACTTCAGCTGTGTTTTGTTTTTACTTATTTTTGCATTATGTCTTATGCTCCTTTTTCATTTGTTGCTCTGAAAAAACAAACTATGGTCATAAGTCCATATTTATGCGCCATATAGAGAAAATTACCAGCACCAGTCTTAGCTGCCAGACTTTTTTTTGCATTAAAAAGTATTTACAGATTACACCAGAAATAAGATGTGTGAAATTAAAGCTGTGCAGAAGTCTTCCTGAGCTTTGTTTCTGAGCAAATGTAGTCACCTGGAACACGTGTTAATTGAATTGTTTTGGAAAGATAGGAGTTGTAGGACAGATAATAGCATACCTGTTATACATTCATATCTAGCTCATTTCCCATAGGTGATTTTCATCATGTGTTCCATGGAGGTTATTATTGGCAAAACTAACATGTAATCATATGCAATAATAATAGAACAAGCAATGTTCTCACACCAGATTTAGATTCTATCTAGCATATGAAGCACACAGCTTCTATATTTAGATATGAATTGTTCTCATAGAAGGGTAGCGTGTTCATATATCCAGGAGAACCTGCATCCTGGTTTTTGCTGTTTAATCCATTAAGGAGGAATTAATACTGCTGTTGCAGAGAAACTCATCAGTTATCATACAGACATGCAAGGATTTGGGATTAGTTTAATGAGTTTGCTCACAATATTGGTTGTGTAGGTTTGTGTCAAATAAGACCATGATGTGGCCTGAGTGGTTTTGTTTACATTGTACTAATTGTGTTTCATGAATATGTGACACTAATATTTCTTCAGAAGGTATTTCAAAAAGTCAGGGGTGATTTTACTTTCATTATTTCATTCCAACTTAATTTATTGTACAGCATTATTGAAATTAGAATTTTTTAAACAAACCACAAAGTGTCTAATTGCTAGTGGCTGAATATGTGAGTTTCTTGTCAATCAAACCCCAAAAGTTTATAATAATCACACAACAATGTGTTTGGTAAGAGTTGTCAGTGGTGTGGTAATAAAGTTTGTATTCTCACCGAAAATATTATAAGAAAGGGGACCATTTGGATCCACTGACTTCTGCAAAGTATGCATAAACACACAGTCTGGCTTAGCTTCAGGTTTTTATACCAAATCTCATATTCTGTCCATCTATTATGTTCATGTCCCTAGACAGTGTGTTCCATTGAATACAATTTCATATGAAATAAAGAGGAAATACCTGCAATAATTTTCAAATTGTCAAAATGAAGGAAACGTTCAGAATTATTGACTTTTTTTCTTTTTTTTTACAAAATAAAATTTACAGACGTTTGTAAATATCACATTAATCATTTACTGTCAGATGGTAATTTATGAATTACAAAAATATTTACTAGTTAAATTGACTTCTCATCCAGTCACTCCTTAAAAAACAGGTGCATATAAGGTGCAGTTCGTGATGTATGAATGAGACCCATTATCTCAAATGTGAAACTTCCTAGAGGCATTTATTGCAAACATCTATGTAAAACAAACAAAAAAACACTTTAGCTTGTTGCCGCTCGACTGGGTGGGATATGGCCCAGCCTCAGAGCCCAGGGGTCAGAGGTCGGGGAGTAGAAGGGCTGATGGGCGAGCATGTCCTCGTGTGCCAGGGCGAAGGTGAACACTCCCCTCTTCCTTTCGACCTCTTCCACATGGTTGCGCTCTGACTGTCTGGTCTCCACACTCTCCCTGCTGTTGCTGTCCAAGTCTTCAAAGCTCAAGTTCCTCCCACCCAAGTGTCGCCTGTCGATGAAGCCGGGGTCCGTGATGCCGTGACTGGCCGGAGGAAGCCTGCTGCCCACCGAGTGACCCTTGTCTTCATGGTGGGCGGCCGGGGGGTAGAGTAAGTTGGCCGAGCGCCAGGCTGCGGGCTTGCGACCGCGTCTAGGGCGGGAAGCGCGGCAGCTTTGCCTCTTGATGTGGCGATGCAGGTGGTCAGAGCGGGTGAAGCTCTTGTAGCAGTGCTCGCACTGGTAAGGCCGTACCCCTGTGTGGATGCGCAGGTGGTTCTTCAGGTCGTAGTTGTGCACAAATTTTGAGTTGCAGTGGAGGCAGATATAGGGCCGCTCCCCTGTGTGCTTACGCATATGGATCTTCAGCTTGTCTTGCCTGTGGAGACAAAAATCAACAAGTCTGAGTCTGGGGCTTATTCACAAAACTTAGCTACTCAGAAATAATATTGCACATTATGGCCCCTATTTTGGCGGCAGCAGTAGCACAAACACACCAGAATTGCTCATTTCCTCCTGCCCAGATGGAATATTTTTCAGTTCAGCCTGGTTTACTAACTTTGTGGTCTGCAATGAAGGCCTTTGCGTCAACATGGGTTGGGCAGCACTATAGGGGGTGTGTCAATGAAAACTTTAGCCGCCAAGCCCATGCTGATGCAAAAGCCTTCATTGCACAGCCTGTTCTCATTTTGCAGCCATATACCTTAGTTTAAATGAATCAACAATCAAGCCAGCTGCAATCAGGATATCATATCAACTGTTCTTTTCAACATCTCCTTTCCGAACATGCATCTTCTAACAATAACAAGTAACAATATCAGAGAATTTAGAAATTTGATTCGTTCTTTATATCAGAAAGCAGTATGGAGTTTATTAGTAGTGCCAAATATTAAGGTTCTTGAAAGCACAACACAATGTGTCCTAATGCGTACAACAAATACAAATAAATAATACTTAGGTATGCATAGACATATGAAACACAGGCAAACTGATCCACCATACTGGAAGTGGTTGTAATATACCTTTCATAACATTTTCCTCTTATGTATTTATAAGCATCCTGGTAATTATCTGTGTTTCTGTTGCCTATATTACAGCACATCTGCTGTGTAACTGTTAGGTCGATGTCACTAATACATTTTGTACTTGTTCTTGCAATAATAGAGTGATCATGCATATGTATTTTGTGTGACAGTACGACTCACCCTATGAGACATTCTTTATATCAAACACTATTTTTCTTAAATTTATTCTTTGGCAATAGTGTCGAGACATACCACTTTGATAGAATTTGGTTTTGCTTTCCATGGAAAGCGATTTTTTTCAGTTATTTCAGTGAGGTGATTTTGTTTAACTCAGAAGTAGTACTGTCAATAAATAAGTGCTACAATAATTACAAATAAAGACTTTTCTTATATACTGGACAGGAAATATAAAAATATTGAGCAAATGTACCGAAATTGAGTTTGAATTATATGACATATATCCGGTAATAGGAATATAGGCAAAAATCCATATACATACAGGTTTGTCCAAAATGGCATTGAACATTTGCGAGAAACATAGTCCGTCCCACTAACCTGGTGAAGCGAACCTCACAGATGTTGCACATGTAGGGCTTCTCTCCAGTGTGGGTTCTCATGTGCCGTGGTAGTTTGCCTGCCCCCTGGATCACCTTGTTACAGATAGGGCACTGCTGCGAGGCCTTCGGCTTCATCTTCCTCTCTTCCTCCAGCTGCCAAGGGGGAAATAGGGAGCCGAGATGGGATGCGCTAAGGAAGCTCAGGTATGAGCGGAAGTCTGTTTCATCTTTAATGGGCCCAAAATGGGCCTCGGCCCCCATACCAAGGCCTGCGCCCATAAAGTCTTTCAGGAAGTCACCGCGTAAAAGACTAGGGTGTATCTCCTCCTTCAGCTCTTCCTTGATCACCTCTTTCTTTACTGCTAAGTCCAGTGGCCTGTTGTCCAGCTCTTGATGGTACAGGTGAGGACTAGGGTTTGGGTCCAACATCTGAGGAAACCCTGGAAACTCTGTGGTCCACATGGGAGGGAAAAAGCCTGGGAGGAGTGGGGAAAAGCTTGACATTCTGTCAGCGGCAGACATCTTGGGGTACAGGCCTTCCTGCAACAAAGATTCAATGGAAAAGTCCTTCAGGGTTCGGCCCTCTAGGCCTTCGGAGTCTGTGGGTTTCTCGTTGACCTCTGTGACGTCATAGTTTCTCAGTATGTCTGACCGGTCTTCCTGCTGGGAGGTGCTTGGAGTGCATTCCACGCTGTCATCAACCACTTGGTCTTGATTCTCTGAAGCCCATGTCAACTTCTCGCTGGCTTCCTCTTCAGGATCTTCAGGGTCCTCCTCTCTTGATTCCTCTCCTTCCTCTTCTGCATCATCGTCATCATCGTCTTCCTCTTCCTCATCATCTTCACCCCCTCCTCCCCCTGTGTCCATGATCTCCAGGCACACGTCAATGATGCATGGGATCTCCAGCATTTGGGCCGCACTGAGGATCTCTTTAACATTGGAAGTGGTGATGGTTAGCGTGGAAGTGTAGGCAAACTCCAGAATGGCAGTCAGAGATTCTGGGGCCACAAAGTCGATCTCGTAGACGTTGTGCTGATCGCAGTCCATTCCGACCGTGAAAAGCTTTTTGAAATACTGGCTGCAGGCTGCCAGGATGGAGCGGTGTGTGCGATACTCTTGGTCACGGACGATGAGCACCACGTCGCATAGCAGGCCATCTCGCCGCTGCTCGTTCAGACTGCAGAGAACATCACTGCTGTGGTTTGGGAAGGGAATCCCAATCAAGTCATCCTCTCTGCAGGCCATCCTCTCACCAAAAGCTCTACAAAAAAGAGAAGCAAATGGCATTTATTCAGGTCTGAACTTTTATTCAGGACTTCTCTTTCTTGGAAAGAAATGCTTGATATTAATGTGCTGTCCCAGAATTTCAACAATTTCATGAGTAGTAAGACAAGCCATTTGCTCAGTTTCTTTCCTTTTCACACATTTAAACATATGAACATACATAAAGTTAAAACAGCATCATGTGGCAACTTTCCCAAAATTAGCTATTATTTCTGAGTTTCCTTCATGCTTCAATGCAATCATGAATTTTTATTTATCATTGGGACTGTATTTTATATTTATCATGTTTCCAAAGATATCAATATGACAAAATGGTGGTGACAGCTTTGTTATCCAGATCTGCAATGCATTCAATACACTGAACAGAATCTGTTCTTAGAAGGCCTCTGAAGGCATTTAAATTCTCCTTATTTTGTTTCTTATCATAGCACAATAAAATATGTCCTCAGACAAAATGTATAATTAAACGCACTTAGAGTAATTGGAAAAAGTTTCCCTATACAACCGCTCACATATATTGCCCACAATCCTGTCAGAATGGATTCTTTATTACACAGCTCTTGATGAATATGGCAATTTGTTATATGTATCAAAGTGCTGAATATTTTCTTCTCTGTTGCTAGGAAACCACTGCAACAATTATCTTCTAAATGTACAGTTCTGTAAAATGTCAGCAGACAGGGCACATCTTACACACACTGTAGAGTGCATAATGAAACAACTTTTGGTATGCACTTGGCTATGCTGATAGATGCTCTGTATCCTCAAAAACCTTCACATAACAATATATTTTTAGCACTAGTGTTCCTAAACAAAATATGAAATCTCAGCAAAGCAGAATGCTGTATGAATTGTTCCACTGTCAAAGCACAATTCTGTGTAAGAGCACCATGGCTCTTACAATTTCATGTGAGGGCACCATTTCAGCTGTGTCGGCCTTCTGTCACATAAGTCACATTGTCTATTCATGACACTGCTATTCATCAGAACTATTCATCTTCAGTAAGGAAAGGACAAATACCATTGGGCAGAAAACTCTTTTCATTATCAATTTGCTGTAGTGACAGCCAAGCTATAGTGTTACCTACATTTGCCACGACGGAGGAATGTAGAGGGGAGAGAAACTGATGAATGTGTGGGAGAGAGTTGGATGCTTTACAGATGTCCTCAAAATGGAGTTTGGATCTCAGTGTGAGGGACCTTGAGAAAAGGATCCTGTCCCCCTTTTTAAAGACAGGTTGAGTAACCATGTGGCCGGCTGCCCCTCCCTGAGAAACGCAGAGCCAAGTCAAACAGCTGCAGGGCTAAAATAACAGGCTCGATAAGAGGGCCCAGCCAGGCAGAGGTCTCCCTCCCACCCTGGGAAGACGCGCCCACTGAGTGGCCTTGAATGCACAACTCTTCTTGTTCATAACCAGCAGAGGATCTGAAGAGGATGTGCCACAGAAGCAGTGGGGGAGGAGGACGCTGGTTCTCACCACAACGTCCTGGATCACGATTCATTACAGAAGGTTTAACTCTTTGTCTCCTGGCCAATGTAGAGGGTGTAGCATGCAGGGGCATAGAGAGCTGCCATTTTCTGACACAAATAAATCAGACTTTAGGGATTAATGTCAAAGACATTAAATCCCATGGGGAAACATTACACACATGTGCTTAATCTTACAACAGACAATGGTTTTTTGTAATTGTGAGGCTTTATCAAAATGATTCATTTGTTTTTATAACAAATCAAAATTCCAGACCACACAGATGACCTGATTTCAGGTAGGCAAGAACAAGGTACAAGAAAGGTAGCCATGACAAAACCCAACTTGTTTTTTGGCATGGTTGATTTTTGCCTCAAGGGAAAAGTGAAGAAATTGATAAATAAGTAAAATGCTGTTACTGTAGGGAATACATGCAGGGCTTCCCTAATACACCGCTCTACAAACCCTTCCGATCCTAACTAGCTCATAGCTCATCCACACAGTGTCTGTGACAGCAGGCCCCAGCCTCAAGCCCTGCCGCAGTGCAATCACTGCAGGCTAACACAGGGCTGTTTATTACTCTTACCACTGGGAGCTGAGCTAATGATACAACCCCTGTAAGAAAAATTATAATCTGATGTTTTAAACGGAATTTTAGCAGACTGTTTGGAAGTTAAGTTAGGTTACGCACTGGAGACAGCAGAGTAGTTGCTAGGGGTGTACTTCCCATTGAATCATTCGGCATTAACTTAGGTTTCTCTCGCTGACAAACAACTGAATCGTGTCACCCTCATAGCGTTGCTGCTCAGATTGGGAACTCCAATTAAAAAGTACAGCCCTGTGCTCATTCTGAAACAGTACGGCCTTGTTTCCTCACTTATATTCATGACAGTAGGCTACCATTGAAGGAGGCACCACTGTATGTTGCGTAGCTCTGCAGCACCAAAATGATTTATGCATGTACGGACAGATGTAGATACCGCTAGATATACAGTTTGTACAATATATTTCCTGTATATGAATCACAGTCTTTTTAAGCATATTCAAAGAAAATAGGAGAGGCTGGCATTTGAGACATTGCCTCGTAAAACTTGAGAGAGGAAAAGAATTTCACAATGACAGATTCTGTACATTACATTAATTTAGAGATGTTATCCAGGGTGACTTAAATCTTGGAGAAACACTGCATTCACATGATTCAAATGAGCAACAATGCCAGACATTTCCAGACCAGGGAATATAGTTATAGATACTGTAGAAATGGAAAATCTTATTTATTCTATTTTCTTAAGAGATGCATCAGTGCAGACCATGCTATGACATGTTTTGTGAATCTGCTCTGAGGTAGAAGAGCATTACAGACCCAAATTGCTTTCATGAAAATACAATGTGCCAGCTAATATCTGAGATGATCATTTTTAGGGGGTCAAGCAATGAACATATTGCATAACTATTGTAATGTTTCTTGATTATTCTTCTTTTTTTAAATGGCTATAACTCTTAGATGATACCATGAAAACGTATTTTGTAGTGCTTGGAGGAAATTGCTGTGAATATGGTGCAGTTTGGCCACATGATGGCGCTATAATGAGTGAAATCTTTATAAATTTTGAAAGGTCTGCCCCATACCCCATTTGACCTAGTGTCTTGAAATTTAATACATAGGTCCCTGTCCTCATAATAGAGAACGTATTTGCTTCAAGGTGGCATAACCTCTGCAAATAGATCTTCTGCCATTTTGAAAAGCATTGAAAGATTTCATGAACCTCAAGTCTGACTGACATCAAATTTGGTACATTTTTCTCAATTATCCCCAAAAATTAGTTTTGAATATTTTCCCTAAAAAAATTAGCCATTCAAATTTATGTATTTATGTGCAATGATCTTGATACACAGTGAGAAATGTGTGAGTGGATGGAGTGGAGAAAAATGCAGCCATTCATGGCTATTTTGATGTAGGTTCCTCTGGCTGGTTATCTGCTAAATCTGCTGGATTCACAGTTTGCAACTGGGCCATCAGATTACTGGTCGTTATGTGATGGCTGAGCTAAATTATGCAAATTACTGTCTCTGCTGACTCTTCCTATGAGCTGCACAGAATCCAAACACTTTCCAGTGATTATTTTTCAGATGTTCTGGAGAGAAACTTCTCATTGTTGGTTGGATCAGTGTTTTATAGCATTGATGCTACCACGTAAGCGTCGATAGGCTCATTTGTAAACAAGTAGCCACTATAGAGGAAGAAATGTATCATGGCAATGGCCATACAGTACATCAGATGGGTGAGGGAAGTGTTCAGCAGGTGAAAAAGATCAAAAGTTCGCAGCTGTTTGTTAACACTTTTGAATGCTAATCTTTCTATTCAAATACATTTATTTATTTATTTATTTTTAAAATTGTCAAATGAGCAGATATTTTTCAATGTAATGTATATCGTTCTCAAACTTGGCCACTGTGTGCAAGGGCTTTGTCATTAAATAGATGATTTCAGCATTTTCAGACCTTTTTTGATATGTCGAAAAAATGTAAATGTGTCTTCCCATGGCGCATAGCAAATATAGACATGGAACTTGGTACTGTATGTTGAGTCATTGAAGTAGCATCTTTGCAGAAGTAAATTGTTTTGGGAAATTGGTCCAAAATGGCTGAAGAACCACCAAGCACTATGCGGTACATACAAATTAGAGTACAATGTGACATATCACCATAAAATCTGATTGATGTATTGTGCCAATTTTAATTGTTATAATCTAATTTGTTTAAATATATTTTGCCACTAACACCTGCAGACGTACTGCTTAAACGCCTTTAACTTTAAAGTCATTTAAAAGTAAAGTAATTAATTCTTTAAAAGAATCACACTTTTACTAAGTTTTAAATGTTTACAAACAGGAACATTTTGTGGACATCTTGAATTTTACAGGAAGGAAATTAACATTTTAAATGGCTTTCAAGAAGAAAAACAAAGCTCTCTTTCACATATACCCATAGTAATCAGTTGAACCTCTGCTCTATTTTAATTGCTATTCAACAGATACTGCATGTTAATGTGTAGCCCTCTCCACTTACTTATGCAAAAAGTGTTATTGGGGCAGGGATTAGTCTGCTGTAATTACAGTAGGTGGCAATGTTACATTTGCATTGAAATCCATTGAAGTTGACTGCTTCACAACCATACATCTATTGCTCCAGTGTCCTTCAGTTTCTCCTTTCCTTCACCTTTAAACCAACGAGTTACTAGTACAATTCAAAAATGTTTTGTCTCAGAAAAAAATGAGTTTGCAAGATTCTTTTTCTAATATACTAATATGCATTTGTTATTATATTGGTTGAGCAATTTGTCTTGAAATAATCGATTTTGCTCAGCATGTTTAGACAAAATATAATTGTCTGTCTTCCGTGTTTTCTTTTTTTTAGGGAGGTCTCCCACCTATGTACCTTTACTTTTTATGATCTGTGTAGCTGAGTCAGAAAATAAAGTTACATTAAGTTGGAGTGCTGTGATTCTGAGAGGAATATTGTATGTTGGATATTGTATGTATAGCTCTGCAATGCATGAATGACATCACCTGTGTCTAGAGCACCAGGCAAATTTATCTCTCCTTCTATATGCTATACACAGTAGACAGCAACTACATCACTTGTATATATGGCACCAGTAAAAAGTATTTTTTACCATTTGAGCATATATGCTACACAGATCACAGCAACTACATCACTTGTGTTCAGGGCTCTAGTCAAGTTTTAACCAATAGTAGTATAGTGGTAGTATATCAAACAGGAAAGCAATTGAATACCAGATGTAACATACCTCGAAAATTCAGTTTAAGAATAAACTATCCAACAAGTGCTTCCAATGAAAAAAATGTTGTTCACTGTTCCAGGGAGTGCAAAGAGCTGACACTTATAGAGTGAGGTTATTTTTCATAATGTACTTTCAAAGATAACATGTTCATGGGAATACAACACAAAGGTTTAGCGCTAGGATCTATTTTGAGCTTACATACCTTGACTAGGAGCCGGCTAAATGAATGACACAACCTAGTAAGTTGATATCAACTAAGGGTCATGCAAAAACTACCCTGTATGGGAAATTTCTTTTTAAAATCTCCTGATTCGCCTGTTAGTCAATTGCCAAAATCCTACGGGAAATAAACCTATAGATCACTCTGTAGAGCCACGTCTCCAAAATTAGCTCTCCTTAAAGTTCATACACTGGCTTCTTAGTTCAGGCAAGTTTATGAAGCCAGGTTTTTCTTTTATGAACGATGGTAGTGTCATACCCATTTACTAACAAAATGTTTACCTATTTCTTGAAAATCAAGTAAAATAATGATCAGAGGGACTTTGACCACAACAGGAAAAACAACGGCTCTGCTATTCCCTCAAGACTTCACTGACCAGTTTGCATTGACTGCTGAATAATCAATCCATGGGTTTATGACTTACACATGCTCGTTGGCACACATTCATAGTAGTGACGCTGAGGTTCAAAGCATGGACACTATCTTGCCATCTGGATCAGTGGCCTGCTTACACAAGGAAACATGTTTTCTTATTTGATACACCACTCAGTAGAACAACTACTAATTACTCCATTATTTCATCACCATGTGAAAACAGTCTGCCTTTTACCTTAAACCCCAAAGCCTCCTTTCTGTCAGAAGAATGCATACTGTGCTATGATAATTACAAATATAATAACAGCCTTTCCCTTAGTTTTGTGGCAGGTGGAGTAAATCCTCATAATATGTGAGTAGGTGAAGTAGAACACTTTGTAACTCCGGCCTGGTAAGAACCTTAACAACAACGTAAACAATAACACTCCTACCTGGTTTAGATTCTGACCCCTCCCTTCTGAAATATTCTTTGAGTCTAAAGAGGGAGGGGGTAGAAACTACTTACTTTTGTGAAGAGTATTTTAAAATATATATTACTGCTTTTTCTTTCGTTTAATTTGTATACTATTTTAAACAGTTTTCATCTTTATTTGTTTGGAAATTTAATTATTGTAGTCATCTATAACTAAACAATAATGCCTCAAACATTAAAAGACATATGTAGTTCATTGTATATTTTTTCCTCAATATAAAGTAGTCGACTCCAATCTATAATTGATTTAGGCAAATTTCTACAAATACATTATAATGAAAATACATTTTCAAAAACGATTTCATTGCTGTTTTTCTGTTAATCAACAGATTCCTACCTGTTGACAAATTTGATTAGTACATTAAATCTTGAATCTGGTGATACAGAAATGAGACTTCAATAAATAAATACTTTATTCTTATTTGCTTGAATTTATCATTCTTATATGCTTGACCTAAACTAATGGATCTAAAAACCTTAGATCCAGAAGAGATCAGACTGAAACTATAGCTGCTGAAGCTAGTTACTCATAAAAATGTTTGAATTTTGTACATTCTCATCAGTATTTTTATAGTGCCATCCATTCCTTTGTATTTTTTTGAGATGTAAAACTAACTCTGCAACCTAATTTTCTAGCAATACTAGCTGCAGCGCTGTCCAAATACTTATATGAATCATCACATTACCGTTTCCACAGACTGAGCTACTGTCACTGTTAGCAGCAGACACCTGGTAGGAACACAACAGACAATCTCTCAGACTCACATACCCCATCTCTGCAGACATGCAAACAAACGCACGCATTCACATGCTCACACACATGCTTACACACACACACACACACAGAGACACGCACACACACACACAGACAAGCACATGCACACACACAGCAACCCTCACCTTTCCACTATGTGAATTCTGGAAAATAATTACTACCCACCTTGCCTCCCCTCTCGTTTTATCCAAAGGCTAAAAGGTGGTTCGCAGTGACCTTTCTCATTTCCTCTTCACACCATGGAGGAGCCGAGTTTCCATTCACAGCCACCTTTTTATCAGCCAGCCATTCAGAGAGAGAAGGAAATATCCAGTAACACCCAGTGAAATGGGTAAGTTGCAGGGAGGAATGGCAGTGCTCCTCTCCAGAAACAGGCTGGGGAGGAATACTGGAGCGGAGGAGAGGCAGGCTTGTTTTGCGCCTCAGTAGGGAGGGAGAGCAGCAACACTGCAATGTGGAGATGTCGCACCGCTAGTTTTTATAGCAGGGTGGGTAGCTGAAAGATAATAATACCCCATCCTCCTCCACAACACAAGTTAAGCGCAGTGTGTAATAAGCTCATGGCTCAGACACCCTTTGATTTAGGTCAGACAAAATGAATTTTTAGTTTTGTTAGAGTGACGTTGGGCAGGGAGGGAGCAGAGGGGGGGAACTGCAAGGGGGTACTTTTGAAAAGAAAAATAAAACAAAGCAAGAAATAATTTCTTCAGCATATTCACCCCCCGATCCTTTCCTCCAGATGGGACAAAGCAAGTTCCAGAAATCACACGCCATGGCTTATCTCCTTTAAACAGAGCTTGTGGTGGAAATATTGTGTAGTACAGTAGTGTAATGGAACAATGCTTCAGTGTAGCAATGTCTTTCAATAATAATATGAAAAGGAAATATTTCATATTATAATAATACTTGTCCAAAATATATTGCTTGCAATTTCTAGTAATTATTGTTATTATTATTATTATTATTAGTAGTAGTAGTAGTAGTATAATTAGTTGATGTAACTGCAGTAGTAGTGCTGTTATTATGCATAATAAAAATGGGGGATTTCTGTAAGTTTTTGGCTCTTCACGACCTCCATCATCCCACTTCTTGCCCTTGCTTTCCATTAATTAGTTGCCAAGATGACTATTTTTTACAGGTTTCCTTCTTAAAATTACTGCATTTTTTCATAGCTCACATTCATAAACAAACAAAAGTAAAACCCCTGTTTTATGCCAAGCCTATTGCAAAAGTCAAAGTGTAAGTGAATAGGCATATATATGTGATAGTTCATCATATTCATAGGCACCAGATAACAGATGGGTACCTGTGTTTCAGTAAATGTGCTTAAATTAGGAATTACCTGGTAGAAAGCCATGTCTCTCTGTTAAAAATTATTTTGACAATTATATGTCCACTAAACTTTTTTTTACTTTATCATGGGCATACTAAATCTGTAGCACTTGCATTTGTATATCAGCCCTGTTCTGGGAGGCCAAGTTTTATGTGAGTACAGAAAAAAAATGGAGGAAAAATCCTGTTAATTGTCATATAATTATATATGACCCCTAAATATTGTGGTTTATTTTATTTTATTTTTTTCCCCTGATGCAAAATGTTCACTAAAATAAGAACGATTTATAGGACATATACAATTCATTTGTTTAATTAAAAATATTATAATTACAAGGTCAATAGGTCTTGTCAGCTGCTGCTGCATCACACACACTCACACACACACACACTCGCTCTCGCACACACACATGCACACACACACATACATCTCAGATATTTTGACTGAGCCTAGACAAACAAATTACTGTCCAAGTGGTAAAAGTGGCCAGTTAAATGTTTGAGGCTTTAACATTTCCTTTTGCTGAAACCTTTTGGTTAATTGTATTGTCTTTCAGCTAATAATTAAATCAAACTTAGAGCTTCAAAATCAACCAAAATTCAGGCAACACAGCCAACGTCATGGAATGACAAGTGCCCAAGTGTATTACTGAAATGCATTATTTCACCAGAATAACTAGTGCATGCCAGTGGATGCCACCTTTAATAGTGAGATAATTTCATTAGTAAGAGGAAACTGTAGCCATAAGGGCATTTTATGTCCTGTATTTTACTTCTGTTTTTTCAATATGTGTATAGTGATATTGAAGATCTTTTCAGCTTGTTGTAGCCTAAATATTCATTTAGCAAAAAAAAAAAAAACTCATTAATAGTAATAATAATATTGTTGCCTTTTAATACGAGGGAAATACCTGATAATTTACATCAGAATACTGTACAAATCTCCTTCAGAGATTTATTGGAGAAGGCTATATAAACACTACAGGAGTTGCACATCATTCATGATGGTTGGACTTTTAAGATCATTTTGGTCAGTTGTTACTTTAAAACTAAAAAAATATATAATAAATATGATAATGTTTTAGTTTTTATAACACTAAGTAATAGTAATATCCATTCGATAAAAATGTGATCATCATCATCATCATCATTTGTTGTGATTGTTATTACTATTATTATGTGTTAAGATTTTGTTAGGTAGTGTTAATAGAATGTCTGTGTCCCCTCTTTGTGAGTCCCCCTGTACATCAATGGAAGACACTACCGATTGTTTACTCATCACAGTGCTCCTTAGACCTCCACATTAACAATTCAAATTACTGACTTCCTGCGGCATTCTGCGCTGGCCAACTGAGTTTTTAAGGCCACAGGCCTACCTAACATGTCTATTTTACATTTAACATTAACATTCTCTCTTTGCTAACATTATTTTACTACTACCAAATTAACCTGGTGATTGTATAGGTATATATTACAAATAAGTTACAGCATGGTTTATTGTTTAATAGACAAGTTCTGCCAGCAGTGAACTAGCAGACTGTTCAAAAAGTTCAAAAACTTTTCCGGAAGAGTTTCTTTTTGTTTGATTAACATACATGACAACTTGATAAATGTTGAGATCGATGAATGTGTGTGATGTTTGTGGCACTTCCATTTGGCATGAGCAATGAATCCCCTTTCAATTGAGATATTTCCGACTTAATTTCAAAATCGAAGTCTGCCATTCCTAGCAGCACTGACTAACAGCTTTTTAAAAGGAAAATACGATGGAATAGGAAATTTGGCCAAAATCATGTTTTCCATTTGTGGGGGTGTGCTGGGATAAACTACTGTAATTGCATTATGCTCAGCGCACCCCAGGATGGACTGCCCGTTTTACATATTAGCATGCGTATAAGCAGCTGGATGTAACTATTTTCAGTGGGTGGTGCATGCAACTCCATGGCAACTCCCTCGCACAATAATGGGATTTTTTTTTCTCGTTTTGACCACGTGGTAGAAAGGTACAGTCACACCCAGGGAGTGGTTATAATGAGGTGGGTGTTTATTACGTAATCACCAGTAACCTATCAGGAAATAGGGGGAGGTTTTGATGCAATGGAGGAAACAGGCTGTGAAATATTCTGTTCCAATAGAAATATGTGTGGAGCCTTATTAAATTTAGCCTACTCCGTGCATTCTTTTTTTTTTTCTGCAGAAGGCACATCAAGGGCAAAAGCATAACCTGAATGTTTTTTTACATGGGTGTGTACCTCTAATCAGAATATGCATTTCCATGATGCACTTGCATGAGTGTAAAAACCACCGAGTTTCTCATGTCAGAATTGGGCTCATAGTGTATATTAATTAAAAGTAGAGTGCACTCATACATTTACATTTGGTAAAATATTTGGTCACATCAGGTATTTTGCATGTGATCATCTTCAGTTAATTGAGACTCTTTGTAAGCGCACCAAGGTTAGTTCAGAGGTAAGAGCATTAACATTGTGTGCTTGACATAGCCTTGTTGCTAACCTTGATGTCAAACTCCAATTGACAATCACACAGAGAAATCACCTGCCATATTGCCCTGAATAAGTTAGCTGGAGGTCTTAGTGATTAAATGATTTGAGGTAAATATTTTGTGTTGGATTTCAGGAAAGAACACGGTTAAAATGGTTGAAATGATCAATGGTAGGCTAGGATATAAAGAAGTACCAGTAGTCATGACTCTGGCACTGCCAAGTAAGTCTTGTTTTGAATCAGACTGCAGACTGCAATGAAACTGAACAGTGCCAGTGGCCAGTTGTTGTGTTCTGGCTTTCCTCTGTAGTGGTGGGTGTTTACATAAAAAGCTAAGGGAAGACAAAGTCGTTCTGCTCTTCAATTTCAAAAGGGAAATGAGCTGTCTGGCTTGTGGAGTTGATGAGTGAGAATAGGTTGAGAACCTCAGCACCACGCTTTAGAATTAGGAGCACTGAAAAGGTCAGCAAAAAAGGCAACTTTTTTACCCTGGCCCATAGGTTTCAGTCTAATATCTGCCTGGTTCATTTGACTCAGCAATGATTCTCTCATTAACCTCACAGTCCTCTCCTCTGGCACTCCCATTTACACATGAAGCACTTATTTTTGTGACATTCTATCACAAGATTCAGATGCATTAGAGCATTTCTCTCGGTTTCTGTTATGTAATGTTTAATTGGGAAGATTTTGATTTCAAGTAGCTGTGGCACAGCTGGCTGGTGTCAAACACACAAGTTTCACAAAAAAAAAATGTGTTTCAAAAATGGTGTCACAGTACTATAAAATACAAAAAGTACTTGGATTTTAATTAAGCTTTTCAGTTATATTTGAGGTTACAGATTTTCAGCAGAACCCTAACCAATTAAATCAGTTATTGAGCTAAATTGTCTATAGTCTGTATCATGTGTAATATACAATATATTACATTTTGGTTCTCGATGGCTTTGGATTTAATGTGGTCGATTTGTTATGCATGTTTGCAGATAGTTTCCCCCTGGGTGATTTCAACCCAAGACCACAGACTTATTCTTGGTGGTTTCAGTGTTTGTAAATGGTAACATTTTTTATATACTGAGATTCGACTCAGAATAAATAAACAGAAAGCCCACTAAATGCTAGCAGACCAGCTAGCCATGCAACCAACATCACACAGTACTGGTTATCAGAACTGTCAGCCTGTTGTCATAGAAACCCACTGCACATATCCATGTTTTGGATTTAGTACATTGACTATATAATGGTGCTCAAACACCAAGTAATTCTTCATTTTTCACTGAATTGTATCGTCAGTGTTGCAGGAGTAAAAATGGGTCTAAACCTGTTTAGACTAGTATCTATGTCCTTATATGCCCTACACAGTCTACTGGAGTAAGATGCTTTGTTTCTTACCTCTTATGTATAATTTTTCATACTCCATCTAAAAAGGACTGCTGTTAAATCATGTAAGACTACACAAGTGCCAAAAGCATTTCAAGTCATTGTAAGAACAGGGAGAATTTGTGGGGAATAGCATCAGTATACAGTTCCAATTTGCTAATGCAGCTTATCATATATTGTAACTCAAGCCTGCTTATATGGGTGTATTCACGCACACACACACAGACACAAACACACAAATGCAGTCGAAGGCATGCATAAACACACACACACACACACACAAACACAAAAATGATGTCGCAAGCATGCACACACACACACACCCACAGTATGTACCAAGTCTTTTTTTGTAATTCATCAGTTTCATAAACTAAGAAAATGGCTGGTCTTGATAATTTACCCCTCTTTCTCTCAGAATAGACATTTCTCCATTCTCTATTCAAAAATCTTTACAGCGTATTCACAGACATGCAAGAACTATGTTCTTCCTCCTAAATAAAAACTGATGCAGGTTTTTTTTCTTCCATATTTGCACAAGCTTCCACTACATTAAAACTGTTAAACTTATTTAGAAAAGTTGTGCTGCCAAAAAATCTTGAAATATGGTCCAGTTCAGCTGTGCTGCTCACAGAGGGTATGTGCAGTCTGTTCACACCCTATAAGCTGAGTAAGTGTTGAGTACTGCAGTACCTAATTGCTGTCACACATGCTGTTCCTGTCATGGTAGCCTAGTGTGTGTTCAGCTCCATATCCAATTTCCTGCTCTGTTAGGTTTTCTGGAAGAAGGGCTTAGGGGAGTCAAGTGTCTAAAAAGTGATTGGAAAGAGTTTAGAAAAAAATCTTTAGATGATATCTATGGGGTGCAGCTCCACCAGGCCCAGTCCTGACAGACCTCTCCTCCTTTAGGAATCATATGTGTCTTACCACTCCCAGCATTTTCATACATTTTGTGTTTTCTGTGAGAAATACAATTGAGCCTCCCTGATGAGTCAACATAAAATAAGTTTCTGCATTTAACCCTTTCTTGCCACTAGAGAATTTAATATATCAATTAATCCTCTTTCAATAAGCTGTCTTTACCAGATAGATTCAGTCAAAAGTCTATGCATGGGCAGCAGATTCTCACCTCGTAAACCAACAAAGGAGTTCTTAAAGATTAGTTTCTTGGTGGAACCACAAGCAATGTGACATTGAAATATAGTGATTCTACATTCCTTGTCAAAGAGATTCACAGCTACCACAGCTATACACAAATATTATTCATACTTTTCTACTTCAACGCTGATTCTTTACATTTGGATTTCTATGATATAAAGCAATCAATTCAGGTTCTTAATCAGCGCTCTTAATATCCTGGAATAAAAGTGCCCCAATTCCTGCTTACTTGGTAACTGGATGCCACAGAGACTGTTGTATGATTATGTTATTCTGGTGGATAATTTTGCTTCACTATCGGGAGGTACTGGTTAATACTTTTCTCGCCTCTGATTTTCAATTAGGATACAACTTGAATTGACATTCAGCACCTTAAACTGATTGGCTACCTAAATTTCAGTGTTGACATGATGTGCTAACATTCTTTGTTCCAAAGACCATTCTTTTTGATGTTGACAATAACTTTTTGAATCAAAATGGCTACCGATCAGGCAGGTTCGTGGGTAAAGAGCATGTTGAGATCTATTGGATTGATTTCGTGCCTCTAGATTGCATCAGTATCGGCTGCGGCCCCTGTACTATACACGGCTGCTGCTATTTTGTGCTCGGGTGGATGGTCCCACTCCACCTCCTCGCCTGCTGCTCCCTGGGAAGCCTGGGGTTGTGGGAAGGCTGCGGGCACCCCCACGGCTCCCGCCTGCCAGCGCTGCCCTCCGCAGACAGGCCCACGTTTCTCAGACCTCCTTAGGTGGGAAAAGCGTACTTTTCAGCCCTCCAAGGACAACACAAACACCCCCACAGCTCCAATCTTCAAACTGCAGCAAGGTCATTATCGCTCCACAGCAAACAATCTGCTGAGATTGAGGAGGGAGGGTCAAGACTCATTGTGTTGACATATTTATTCTTCATTTTCATAATTTTTTGTTTCCCATTTGTTTTGTTTTTTGAGGGGGGGTGTACAGGTAGTGCAGAAATAACTGCAGATTTACATGTAGTATTCTGAAAGCCAGTTGATCTGCCCTTTTTTAATATGCAAACACTATTCTTCGCAGCCATGTTTTAATACAAAAGCCTTCAACATGATTTAATATGTTTACTATGTCTGCTGGGACCTCGGGGTGAGCAAGGACATCTTGTCCATGTGATAACGAGGGGGAGCAGATGATAGCCAGAGTGGCTCAGATTGCCCTCCAGCACTCTGGCACCTTCTAATTAAGAGCAGTCGGGCTTGAGGGCAGAGGAGACAGATGCCTGTCAATACAGCTCCTCGCAGAAGCCGTGTCAGGGGCTGCCAGCGCAGAGGCTAGCAGCCGCCTCACCTGTTCTCTCCCCCCCCCCCCCCCCGTCCTGTCCCCGCTCCGTCCCACAGGCGACCCGCTGCCCAGGCGCTTCTCACGCATCAGAGCCGATCCGCGCCTCACTCGGGTGGGCGAATCGATGTGGCCTCTTTATGAGAGCTCTAACCCACACACTTATCTCTTTTAGTATGATCCCTCCTCTCCTCACATCAGTGGGTGGACCCAGTTTGCGAGCAGCGCCTTTCAAAGAAACGGCTGAATAAATGTGCTGGGATTAATGCGCGTGCCGCAGACACGGGCGGCCGCTAAGCGTGCTCCCGTTTCGGTTCTGTGCTAATTCCCCGCAAACATCTCAGAATTCTGTCTATGACGGATTTAGTCATCGACCCCGATATTCTCATTTGCCCAGGGACAGGATGGAAAGAGAAGTCAGTGAGTTGCCAAGGGTTACACAGACTATTTTTGTTAGCACAGCCACACTTCACAGGAAACACCTACGTAAGTGTAGGGTCTGAATTGCTGCAGGTATATGTACATGGTGCTCACTGCATCACTGAAATAAAGTCACATTTGGCATTTGGCGTGATACTCTGTGCCACAAAGACCACAAAGGTTAAATGAATGGAATGACACACATGAGTTGATATTCTGAGATATGTTGTTTACACTCCTTGATATTAATCGTACATGTTTACATACGATTCATTTGATTTGTAATTTTTTTTTCCTGCTTACAACCAAGTTGGACTATGGTAATGTCAGTTAACATTTGATGCCTTTATCAATTTTCTCCTGATGGGTGAAGCAAAAGGTGAGGACAGGGAGTGGGTGACATTCCCTTGTGACTAATTGCTCTGTACCTACTCTTAAGTATGCGGCTCCCTTTCAAACTTAAGTTCAAGCAGAAAGACCTCTGGGTGTGTGTGAATGTGTGCCTGACAGTTTGAAAAGGAGCTGTGAGTAATACAATGTACACAAATCCCAAAACTGGAATTTTGGCACAAAGCTTGCCTCCCACCCTCATCACCCTCCTCAAACCTCCTCCCACCCTCTATTCAAACGTGCTCCTCCAGAGCTGGGCCCAGCACTTACTCACTCAAACTGTGCCTCGGTTGCTATGGAGGAGGATCACACACTTTCACAGAGGACATGGGACAGCTTTATTACAGAGAATTATTATGATAAACCATGGGTTTAAAGTGCAAATACAGTGAAAATGTCAATATGCACAATTTACTCTCATCCAAAGAATAATTAACCTTCTTAGGTATTTTATTTTGGAATGTACCTAAAAAGACTTCAGATCTTTCAAATAATCCCTTGACTGTCTGCAATTGAAGAAAGAGGAGTTTGGCAGGAGATATTTATGATATTACTGATATTTATGATTATTATCAGAAATGGCATTACAGATGTCAGTAATTTTATTTTATTTTTTTATCATCAACATATCTTATGAAAAGACCAAAACCAATAATGTTTATGTCCAACTCTCAAAGAATTTATCCTATGAACAATTATTGTCCATCTAGCCAACGCCAATATACCGGAAGTCATAGAACTCCATTGTTATCCAAAGAAATATTAAAACAAAGAGACATACTGTGGCTTGGTCAGCATAATTCACCATTACAAAGAACCTGGCCTTTCCTCTTTTTACTGAAACAGCTTTACAAAGTGACAGAATTGCTTTCCAATATGTGGAAAATAGTTTGTTACGACCCTGAAATACAGAAAACAGTTACCATAAAAAAGAACAATTTGCTCTGTTTTGAAGTAAATTTGGTAAGACTTCACTGGCCATGTTTTTGTAATAATAGGCCGCATTTTCTGAAAATGAAAATATATCCTTCAGAGCAGTATTTAATGACATCAGGGCAGAGCCTGAATGGCTTTCCTGGTTGATTGCTAAATGGGGTGGGACAATGTGAAAAAGCACAGAGAGTTGGGCAGAAACATTTTCAGTTTTGGCATTTGGTAAAAAATGAAAATGACGGGTGTTATCCTTGAATAATTTCCACTATACTGTACATATTCTTCAATTTACAGATTATTTCATCATTCCTTTTGTGAACACCGCCCCCCCCCTCCACAATTTCCATAAAATGTATAATATTTACAAAAAAATTTATCAATACTGAAAAATATTGTCAAAAATCAATATTTTTATACATGCAATATGATGCATTATATACATATTTGAAAACAAGTCATTTTTAGATATATTTAAAAATGTATTCCTAATATTTTACATGGAATATTTTCTCATTCTGCGGTTTCATAAGGCGATCTAAACACCCAAAGGCAGATTAATTTTAATAACTGATGGGCAGCATATGTAAGAACAACACAAATTTTATAGACTAACTTGTGTGCCTAGTTTGAAAACTGGCAGTGAAAAATAGCGAACTATGACTTTTAATTAGCATACAGATAAAGACTCAGTGTGTACACAGTTCCCACACGCTATAAAAAGCTAGGTAAATAAAGGCAGACTGCAGCATAAATGTTTGTGAACACACCAATGTAAAAGTATCCTTGATTTAACAAAGGAGCTCTTTGGAACAGGCTCAGCTGTGATAAACCGGGTCCGAATGACTAAAAGCCAGGAGGCCTTTCATTCAAAAGACGGAGGTGTGGTTATTATCCTCAAATAACCCTTCCAATCAGGCTCTGTTTTGTGCATAGTTTGAATGACGACACACGTTTGGGCATTAATCGTAGATTAGTTACTGAAGTGTTGAGCATGTAAACACAGAACCATGATTTTAATGTAATTTATTTAGATTGCAATATGGTTGCACAATGAACAATATAATAGTCTCATATTTTGAGACATACATACAGTTCTAAAAAAAGGGTAGAGGTTTGATTCATCATCCATTCCTGATAGCTAGCTGTGATTCTGCTGTATAGTCGTTCCCTGCTGCAGAAACAGCCAGTGATGTTACCTTAAACTTTAAAATTTAAGCCAGGGATTTTGCAATCTTGAAGTTTTGTATATATATATGTGTATATATATATATATATATATATATACACATACACACACACACACACACACACACACACGTATATGTATATATATATATGTGTGTGTGTGTGTGTGTGTGTGTGTGTGTGTGTGTAAACATGCAGAGCCCAGAAAGTTCTCAATGGAAAATCAGTTCCATCAGACCTAAATGGCTACATTCTCTGGTATAATGATTAGAATATGTATACTTTTCGAGTATTTCTCTGTTTCTATATATTGTTTTCATGATAGCTCACTAAATGTGAAGGACTAATCTGGTTCAGCTGCAATACCAACAATTTGGCTGACTTAATTTCAGCTCAGTGCATGCCTGGAGGTTTTGTGTCATAGCATTCACTATACAGTCTCATAAAACACATTTGTATGACATTATGTATTACATCACAATAAAATTTCAAGGAAAATTGGAATTAAATGACGAAATGGCCCATCTAATTGTCTTCGTCAACAATATTTTCTTAAATGTAAAAAAACTCTGCACCACAGAATTAATATCTCCAGTTGCCAGAGGGTACGTATAAACATTGACCTGAACTGGGTTAGCAGTGAGCTCAATTAATCATATCGTATGTCCTGGTTTCTGAGAATATAGTGTATTCATGGCACTCCCCTTGTTTGAGCATGTGAGAGATGTGGAGGCGACCCAGCTTTTAAAAACAATCCCACCACAAACGGGAGATTAAACCCAACAAAAAGAAGCCCCACTGTACATTTGAAAGCATACGAAGAGAGCAGCCTCTGCATGACCTTAATAACTGCCGTCGTCAGTTACACACGAGAACGAGGTGAAGGAGGAGAGACATTGCTGACCTGGCACACGCACGCTGAGGTTCCGGTCCTGTTTCTCCCCAAGTCCTGTCAGGATGAAGAGCCGTATCCTTTCAGGCAAGAGAAAGTGAGTGAGAGGGAGACAGAAGAGCTTGATTTTTGTGCTGGAGGTGTGCCGCTGATTCGTGAGAGGAAGACAATCCCTTCCACTAAACAGTTACATAAAAAAAGTGTGCACCCACCCACCAGCAACCCCTCCCTCCAAAACCAAAACTATTTGGCACCGTTCCCAACGTGTCCACCTGTGCTGCTGAGAAGATAATGACGCGCCCAGCAGCCCAGCCCGTAAGCCTGCTCCCGGGTCGCGGCTGTTCAGCGCTGCTTCAACGTACAGCAGGGAGACTATGGGGGT